>NC_057740.1:11517448-11561308 GCF_004010195.1 Chiloscyllium plagiosum
AGGATGTGGTGGAGGCTGGTACAATTGCAACATTTAAGAGGCATTTGGATGGGTATATGCATAGGAAGGGTTTGGAGGGATATGGGCTGGGTGCTGGCAAGTGGGACTAGATTGGGTTGGGATATCTGATCGGCATGGACAGGTTGGACTGGAGGATCTGTTTCCATGCTGTACATCTCTATGACTCTATGACTCTATTTGTACATGAGAGCAGTTTGGGTTTTTTACATTTATTTTGGTGTTCTTTCTTTGTATTGTTTTGAATTGTCTTGTTTTGTATTTGTTATAATATTTAAAAATATATATATTTCAATAAAAACATATTTTAAGAAAAATCATCTCCCATGGCATTTTCATGTGAGTACAAAGATGTTCAAACTTTTTTCCTCATTCGCTAATTGGCGACTCCATTATTGTCATATCATGAAATTGTCAAATTGATGGAAGGTGAGTGTACCTGAACTATTGCCTGTCCAGCAATTCTAATATTTCCATGGAGAATTGGGAGATTCATGTATAGCCTTATGATCACAACAGTGAGAGTCTTAAGCATTGTGGTCCGATTATACCTTCAGCCTGGTTGCCATTGGCACTTCTGGATTATATGATTTATTGAAAGGAATGAATGGCAGTTCACAGAAAGAGGAACAGCTGCTGAAATTGCAACAGCCATTTTTGTACCACAGTCCAGGCAATCGACGCTGAAAGAAGCTTTTCCAAAGAAACCTTCATAAATATAGTGATTGTCAACAGTTCAAATAGAACTTTCTAGAAGGAAGCAGACTTCCACAGACTTAAATGTTCTCCCAATTATAATTTATCTTCCAGTGTCAAAATGCATTTTTTAAAGTTCTATTTTATAAACTTCAAGATTAATTGCAAAATAGCTCCCTTTATGTGTTACTTCTCACAGTTAGTACATCATCTTAGCTTTAAGAGATATGCTCATGATGTCACCATTGAAATATAACATGTGACCTGAAAGTATAATGGACTCAGACTCCATCTTACTGGCATCTCTTTGTAACCAAAGAGCTTAATGTTAGTCCAGACACTAAAGTGCTGGTGAATGTAATATTTATCAAATTAATGCAAGTAATAAAAGCCTACCAGGGGTTGGTTAGCTCAGTTGACTGGTTTATGATGCAGAGTGACAATAACATTGTGGGTTTAATTCCTACATGAGCTGAAGTTACTATGAAGGACTGTCCTTCATAACCTCTCCCCTTTCCCGAGGCATGGTAACTCTCAGGTTAAACCATCTCCAGTGGCTTCTCCTTAATGAGAGAGCGGCCCTTTTGGTCTGGTAGGGCTATGCTGACTTTCTATTTCGTGGATGGCCTAGTTAAATGGCCTAGTTTCTTATGTTCTGAGGGATGACACAAGTATAATTGCAACAGGTAAAGATGTCCTGCTGGAGGCATAGTGCACATCGTTATACTTAATTTAAAGACTAATTATACAGTGTGTGTCTCGGATAGCCTTTAACTCCTTAATTTCTGTTTGTCACCAAACATGCTGTTTCCCGAACATTTCTACCTCTATTTATGGGCTGTAGGTTGCTTTTAGAGCTGTGACCATTCCCCATGCTCAACAACAAAGCAAACCCAGCAATATCATTAGGGGGAATGATTTGGATGACACGGCGATTTAGTACTGCTGCCTCACAGCACCAGGGACCAAGGTTTAATTCCATCCTCGGGTGACTGTCTCTCTGTATGGAGTTTGTACAGGTTTACACCGGGTGCTCCGGCTTCCTCCCACAGACCAAAGATGTGCAGGCCAGTTCGATTGGCCATGCTAAATTGCCCCATAGAGTCCAGGGATGTGTAGGTTAGGTGGATTAGCTATGGGAAATGCAGGGATCGGGTGGAGGGAGGGGGATGGGTCTCGGTGGAATGCTCATTAGATGGATAAGATAGGCCGAGTGGGCTGCTTTCACACTATAGGGACTCTATTATACCAGCTTCTGCTTAGTGAGTAAAGTGACTCCATTAGCACACAAGCTTTGTTTTTCTATCTGTGTGGGGAATTACCCATCCCTAATCCTCCGTTCTCTCACCAATTTGTGACAGCCCTATGGTTCACAGATTCATAGGTTCATCCAGTGCAGAAAAGGCTCTTCGGCCCATTGAGTCTCTACTGACATAACTACCACTAAAAGTGCGCTAATCCCAATTTCCTGCCACCCTTGAATGTTATGATATGGTGGGGGAATGATTGAAGATAAGTTTAGTATGTAATGCATCGCAGGTTTGTACCCATGGGTCATCTACTCCATGATGCGGCACACTACAACACTCCTGAGGCTGAGATTGCAGTCCTTGATAACAAGCGAAAGAGCTTTGTGACAAGTGCACCTACTGAACTGAGACAAAACTTTCTGAAGTCAGCAAAAACCTTTCGCACCTCTGTGGGCTGTGAACCTTTAGCCTCATCTACCAGCCTCATTGTTGTTTCTAACAGCACCACAATTCATTGAGAATGGAGAATCGATACTTTATTAACTAACGCTTGATAATTGATGATTCTGTCAATAGTGGATTCGAAATGCTAATAAGATTTATTTATGCTAATAAAGCATTCTGGCAAATAGATATTTGAAAGCTGCTTTTAGGTTGTATTGGACCCGCTAATGAGCTTGCTTTTAGTGAATCCCAGAATACAGGTGATTACGTGAGACTCATGTTACAAGACCAGCATGGTCCAGTTACCGCATAATACCAAAGCAACTTTAATCAATGGTATCTCCATTAATTTCCATGATTGGATATGCGACCCAGCCAGACAGAACGATGCAAGAATTGCTATCACTAATTTTGGAATATTTTCCTGTTTATATCATTATTTATAAAGCCACAGTTAGCTATAAAAGCTAGGACTGATAGAATGGATAGTATTTTGTCAACGTGCACAGATACTTTGCTATTCAAGGTTTGTGCAAAGATTTGTAGCTCGGATGCTCGTTGTTGTGGTTCTGTTCGCCGAGCTGGGAATTTGTGTTGCAGACGTTTCATTCCCTGTCTAAGTGACATCCTCAGTGCTTGGGATCCTCCTATGAAGCGCTTCTGTGATCTTTCCTCCGGCATTTGTAGTGGTTAGAATCTGCCGCTTCCGGTTGTCAGTTCCAGCTGTCCAATCAATAAGCACATCGACCTGGACTCAATATACCAACCACTGCAGCAGACAGCTGGAACTGACAACCGGAAGCGGCAGATTCAAACCACTACAAATACCAGAGGAAAGATCACAGAAGCGCTTCATAGGAGGATCCCAAGCACTGAGGATGTCACCTAGACAGGGGATGAAACATCTGCAACACAAATTCCCAGCTCGGCGAACAGAACCACAACATACTTTGCTATTTTAAGGTGAATTCCTTGTTAAGGCCATGCTAGGTAAATGAATTTCAACTCAACCATAGAGATATAAACTGAGCTTCCAACTCCAACTTAGGGCTGCTCTTAATCACTTTCAAGACTTCAATTCCAAACTCGGGTGACTGTCTGTGTGGAGTTTGCACATTTTCCCTGTGTCTGTGAGGGTTTCCTCTGGGTGCTCCAATTTCCTCCCATGGTCCAAAGATGCGCAGGTTAGGTGGATTGACCATACTAAATTGCCCCATAGTGTCCAGGAATGTGCAGGCTGGGTGGGTTAGCCAAGGGAAATGCAGAGGAGGGGAGTGGGATGCTCTTCAGAGGGTTGGTGTAAACTCGATGGACTGAATGGCCTGTACAGATTCTATAATTCTATGAAAGAATTGTAAGCAACAGCGCAGTATAGGGTACGGAGAAACGTTTAGTCCCATTGTGTAGGAGCAGAAGCCATTGAGATGCAAGATTTGATTGATTTGATTTGATTTACTACTGTGATGTGTATTGAGGTACAGTGAAAGGTATTGTCTTACATGCTTTACGTTGTCACCAACAGTGATGTCAAGTGGCATTTATGCATCGAAAATCTATTAACTGGTGCCAGCTTGGGGTCTCCCAAATTGCTTGGCTCTAAACCTCATTACAGCTGTGATCCAAACATGGACAAGAGTTCATCAGATGAATGAAATAGCACTTAACATTGATGAAACGTTTGACTGAAAATGTGGTGTCAAGGAGCCCCAGTAAAATCAAAGTCAATGGGGATTGACTTGCAATCCATTGGCAAGAGTTATACTCAGCCAAGTGCAAGATAATTATGACATTTGGAGGCGGATCATCTCAGCCACAGCTTATCACCACGTTCTGTGCCCATATGCAGTAACCTTCAGCATGGGCTGACAAATAGCATGGAACCCTCATTCTACTACATATGTGCTAGTCACTGACCATCTGCAACAAAGGAAACCTAACCGACTCAAACTGATATTGATTTCATTGAATCCCCACACATAAACATTCTGGATGTTCACCAATGGCCAGAAACTTTAACTTGATCAGCCATATAAATGAACTGGTCACAGAAGCACATCAGAGGCTGGGTATTCTGTTGTGAGACTTTTTATCCATAAGGTCCTAATCAGGCTTGAGATGCAATACTCTTCACCGAGATGTACATGACTCAAAGATACAGTCTCCTTGACCTGCACCCGATCTGTCATGTTAAACCATTAATCCTTCCACCACACTTACAAAGTGCTTACAAACTTTGACTGCTCCTCCCGGTCACCACCCATTTTAATTCTCCTTCCCAACATGACCATCCTTGCCCTCCTCCATTGCCACAATGAATCCAACCACAAATTGGAGGAACAATACCTTATTTTCCACCTGGACAGCCTACAGTCTGGAGGACTCAACATTGAGTTCTCCAATTTCAAATAACCTCCCTTCCCAGTCCCTCCCCCTCCCTTCCATTCCTTTCAGCTACTGACAGGGCCACTCAGTTCCTGACCTTTTTAGAGCCTTGCTCCAAACATAGACATCGGAGCTGAACCCCAGGGGTTCTACCTTGACACCTAGACCTCATTCCATTGAGTGCAGAATCAAGCAGCCCTATCAAAACTGATGTCAATGCGTATCAGGGGACAAGCTCTTTGCTAGCTGGAAGCAAACATGGCACAAAGGAAGCTGTTTGTGGCATTTGGAATTAGTCACCTCAGCTCCAGGACATTTGTGCAGGCGTTTCTCAGGGTAGTATCTCGGCCCAACCATCTTCAGCTGCTTCATCAATGATCTTCCTTGCATCATGGGGCCAGAAGTGGGGATATTCGCTGACAATTGAATAATGTTCAGCACAATTTGTCACTCATCAGGTATGAAGCAGTCCATGTTCAAATGCAGAAAAGTCTGGACAACAGCCAGGTTTGGGGTGACAGGTCTCAAGTGAAATTAATGCTTCACAAATGCCAGGCAATGACCATCTCCAGCAAGAGATAATCTAACCACTGTACTTGCCATTCAATGGAATTACTATCGTTGAATCCTCTGCTTTCACATCCTGGGGATTTCCACTGATCAGAAACTGAACTGGATTCACCATATTAAAAGTATGGCTACAAGAGCAGATCAGAGGCAAGGGATCCTGTGGTGAGTAAACCGGTTCCTGACCCTGCAAAGCTTGTCCACCAACCACAAGGCTCAACTGTGGCAGAATAGTCTCATTATGTCTGGATAGTTGCTGCTCCAATAACACTCAAGAAGCTTGACATCATCCAGGACAAAGCACCAGATCCACAAACATTCAGTCCCACCACCATTGGCAGTAGCAGTAATGTGCACAATTTACAAGATGCACAGAGAAATTCACCAAAGCTCTTTAGGTAGCACCTTCCACATACATGATCATTGCCATCTAGAAGGACAAGGGCAGCAGATACATGGGAACACTACCCCTACAAGTTTCTCTTCAAGGCCCACTCCATCCTAACTTGGAAATGTATTGACATTCCTTCAGGGTTGCAGAGTTAAAATCCTGGAACTTTCTCACATGTGGAACTGTGGGTGTATCTACACCTGTGGTCTTCAAGATGCAGGTCATGATTGACAGGTTGATCACAGAGACTTTGATGGTCTATCTTACCACCCATCTGTGTTGCCTCACCGCACACATGTCAATTGCCATGCTGCTACATGATATCTGCTTTTGGAAGCTACACACCGAGAGGAAAATGTACGATCTTGACAGGCTTTGCCAGTTTGTTGCATCATGTTTCAGTTCAGTCCAGATGCAGTATCATTGCAGGATAAAACAACTGTTGCAGTTGACAAGCAAAAAAAGTGAAGAAAACAATACATTAGGAACTGATGTGTGAGGCTGTTATAGTATAGTACCAGAAACATAGGAGGTTAATGACCCTATCATGTACATGTGGATTCTGTGCAAAAGCAGCTTGGCTCGCCTGCCCATTTTCAGTCAAGCTACAGTTCTTTTTGATCTACTTACTTAATGGGTCCATTCAAGATGAAGAACAATTATAGGGGATTGCTGCTGTGCCCACATCCAATATTCAAGCAACATAAACCAATTAGGGAGTCTCGGAACCAAATTGTGAGGACAGAGGTAACCTCTTACATCGCCACATTTCAAAGAAGTGGAGAGGCATAGATTGACAGGTCTAGCTGCAACATGACCAGCAGCAGAGTGACATCACAAACTACAAAGTGAAGCAGTAATGATGAGTGAGGACCAACTGAAAAGAAATCAAACACGTGCATCTCCTAACGGAGTAGAAAAATAAATTTCTGGTCACAACTGTAAAAGACAAGAATGTTCACCTCATCTATCGTATAAAGAAAGTTGTTATGATTATAAACTTGAGTTGAGCAAGTCCCTTTCAATACCACTTGTTTAAATCCTTACTTGGGAAACTCAGTGCTGCCTTTGGTGTAATAATTCTCCATGCTGACATGAGGTGGTTAAGTTGAGGGAAGGTTCTGCAAAATCTTTTGGATCTGATGCCTGAACTCATCTTCTAAAGTCTGCAGTGGGCTGTCAATGTGTTGTTGCTTGACTTTGGGTTCCTTACAGATGTAATGTCAAAACTGAACAAGTTGAACTGTGAACTGCAGGAGAAAGAAAGAGGCTGCACATGGCATCAGTGCTGTGAAAACATTGAGACTGGGTCTGCAGTTCTCCCAATTAAAAATAAAATGCTGCAACACTTCCAGCATTTGGAAAAAAATACCAGAGAAAAGAAAATCAGACAAAGGAAAATGTTTCCATATAGAAAACCTCTGTGCACACTCGAGGATGTTAGCAGTGTAACTCAAAAGGCAATTTCAGGAATTAAATATGATGGAATAAATTGTCAGGTTTGTCACAACTCCATTCCTTCAGATAATCACTGGTAGGTTGGTGACCTAATTGCATTCGCTGTTTGATTTTCAAAGCAGTGGAGTTGACATGGAGATAATTGCTATGCAAAATGTTATTTGGCTGAAAGTCAGATCAAGGGACAATGACATTTGGACACTTGCAAACAGGGAAAAATACCCACTATGCTTTTAAAATGGAAGTTTATTTTGGTTCTTCACACCTGTATGAAACAGCATTATTGAAGGCACTTCAATATAATGTGCAGTCACAGGTGTCACACTGAGACATGGTGAGGAGAGGATAATTACACATACTTGCTCTTAGATTTATATCTCACTAAAAACACTGTTCTATATTTTCATTGGAGTAGATGTTGGGTTAATTAAAGTGATCTTGTGGCTTAAAAATGATAGAGTCCACTGACCTACACCAAATGAACAGCAGTAGTTCAGTAATGCAATTGACTATCACCTTCTCAAGATCAATTAAGGATTAGCAACAAATGCTGGCTCAGCAAATGGCAACCACAACCTTTGGGTGACTAAAAACATTTTTAGCCCTTCTATTTTGGATTCCTTAATGACAGGCTTTTCTCCAATTTTCCACTCATACTAGTTTGCAGTTTACATATGTACCTGCTTTGGTTGTGAATGAACATGTGTGTAAAGGAATTAAGGGGGCTAATTTAACTTAGGTAGCAGTTCAACTGATAACAAGTTTACTACTTGTTTGAAGAATGTTTACCTGTAATTGGCTCATTCTGTCTGAGCTTATTGAAAAGCTGGCTGAAAGTACATTTTGTTCTAATTAGCAGTTATAAAGAGAAGTAAATTGACCATTTTTAATGATCAGGACTATTTAAATTGCTGCTTATTGAGTAGAGGGGCTAACCCAAATATTGCCTTCCATGGACGATATGAATTCAATTCCTGTGTCATCAATTGTTTCCAAGCATGAATTTCAGAAAAGGACTTAATTCATTATTAAGTATCATATTCCATATACACTTTAGAGGTATAAGTTTTGGTTTTCAGAACAAAGTTTAAATGTAGATACATAGGGATATCTAATTGAGAACCTGTTAATTAACGCTGAAGTAAGTGCAATTCTAACTGACATAGGAACAAAATTTAAATAATAAGGATTTACGAAATGTAGTATTAAATATTTGCTCTATTAACTTCTTCTATCGTAGCAACTCTTGTTTAAAATCTTGTGATGCGATTCTTTCAGTTAATAACTGGGAGTTCAAATCTTTTTTAAAATTATTATCCCCTTTGAGATCCAACCAAAAGAAAGTTGAGAAAAATTGAACAAGGAAATTTTATAATACCTCTTGAAAATGAAAACAACAGCAGATTGTCCAGATATCAAATAACTCTCAATGAAATCCAGCAGCAGAAACCACATTAAAACAAGAGATTTTTATTTATGTGAGACTGGTATTGATGTTAATTAAATGGCTTGTTACATTATTCTGAACTTCTATCAAAATTTTGCTTGTGAGAGAACATTATTCAACTTAGTCAAAATCTTTAAAATGTTGTTGATAATCAAATGTTCTCCATCATTGATATTAATAATCTATGAGCATTGGTAAAATGGTGTGGCATAGGAACATGGTAACAAATACATGTCTCTGTCTTGTTTCTTGGTTATCATTATACTTGAGTGAACAGTATTTTGGCTCTCAAGGTATTGCATTTTTCAATACTTTTTAAAGTCAATTCCTTCAAGGAGACATTGGTGGGTTGGCTTCCAACTTCCATCAAGTGTTTGAATTACAAAGCAGTGAAGTTGAGATGGAGATAATTACTATGTAAAAGTATATTGAGCTGATAGATTAATGGACAGCAACTTTTGGGGACTCATAATTAGACAATACGCAAATCTATCATCACTTTTAAAGTGAAAGCTTACTTGGACTTCACATATCTCTGTTAGTCAGCATTTTCCTTAATGATGATAATCAAGTCCAAGTATCAGATCTGCCTCATAGATTATGTACTATATATGACTATCACACTCAAACTACAACCCAGACTTCAAGGCACTGGCAGATAATGTACAACCATAGAGGTCACAATGAGATACTGTGGGCTACTTTTGTCAATAAGGTTGTGGATGTCTGAACTAAAGAGCCATAGATAAATTGGAAGACCACTGCCTTGCATGTTCCCTTGCATGTCACACAATAACCTGATTTGAAAATATACACCTTTATCTTCACTGTGGCTGTGTCAACATTCTGAAATCCAATAGCACTTTGAGAGCATTTTCACTGAAGAACTGCGGCAGCTCAAGTGGTATCACCAAAAGGGAAAATATGGCATGATTACTAAATGTTGGTCTTCCCAACACTGTGTGCATCCTGTGAATGGAAAAAGGAAATTTAAAATTTCCTGGAGTGGGTGTAAAAAGGGACAACAAGACTGTTTTGTGGTGATGAACAGTGAGGTGAAAGTGGAAACTGTTCATTGCAAAGAAAAAAGAAAAGGCCTCATCTGAGCAGATCAAGGTACATTCATTAATCTTGCTCTGAATATGGGAAGATTTACTGAAGGAGGGATCATCAACATTATAGACCTGACTGCCCAGTGCATCCCTTCAAACAAAGCTTTGCCTGATGAAACTGAATATTAAGTTTACTCTTTATTAAACGACATACATTAGGCAAAACAGAGTAGAGGTATTGATTTAAAACCTAACTCTGAATTAGTTCAACATAAGTAAGCAAACATGAGAAAGAATATCTTGAGTTAGAAAGATAATTTTCTGAACAATGATTTACCAGAATGTGCAGCAGGGATAAAGACTTTGGGAGCATTCACAACATGGGGAAAGTTTGATTAATTCAGTGGCCTTTTCTCATGCGTTATTTTGGCTCTGGTCCATGGAATTTCGATGACAGACTAATTGCTGAGAGAATAGAGCCACTGTGGTACCTGTTAAGTAAACTTTAAGCTGACTTTGACTGTCAAAATAACATAGATATTTTTCACATCTGAACAGTGTGGGAGTGGGCGTATGGTCCTCTGGTGGAAAATCTGAGTTTCCATGCTTCTGTATTCGCTCTACCCATACAGAATGACAGCTGCAATTACAAATCGCCCAATTGTAGCATTACTAGATTGTCAGATTGATGCTGATTTTGTTGTTCACGTTGGTATGGAATCTGAAAACTTTTTAAAGAAAAATTGGACTTCCAGTTAATAGCTTAAAAGAAAACACCACAAGGTTTCATGTTTTTAGACTTTTACAATAATAAGATGTAAAGGACTGTTGACTAAACATTACAGCTACTAGTTATACTTTATACCACTCATTTACATGACAGGGAGAACATCATTTTGGCCTGGAGCAGCATCTGATTAATGACGATTGAACATCACTTATTTTGCTACTACACAGCAGCAACGTGAAACAGCCAACTTCACCTGTTGCTCAAAGGCTTGAGATCTTTTATCCGAGGGGCATTTTTCAGGATCAAGTGTGACCACTTTAGGGCCTTCTGTGAGTTAGCGTGGTAAAGAGCAAGAAATGATCTGATCAGAGTAGCCATTAACTTACGGATTGGCTTTAATGTGTTCTCTTTCAGTGATATTTCTCCTCAGTGGAAAAATGGCTGAGGCCTGTTTCTGAGGTCGAGTTTGCAATACATGCAACATAGGGTCCAAGATTAGATGTGCTTCTGCAGTCAGACTACATTTGCTAGATTATTCTGAATGTATGATGAATTATGCTGGCAACCAATCTAGAATTGTTAGTCAGGCTCACTGTGTGGTGTACATGCTTCTACTGGAAGCTACATAAATTAATGCACAGGATCCTATTCTTAACACACATCATTCCTGTTTCCAACCAACATAATAAAGAAGAACCATTCACTGATTCATTTCTCAGGGCAATGTCCTGACCAATCAGAGTCAACCTGCCTATTTTAAACAATGTATGGCAGTTAACTATCAATCTGCATTAACCAGTGCATTTTCCATGGCAATGCCTCTACAAATCAGAGTCCACCTGACAACCAATCAGCACTCAGCTCGCATGCAGTATAAATGTTTGTTTTGTCCTTCAATTTGCATTCTTGTTGAATGTCCTGATGAGTCCACGATGAAAAGCTTAGATAAAATGTGTCTTCTTTTCAGCAATACTCAGTTTCTGTGTTACCAAACTCAGCAACGCAGAATCACATGGAGTGATTGCATGAGGTCATGGCCAATGTGATGTGAAGAGTCTTTTGGGGAGGAAGCATCTCGTTGCAAAGATGTGCATTTGTTCTTACTGTTCTCACAAACCTGTTGCAAGTTGATGGAGCATGGCAGAAGTCAATCCAGCAGTTCCTCTGTCTTCCCAATTTTGCAAAGGAGCTGCCGAGATGGCAGCAGTGATAACTCCATCTGCTAATGGCTGCAGCACAGTCTCCCGAGGGAGAAGCAGCATGACCAGGGCAGCCTTGCAGGAGTTCAAGCTTTTGAGTGAAGCAGGGTCAGTTATCCAAAAAACAACTGGGAGCCAGTGGAATATTCCAAGTCAATCATGTCATTATTATGTCAGCTGCTGGATGAGCACTTGTAGTCACAAGAACTTGGTGGCAATTTCATCCTGGAACCTAGAAGGTGACAGCTCCCCTGACAGCTACTGGGGACCTCTGTGGAATGTTATAGTCCTCAACTCATGACTGGCTTTGGGGTATCACTGATACTCTCTTCATAATGAGGCAACATAATGGCTCAGTGGTTAGCACTGCTGCCTCACAGCGCCAGAAACCCGGGTTTGATTCCAGCCTCGGGTGACTGTCTGCGTGGAGTTTGCACATTTTCCCTTTGTCTGCGTGGGTTTCCTCCCACAGTTCAAAGATGTGCAGGTTGGGTGAACTGGCCAGGCTAAATTGTCCCATAGTGTTCAGGGATGTGTAGGTTAGGTGCATTAGTGAGGGGTAAACGTAGGGGAATGGGTCTGGGTGGGTTACTCTTTGGAGGGTTGGTGTGGACTTGCTATGCTGAAGCACCTGTTTCCACACTGCAGGGATTCTATGATTGAATGATGATAAGAGCCCCATATATATCTTGCTGTCCTTAATGTAGATAGTTGGATCTTTGAATTCTCAGCCATTATTAGTTTTCTACTGGTGGTGATGGGGTAATTGATTGCACCCACCTAGCAATCAGAGCTCCCTGATATCAACCAGCAGTCTTCAGGAAGTGACAAAGAATCCACTCCCTTAATGTACAAATCATGTGTGGCCATAACAGCCAAGTAAAGCAGGTCTGTGTTTGATTCCCAGGGAGCTGGCAGGGCTCATAGACCAGGTTCCAGCCCCTTTCAAAGGCATTTGTCCCATACAAGACAGTTGCTAGGTGACATGTGCCCAGTGCCACCTCTAAGAAATCATCAGACTGCTGCCAAGGAGAAATACAACGCTGCTCACATTTTGATCAGGGCTATGTGGGAACCAATGGGTGCCTTCTGGAAATGAGGTTCTTAACCTTAACCTGGTTGGGCAATACCATGTGACATCCTAGACAGGGTGCCCTGTCTGTATCCTCTCAACTCTCGGTCACCAAAGGGAGAATGTATTGGTTGACTAGGAGTGAGAGGAAGGTTGAAGATGAGGATGAGGATTCTGAGGCAGGCCATGATGACTAATAAACAGTTGAAAACAGGGCAGTAGTCCGCAGAGCCTGAGAGGCCAGAGAGAACCTTGTATCCACACGTGTCCAGGATGACTGAGCTATGAGATTTTTTCTGTTCCTATTATTAATTCATTTGTGCAGCTGGCTGTCAGCTGTCTACTTGCTGTTTCACATGTTCCTTAAGGATTGAGTTGTTTTTCTGTGTGATTTATTTATGTGCTAAAATATTGACATTTCCTTGTGAATGTGGCTCTGATCTCCCCACTTCTGAGAAAGTCTGTGAGTAAACCTTGCCTAGACCAATATTAATGGTAAAGAGATTCTACCATCTCATACTCCTGAATGTTTGCACTAAAATGATCCTTGCGTCAAGCGCATATGCATCACATTAGGGAGTTGACACTCTAGTGAATATTACTGAGTTGTCGCACATCCTTAGAGGGCTCCTTATGTGCCTTATCCCTCACTAATCTAGCACTGCTACAGAATGTAATGAGCCCTCACTGTAACACTTGCCTTATCCTGTCGAGGCACTAAGACAATAATGGATATTAGAATAGTATAAATGAAGACACATTTACAAAAGTATTTAGTGTGTACAATAATTGAACACCCATGCCTCTGATGTGGCCCCAGAAAATTCCTTTTCCACTGTGTCTAGATGTAGGCCTGATTTCTGCAGTTGGGGTGGAAAGAGTCTGCTGACTGGTTTGCTCACTTTGAAGAGTTTGGCAGGAAGCCCTGGAGGCTTTGGGCCGAGAGGGTTCTGTCCCACTGAACATGTGGTTCAGGTTCTGCTTCCTCAATCTGAGCAACTGGAAGTAGTGGGGTCACTGGGGAGGTGTAGGGAAAGGGCACCTGGGGAGTAGTCCTCAGATGCCAGGTATATATCTATCATTCCCTCTCCCTTTAGGTGTCTGTTGGCGCCATTTTGCCTCTTTGACAAGACTAGGTGCCTGGATTGAGTTCCTGCCTTGCTGGGATTGGCAGATATGATCCCAAATATACAATTCCATCCTTTATCTTCAGTCTTGACCAAGGGTTTTTGAGGTTTGTGACAATGCTGCTCATTTAACAAGGTTATGTTGTCCTTTGTTCTTTTTCAGAGGGGTCGTAAAGGTACAGGTTCCATTGTGTCTAGTTTGGATGGGATGGGTTTTAGAGCCAATTTGATTATAGCTAACAGATACTGCCTCAGGAAAAAAGGCTTTCAGGTTAAAAAAAACACTTCTACAATGAAAGGGGAGTGGCCAGCTCTCTCAGCTCAGTTTTTCTCTGGTTTGGTTTGGTTTTGCTTTTAGCAGTTCAGAGCTGTTGGTCAGTTTTTTGAGGCTGCTGGTAAAAGGAAAAGCCGCATGAAAGAAAGTGTTCCTTGCTGAATCTCTCTGCCATCTCTCTCGCCCTCTCTCTCCTGTAAGAACCTGTGTCTGATTTTACCTTTTTGCCAAGGGGGTGTTTATGGGGACTGTTATAGGCATTTGGTACAGTCTCTTTAAGTTGCGATTGAATCAATTGGGTTTTTAAATAGTTAATTTTTTCTATATTGTGTTCTCTTTTGTTTGTGTTTCATTCAGTAATCTTGCAAATAAATTCTGTTTTATTTAAAACTAAGTGGTTAGGCCAGCTGCACCACGCCTGGAATATCCACGCTACACCTGCTCAACCAACTAGAAACGTTAGGGTCTGGGCTACTTTCTTGAAATGTTTGAGAGGTTCTGGCCTGGTCCATAACAGGTTCACCATCATGAGTTACACTAATACAGGCCATATAAAATAGATAGGCTTTCATTTCTCAGATTAATCCTTATCATTTTGATAAGCAGAAAAATCTTCTCACCCTCCAACAAAGAAATGTTTTGGTATAAATAGATTTCCTTCATAGGTTTAATTTCCCAGGCCACTCAGAAGAATTTGGATTGATGGACATTTGTAGCCTTTACTGTATTCTTTAAAGTATAGTTCAGTTTATGATGAGATTCTCAATCTTCCCCTTGAGCATAAAATTAATAAATGTAACATTCAAGATTCGAAATGCAGCCACTCTTAATCTGCTTTGAATAAGTCCATTGAGAAAGGCAAATTTCACTTTTCCCCGAAGTTTCTTTTTCTTTTCGCTGGTTACATTAACCCCAGGAAGAGATGGAGCAAAGAAAGCATTAAGATAAAGAAAATAACATTTATGTATAAGAATGGGCTGCAGTGGTTCAAGAAAGCAGCTCAACACACATAGCCAAGAAATCTAGGGGTGGGCAATAAATGCTGGGCTAACCAGTGAAATCCATCCCATGACTGAATAAAAAAAAGTCCTTTCCTGGGAATATAGTTACACATGATCAGAAAGAGTTTGATCTTTTCAAAACATGATTGCCCTACTATAAGCGGAGTAAAAGCTGGTAATTTTAACTAACTAGACTAAGCGGCATACTGCCAGTCAGGCAGCTTAGTCAGTCAATCTGAAATGGGCATCAAATGATAGGTGGTCAGCAGGAACGCTGGGTTCTCGAAGACACTGATTAGGACTGAAAGAATAGATAATTTGGTTTTGGGAGGTCTCACTTTCAGAAAAGAAAGGAGCTCCAAACAGTTTGCATAAAATCCCTACAGTGTGGAAACAGGCCATTTGGCCCAACAAGCCCACACCGACCCTCCGAAGAGTATCCCACCCAGACCCATTCCCCTATCCGAATACTTTACATTTCCCCTGATGAATGCACCTAACCGACACATCCCTGAATACTATGAGCAATTTAATATGGCCAATCCATCTAACCTGCACATCTTTGGACTGTGGAAGGAAATCAGAGCACTCAGAAGAAACCCGCACAGACAGGGGGAGAATGTGCAAACTGCACACAGACAGTTGCTTGAGGCTCAAATCGAACCTGGGTCCCTGACACTGTGAGACAGCGGTGCTAGCCACTGAGCCACAGTGCTGTTTTCTTTAATTCATTCTTGGGCTATCGGAATCATTAGTTCAGTCCATCAAGAAATTTGTGATGCTCCTTCTTGAGCCACTGGCATTCTTTAGGTGTAGGTGAGTACACAATGTAAATAGGGAGAGAATTCCAGGATTTTGAATCAGCGATATATTTTCAAGTCAGGATGGTGAATGGCTTGGATGTACACTTGCAGATGGTGATGTTTTCATGTATCTACTACCCTTGTCTTTCTAGATGGTTGTGGTCATGCATTTGGGAGGTATGCCTCAGGAGTCTTGGTGAATTTCTGCAGTGCATCTTGTAGATGGTACCCATCAGCTGCGACTGAGGGCGATGGTCGAAGACTGAATGTTTACGAATTTGGTGCCAAATAAGTTGATTGCTTTGTCCTCAATATTGTCAAAGTGAATTGAATTGGCTGAAGACTGGCATCTGTGATGTTAAGGATCTCTCAAGGGGACTGAGATGGATTATCCACCTGGCCCTTCTGACTGAATTGTTTTTCAAATGCTTTAACCTTATCTTTGATGTGGTCCTTCCCATAATTAAGGATAAGCAGAGCGGTAGATGCGATCTATATGGACTTCAGTAAGACATTCGACAAGGTTCCCCATGGGAGACTGATTAGCAAAGTTAGATTTCATGGAATACAGGGAAAACTAGCCATTTGGATACAGAACTAGCTCAAAGGTAGAAGACAGAGGGTGGTGGTGGAGGGTTGTTTTTCAGACTGGAGGCCTGTGACCAGTGGAGTGCCACAATGGTCGGTGCGGGGTCCTCTACGTTTTGTCATTTACATAAATGATTTGGATGTGAGCATAAGAGGTACAGTTAGTAAGTTTTGCAGTTGACACCAAAATTGGAGGTGTAGTGGACAGCGAAGAGGGTTACCTCAGATTACAACAGGATCTTGACCAGATGGGCCAATGGGCTGAGAGGTGGCAGATGGAGTTTAATTCAGATAAATGCAAGGTGCTGCACTTTGGGAAAGCAAATCTTAGCAGGACTTACACA
The DNA here is from genome assembly GCF_004010195.1 of Chiloscyllium plagiosum. Taxonomy (NCBI): domain Eukaryota; kingdom Metazoa; phylum Chordata; class Chondrichthyes; order Orectolobiformes; family Hemiscylliidae; genus Chiloscyllium; species Chiloscyllium plagiosum. The sequence continues at coordinate 11,534,292 of NC_057740.1, forward strand.
CTTAATGGTAAGGTCCTAGGGAGTGTTGCTGAACAAAGAGACCTTGGAGTGCAGCTTCATAGCTCCTTGAAAGCAGATAGGTAGGATAGTGAAGAAGGTGTTTGGTATGCTTTCCTTTATTGGTCAGAGTATTGAGTACAGGAGTTGGGAGGTCATGTTGTGGCTGTACAGGACATTGGTTAGGCCACTGTTGGAATATTGGGTCCAATTATGGTCACCTTCCTATTGGAAAGACGTTGTGAAAGTTGAAAGGGTTCAGAAAAGATTTACAAGGATGTTGCCAGGGTTGGAGGATTTGACCTACAGGGAGAGGCTGAATAGGTTGGGGCTGTTTTCCCAGAAGCATTGGAGGCTGAGGGGTGACCTTATAGAGGTTTATAAAATCAAGGAAGTGGTGGAGGCTAGTACAATTGCAACATTTAAGAGGCATTTGGTTGGGTATATGAATAGGAATGATATGGAGGGATATGGGCCGGGTGCTGGCAGGTGGGACTAGATTGGGTTGGGATATCTGGTCGGCATGGACAGGTTGGACCGAAGGGTCTGTTTCCGTGCTGTACATCTCTATGACTATGACTCTCTGACTCTATGATAAAGATGTTTGTGAAGCTTCCTACTCCACTGAGTTGCTTAATTATCCACCATCATTCAGGACGGAAAATGAGCTTAGATCTGATTCATTTATGTGAAAACATGGAGTTCTGTCTGTCACTTTCTGCTTGGCATGCAAGTAGTTCCATTTTGTACCTTCACCAGGTTGACACCTTATTTTTAGGTAGACCTGGCACTATTTCTGGCCTGCGTTCTACATTCTTCATTGAACCAGTATTTATCCCTGGTTGATGATAGGTGTAAAATGGGGGAAATGCTGGACCATGGGGCTTTCATGGCCAAAACACTGCCCAGTGACCAGACAGCAACGCTGAAATATCTGGGTCCAAATCCCATTCTTCTAAATTGGCCGAATAGGAAAGCCATGGGAACTTTCCTTTTTAGGCTGTGGTTAAAATTATAGTCAAGGTCTGATAGCGTCATCTGCCCCTCTTCTGCACGTTTAAAGGTGATAGCAGCTGAACTTTCTTTTCAGAACAACAGGTTAAGCTAGAGCATCTGGAAATGGGAAATTGATTGATAAGTCTTTTGGATGATTTTAATTGCTCACTGACATTGGGTTATACTGGTTAGGTGGGACTGCTATAGGTTCTACTGACCTTTTCTAGGCTAAATGAACCTTAGGACACGTATATCCTTCTGGAAGGTGATTATTATTGGACGGCCTTGCCAGCTTCCTGTGTGTATACACCACTACTCATGGTGAATTTTGCTGCCAAGGTCCGGTTCATGTGTAACTGCAGGGCCTGCTTAGCCTAGTGTGGTGGAATAAAACAACTCTCCAGTCTAGAAGATTGTCTTGTAATTAACAAGATAAGGTTCATTGCACGTTAGAGGTTACAGGTTACATTGATATGGTAGACATTGTCACATAGACTTTGAGGAGATCCCAATGTCAAGTGTAACTCCTTTAAGGATCCTGAGTTGTTCTGTTCTCAAGTCCATATGACATCATCATATTGGATGCTCCTTGTGGTACCCCTCAGTATTAACCCCATTAGACCCTTGTAAAACAGTAATTATTCAGGTATCAGGTTGCCTCAGTTCATTTGATTTAGAATTGCATGGGTGTAGAACTCACTCTGAGTACATGGTCAAGGTCATTGGTTAGCATAATACTGAACAAGTGCTGCATTGCTATGTGCATTCTTTGAAAGAAACATCCAACCAAAACCATACCTGTAAAAGGTCTCATTGCAATAATACTGGAGAGTTTTGCTGTTTTGGTACTTAGCTGTTAGTTATTATCTAGCTGGCGCATTCTCCATGGCAATACCTCTGCTAATCAGAGTCAATTTGTTCACCGATTCATATTGCCTCTCATATTGTATAAATATTAGTTTCCTTTTCCATTGGTACATGTTGCAAATTGTCCTGATTTGAATGAGACAAAATTATTTGACAAATGTGTCTTCAGTATGCAATGCCCAAGTTCTGTGTTACCAAACAACTCGACATAAAAAGGTCAGAGCACAGAAAGTTGCTATTTGTGTCTTTGTTGACCATCTGTGAGAGCCATTCCACCTGTTTCCCTTCAATCACTCCACAGGCTCTGCAAACCTTTCCTTTCAGATAATCATCTAATTCCCTTTTGGAAGCTGTGGTTGAATATGGCTGTACCAGCCTCTTGGGTGGCAAATTTCAAACCTAATCACTTGCTGCATGATAAAAGTGTCTTCCCATGTTGCTTCCCTTGCCCACTACCCTAAGTCTGTACTCTCTGTTTTTCAATCATTCAACCAATAATGATATTTTCTCCCAATCTACTTTATCCAGACTTCTCATCCTTTTAAATATGTGGAGCATAAAAACTAGTATTAACAATTTGAGTCAAATGATATGCCTCAGTGGTTTAAAATTCCATGTAGTATAAGCATTTTTGGGGAGAATGTCAGGAAAATGTTATCCTGCAATGGTGTGCAGTTTCCAAACTAGCTCTATATTACAGACCTACTGACTGCCAGAGATACCTTGATGATACTTCCTCATATCTCTCCCCTACAACCCCCCCGACATCCCAATTTCCTGTAAAGGCTTTATTCTATTAGTTCAACTTCTCTGTCTCTGTTCTGATGGCCATGATGTGGAGGTGCCTGTGTTGGACAAGGGTGGAAATGTGTTGGCTGGAAAAGCGCAGCAGGTCAGGCAGCATCCAAGGAACAGGAGAATCGACGTTTCGGGCATAAGCCCTTCTTCAGGAACCAGATAACCAGGGTCATGCTTGGACACTGAATAGAGGTGTTCTATCAAGTGGTCATCCATTGTAAGGAGACCACATCATAAGTAATGACTTCAGTATACTAACTCAAAAGTATGAGTAAGTTATTTTTAACTTGAAAGGAGTGCATAAGAACTTTGGATGGTGAGAATAGAGGAGGTTAAAAAGAAAGAGGGAGATGGGATATTGGAGTTGATCGAGGAGTGAGCCCAAGCATTTAGGTGGAATGTCCGTTCAGAATGTTGAAGAAGGGCCTGTGCCCGAAACGTCGAATCTCCTGTTCCCTGGATGCTGCCTGACCTGCTGTGCTGTTCCAGCAATAAAGTTTCAACTTTGATCTCCAGCATCTGCAGACCTCACTTTCTCCTTTCTGATTTGTGGCATAGGTCAGTAAGAAACTGGTTAGAACCTGCTCAAACCCATTTCTTAATTGCTGCATAGGACCCATCCAAATTCAAACCCAAACCCCAGAGGTGAACTTTGCTAATGAATCTAACCCATTGCAACACAGCTTTCTGTTTATATGATCATTGTGAAGCATCACACGCACAGGATGCTTTGTAAATTTTTAATGAGTTTTGTTTATTGAAAGGTTTTATTTTGAATCTGGCATAATTTTCTTGTGTTTATTTTATGATAACAAGGTGGCAACTTCACATTTTATTTCATCATTGTTCATCCATGAGAGCTTCGAGAATGATAAGAACATTTTCCTTATCATAAAATTCAATATACAGCATCCAGCTGGGTGGCTGCGCTCTGAATATTTTTTATAATAAGCTGCATTCTTTGATTCCGGCAAAATTTCCGGGGATTGTCCACTCCATCTGCTTTTCATTCATTTTCTTTTTTATCCTCTCTTTTCTTGTTTTAATTCATTTATCATCAGTTGAAGAGTTAAGAAACGGCAAAGGTATTGGCAGCTGCGAGTGAGCCCAACAGTATGGACTCAAGTAAGGCCAACAGCATGAACTCGAGTAGGCCCAACAATGTGGACTCATGTAGGGCCCAGCAGCGTGGATTTGAGTAGGTCCAACAGCGCGGACTTGAGAAGGGCCGGCAGTGCGGATTTGAGAAGGGCCAACAGCGCGGAATTGAGTAGGCCCAGCGGTGCGGATTCGTGAAGGGCCAACAGAACAGACTCAAGCAGGGCATAACAGCGCCGACCCAAGTAGAGCCAGCAGCGCGGATTCGAGTAGGGCCAGCAGCATGGATTTGAGTAGGCCCAGCAGCATGGACTTGAGTAGGCCCAGCAGCATGGACTTAAGTAGGGTCCAACAGGGCAGACTCATATAGAACCAGCAGCGTGGATTCAAGTAGGCCCAGAAATGCGGTCTTGAGTAAGGCTAGCAGCGGTAAAATTGAGTAGGCTCAGCAGCATGGATTCGAGTAGGCCCAGCAGCATGGACTCAAGCAGGACCCAACAGCAAAGACTCAAGTAGACCCAGCAGTTTATATTCGCGGAGAGCCAGCAGCGTGGATTTGAATAGGGCCCAACAGCACAGATTCCAGTAGGGCCAGCAGCACGGGCTCAAGTAGGGCTCAACACCGCAGACTCAAATAGGCCCAGCAGTGTGGATTTGAGTAGGCCCAGAAGCATGGACTCAATTGGGTCAGCAGTGGGAAATTCAGGAGGCCCAGCAGCATGGACACAAGTAGGTCCAACAGCGTGGATTTGAGTAGACCCAGCAGCATGGATTTGCATAGGGCCAGCAGTGTGGCCTCGAGTAAGGCCAGCAGCGTGGATAAAAGTAGACCCAACAATGTGGATTCGAGTAGGCCCGGAAGCATGGACTCGCATAGGGCCAGCAGCGTGAAATAGAGTAGGCCCAGCAGCATGGACTCGAGTAGGCACAACAGCGTGGATTTGAATAGACCCAGCAGCATGGATTTGATTAGGCCCAACAGGATGGATTCGAGGTGGTCCAGCAGTGAGGATTCGGGTGGGGCCAGCTGCAGGGCCTTGAGTAGGGCCAACAGTGTGGATTCAAGAAGGCCCAATAGCGTGAACTTGAGTATTCTCAGCAGCTCGGACTCAAGTAGGGCTCAACAACACAGACATGAGTAGACTCAGCAGTGCAGACTCGAGTAGGCCCAGCAGCACAATTCGAGTAGGTCCAACAGCATGGACTCAAGCAGGGTCCCATAGCACAGCCCTATGGATTTTAGTAGGCTCAGCCCCGTGGATTTGAGTAGGCCCAGCAGCGCGGATTCGACTAGGGCCAGCAGCACAGACTCAAGAGGGGCCAAACAGCACAGACTTGAGTAGGCCAAGCAGCATGGATTTGAGTAGGCCCAACAGCCCGGACTTGAGAAGGCCCAGCAATGCAGATTTGAGAATGGCCAACAGCATGGAATTAAGTAGGCCCTGCAGTGCAGGTTTGAGATGGGCCAACAGCATGGATTCAAGCAGGGCGCAACAGCACAGACTCAAGTAGACGCATGCAGTCCAGAATCAAGTAGGCCCAGCAGCGCAGACTCAAGTAGAGCCAGCAGCGTGGATTCGAGTAGGGCCAGCAGCGTTGACTTGAGTAGGCCCAGAAGCACAGGCTCAAGTAGGGCCCAGCAGCACAGATTCGGGTAGGCCTAGAAGTGCGGCCTTGAGTAAGGCCAGCAGCGGGAAATTGAGTAGGCTCAGCAGCATGGATTCGAGTAGGCCCAGCAGCATGGACTCAAGCAGGACCCAACAGCAAAGACTCAAGTAGACCCAGCAGTGTGGACTCGCGTAGGGCCAACAGCGTGGATTCGAATAGGGCCCAACAGCATAAATTCAGGTAGGGCCAGCAGCACGGGCTCAATTAGGGCCCAACAGCACAGAGTCAAGTAGGCCCAGCCCCGTGGATCCACGTAAGCCCAGGACTGCAGCCTCGAGTAGGGCCAGCATATTGGATAAGAGTAGGCCCAGCCCTGTGGATTCGAGTAGGTCCAGTAGCACGGACTCAACTAGGGCCAGCAGCACAGACTCAAGAGGGGCCCAACAGCACAGACTCGAGAAGGCCCAGCAGCATGGTTTCGAGTAGGGCCAGCGGTGCGGACTCGAGTAAGGCCCAGCAGCGTGGATTCGAGTAAGGCCCAACAGCGCAGACTCAGGTAGGTCCAGCAGCGTGGATCTGCGTAGGCTCAACAGCGCGGACTTAGAAGGCCCAGCAGTGCGGATTCAAGAAGGGCCAACAGTGCGGAATTGAGTAGGCCCAACGGTGCAGATTCAAGCAGGGCACAACAGCACAGACTCAAGTAGATCCAGCAGTCAGGACTCGAGTAGGCCCAAGAGCACAGACTCAAGTAGAGCCAGCAGTGTGGATTTGAGTAGGGTCTTGAGTAGGCCCAGCAGCACGGACTCAAGTAGGATCCAACAGCACAGATTCGAATAGGTTCAGCATGTGGCCTTGAGTAAGGCCAGCAGCGGGAAATTGAGTAGGCCCAGCAGCATAGATTCGAGTAGGCCCAGCAGCATGGACTCAAGTAGACCCAGCAGTGTGGACTCGCGTAGACCAACAGCACAGATTCGAGTAGGGCCAGCAGCACGGGCTCAAGTAGGGCCCCACAGCACAGACTCAAGTAGGCCCAGCAATGTGGATTTGAGTAGGCCTAGCAGCGTGGATTAGAGTAGGCCCAGAAGCGCGGACTCAATCGGGCCAGATGTGGGAAATTCAGGACCCAGCAGCATGGACTCAAGTAGGTCCAACAGCATGGATTTGAGTAGATCCAGCAGCATGGATACGATTAGTCCCAAAAGTGTGGATTCAAATAGGTCCAGCAGCGTGGATTTGTAAAGGGCCAGCAGAGTGGTCTCGATTAGGGCCAGCAGCGTGGATAAAAGTAGGCCCAAACTTGTGGATTCGAGTAGGCCCAGCCCTGTGGCTTCAAGTAGGACCAGAGTAGGCACAGAAGCATGGATTTGCATAGGGCAAGCAGCGGGAAATTGAATAGGCCCAGCAACATGGACTCGAGTAGACACAATAACGTGGATTTGAGTAGACCCAGCAGCATGGATTCAATTAGGCCCAACAGGATGGATTTGAGTAGGTTCAGCAGTGAGGATTCGGGTGGGGCCAGCTGCGGGGCCTTGAGTAGGGCCAACAGTGTGGATTCAAGTAGGACCAACAGCATGAACGTGAGTAGTCTCTTGGACTCAAGTAGGGCTCAACAACACAGACATGAGTAGATTCAGCAGCGCAGACTTGAGTAGGCCCAACAGCACAGACCCAAGTAGACCCAGCAGCGCGGATTCGAGTAGACCGAGCAGTGCGGATTTTGGCAGGGCCAGCAGTGTGGATTTGAGTAGGGCCCAACAGAGCGGATTCGAGTAGGGCCAGCAGCATGGATTCGAGTACGCCCAATGGTGTGAATTCAAGTAGGTCCAGCGGCGTGGATTTGGATAGAGCCAGCAGCGTGGCCTCAAGTAGGGCCAGTAGCACAGGCTCAAGTAGGGCCCAGCAGAGCGATTTCGAGTAAGCCCAGCAGCACGGACTTGAGTAGGCCCAGCAACGCAGACTTGAACAGAACCAACTGCGCAGACTCGAGTAGGCCCAGCAGCACGGATTTGAGTCAGCCCAGAACTGAGGACACGAGTAAGGCCAGCAGTGGGAAATTGAATAAGCCCAGCCGCATGGATTTGAGTAGGGCCAGCAGTATGGACTCAAGCAGGACCCAATAGCAAAGACTCAAGTCAACCCAGTAGTGTGAACTCGTGTAGGCCCAGCAGCGTAGACTGAAGTAGGGCCAACACCGTGGACTTGAGTAGGGCCCAGCAGCATGGATTCGAATAGGGCCCAAAAGTGTGGATTCAAGTCGGTCCAGCAGTGTGGCTTCATATAGGGCCAGCAGCATGGACGCAAAAGGGGCCCAAAAGCACAGACTCGAGTAGACCCAGTAGCATGGATTCGAGTAGGGCCAATAGCACAGACTCAAGAGGGGCCCAACAGCACAGACTCGAGTAGGCCAAGCAGCGTGGACCTGATTGGGCCAGCAGCATGGACTCAAGTAGGGCCCAACAGCGCGGACTCGACTAAGGTCAGCAGCTTGGATTCGAGTAGGTCCAGCAGCATGGATTCAAGTGGGGCCAACCACATGGATTCAAGTAGGCCAGCAGCATGGATTTGAGTTGGACTAGCAGTGTGGATTCAAGTAGGCCCAACAATGCAGTATCGAGTTGGGCCAGCAACGCGAATTCGAGTAGGCCAAACAACGTAGATTTGAGTAGGCCCAGCAGCGTGGATTCAAGTAAGTCCAACAGCATGGATTTGAGTGGGGCCCAACAGCATGGACTGGAATAGAGTAAGCAGCATGGACCCGAGTAGGCCCAGCAGCGTAGATTCAAGTAGACCCAGCAGCACAGATTCGAGTAGGCTCAGCAGCGTGGATTCAAGTAGGGCTGGCAGCTTGGATTTGTGTAGGCCCAGCAGTGTGGATTTGAGTAGTTTCAGCAGCGTGGATTCAAGTAGGCCCAGCAGTGTGGATTTGAGTAGTTTCAGCAGCGTGGATTCAAGTAGGCCCAGCTGTGCGGATTCGAGTAGGGCCAGCAACACAGATTTGACTAGGGTCAGCAGCACAGACCCAAGTAGGCTCAGAAATGCGGTCTTGAGTAGGTCCAGCAGCACGGACTTGAGTAGGGCCAGCAGCGTGGATTCGAGTAGGACCCAGCAGTGTGGATTTGAGTAGACCAGCAGCGTGGATTCGAGTAGGGCCTAGCAGTACAGATTGGAGAAGGGCCAGCAGTGTGGACTTGTGGCAGTGTTCATGGAGCTGGCAGCAGAGGTGAGTTTGGGCCCAGTAGGTTACCTGGTGACATCAGCAGTGGCTATATTGGCGAGGTGGGCCTGAAGCAGACACATGGTGGCAGCAGAATCGAGTTTAGGCCAGTGTGGTACCTGATGGCGTCCGTGCCATCTGCATAGGTGAGGTCCAGCGAGGGCTTGCAGTGGTGAGGATGTCGCTGGAGGCAGGATGGCGCCGAAAAGTGGGCGACGTTTGTTCCAGCGGCAGCGGCAGTGTCCCTACAAAGGGAACGTGTGCCTGGCCATCAGGCCCATGGCGGAGAACATAATAAGAAGGATTGCAAAGTTGAGCACCTTTTATTTCTTCACTTTTCTGTGTTTTAAGAAGGTGCCGGAGAGTGGCGAGATTCTGCAATGCTTTTTGCTGCATTTTGTAAGAAAAAAACACATGACAATAAATAAATCAAATCAAATCAAATTTAGCGTTCAAAAGGCCAAACCTTATACTCCATCTCAATCACATTCATAATGTCTCCAAGTAATTGTTAAAATATAATGGCAAACAAGGTAAGATTGATAGATATATCCCCAGCTGTTCAATTGGTAACAAAGGAAGATAGGATGGTCACTGGAAGCTAGAACAAATGTTTTTACACGAAGTTATTAGAATATGCAAAACTTGTGTGACTGTCAAAGCGGATACTGTGTATCTGTCTTCTGATTCCCATAATTAGAAATAATTACACTTTAGAACCAAATATTGGAACTTCATCAAGTGTACCTGTTGTTGCTCTCCATGTGGCTGATAGGCTTACATTCTTACTTGGTACATGACTGCAGTGCGACAGGGAATGTAACACCAGTGATACACATCACAATTAGTTCCTAGCTTTTAACTCCTGATGTGGGGGAGTCATGCTTGATGGCTCTTGCTGGTGAGGTTGATGATGTTACATTACTCGTTGCTGATGCTGCTAATGTTGTCTCGCTGGTGATATTGCCGCTGTGATCTTTTCTAGATTTCCTGCTTGTGTGGAGTTTGAATGTGAACTCTATTATTTCTCATTTGCCTGCCAGTTTTGTTGAATAAGGTAGTAGTTCTGAAAGAGTAAATGCTACAATAAGCTCCACTTAATCTGATGATGTCACACAGTCTTTGAGTAGAGAATCAGCCCACCTATCATGAGGCCCTGTTGGAGACAGATGCATCATCTTTGGTTCCTGATACTCGTAAATAATTATGTCTATGTAAATCAATGTAACTTGTACCTTTTGCAATGATGCAATAAAGTGGTTCTAATAGAGTCAGACAGACCCTTTGGTCCAACTTGTTCATGTGGACCAGATATCCCAAATTAATCTAGTCCCATTTGCTAGCATTTGAACTCAGATGCCTTTTCAATGTTGTAATCATACCAGCCTTCACCACTTCTTCTGACAACTCATTCTGTACACACACCACCCTTTGCGTGAAAAGGTTGCTCCTTAGGTCCCTTTTTAATCTTTCCCTTCTCATCTTAAACCCAGTTTTGGACTGCCCTAGCCTGGAGAAAAGACCTTGACTCTTCACCCTATCCATGCCCCTCATGATTTTATAAACGTCTTTCAGGTCATCCCCTCTGACGCTCCACGGAAAATAGCCCCAGCCTATTCAGCCTCTCCTTATAGCTCAAACTCTGCAACCATGGCAACATCATTGTAAATCTTTTCTGTACCCTCTCAAGTTTCACAACATCCTTGCTCTAGCAGGAAGACCAGAATTGTACACAGTATTCCTAAAATAGCCAATGTTCTCCACAGCCACAACATTACCTCCAAACTCCTATACTCAATGTACCAACCAATAAAGGCAAGCTAACTAAATGCCTTCTTCAGTACCCTGTCTACCTGCAACTCCAGATATGTAAGGCAAGTGCTTCTTGTTAAGACTAATCAATGCCCTATCCTCTACCACTGATAATTAGACAGGCTGTTACAATCTGAATCAAAACGTGTGGTGCTGGAAAAGCATAGCCATTCAGGCAGCATCCGAGGACCAGGAGAGTTGAGGTTTCAGACATAAGCGCTTCATCAGGAATGTGCTCCTGCTCCTCAGATGCTGCCTGACCGGCTGTGCTTTTTCAGCACCGCACTTTTTGACTCTGATCTCCAGCATCTGCAGTCCTCACTTTCTCCAGGCTGTTACATCCTGCATAGACAGGAGGATTTGTGTCAGCATTATAACTCAACCTTTGGAGTCTCAGCTGCACCAACAAATTTTTCTGGAATCCACAATGTCATTATTTGATTCCTGTGCGTGTACAGTTTGACTTTTTAGAAGCTCAGGTAGCGATATACCCTGTGTGTTGATTCATTGATCTCCTTCTACTTGTACATCAGGGAGTTGTTGCCTTATTTCCTCCTGGTCATCCTGAGGGAGTGATAAAACTTGTCGAAACTGTCTTATACTTTGGTCCATTCAATAGCACGTGCAAGCAGTTTCATGTAAACCTTGAGAGGTGGAGATCAAAGTGTCAATAAGGCAAGTCTCGAGTCTTCCTCTGTTACCATTTTGTGAGGTTCCACTTAACTCTCTGGAAGGATCTTTTAAGAAGCATGTGTCCTCCTGCAGCTACATCCTGATGCTGTTGAGCCCATACTCTTCAGCAAATTTCTTACATCCTCACCATTCTCACTTATTATTCTTTCAGGAATTTCTTGCTTGGTGAACAGCACTCGTACTGTTTAGCCAATTGCTTTTGTTCTCAAATCTTGCCCCTTTTGAATTAAGGGAACTTTGAGCAGCAATCTGTCAGTTTCTGGTATGTATTGCAAGTAAATAGTATTCTTTTGATGTCTTTGAACTGCCTTTTCAGCTCCACGCTCACATTTCTCCATTCCCTCTTTCTGTATTGTTTTGGGGGTGGTTATTCTGGATCCACTCAGAGAACACCACCTTCCTGTGAGAGGTCACTTCTGGAAGACCGGCCCTGGCATATTGCTGGCTGTGTTTGCTGTATCTTACAAGCCAACTACTAGATCACTTGCTGAGGGAGCATCTGTAATTCTTCATCTTTACTGGCCTTATCTCGAATTTGACTCAAGTTACCATGGTGTCACGAGTCGGTGGATCTTTATCTGGATATTTGTTATCTTGTGTTTCTCCGATGGTGACAAGTGAGATAAAGCAATATCTCACACCATCTTTCGCTCCTGGCTTATACTTCAGATTGAATTCATAACTCTGAACCCTGAAGAGTAAGCTCTGTAATATTGCTGGTGCTTTACACAGATTCTTTTAATGGATCTGCTCCTGTGGTGACGATCAGTTTCTACAATAAATGCTCTCACATCAAGATATGTACAGCATTTCTCATATCAATACACAACTGCCATAAACTCTGTTTCTATGTTGGAATATCTGGTGTCAGCTAATGCTAGAGCTTAGGGTGTGAATACTAGCTGTCTTCCCTCAAGTACCAGGGCTGCTCTCATTTCTTTTCTAGAAGCATCTATTTGCAGTGACAGATTTCTTTCTGTTGCAAAGTGACAGCGTTGTCCTTTTGCATGTTATCTCTTTGAGTTTATTGAAACTCCTCTCATTTCTGACATGTGAGGTATGAGAGAACTCACGCTCTGAATCATATCAAGGAAATTTCTCAATTCTTTGTTTCCTCTTGAGGCATCTATCTCAGAGAGAGCTATAACCTTCTCAGCACTTCACCAAACTCTGTTCTGTGTATACGCTATTGCAAAGAACTGGCATTCTATTACTATTCCAAAGTATTTGCCTGATCCTAACTTTTCAGTTACATTCCATGTCATGATCTTTCTCATTGACACTACAGACTTGGATATTATCAGCTCTTGGTATATCTCATCTATGTTCTGCTGGAACATGTTCTGCTGCCTCACAGCGCCAGGGACACGGGTTTGATTCCAGCCTCGGGTGACTGTGTGGAGTTTGCACATTCTCACCGCGTCTGCGTGGGTTTCCTCTGGGTGCTCCAGTTTCCTCCCACAATACAAGGATGTGCAGGTTAGGTGAATTGGTCATGCTTAATTCCCCACAGTGTTCAGGAATATATAGGGTAGGTGCACTAGTCAGGGGTAAATGTAGAGTAATAGGGTAGGGGAATGGGTCTGGGTAGATTACTCTTTGAAGGGTCAGTGTCACTTGTTGGACCTAATGGCTTGTTTCCACACTGTAGGGATTCTATGATTCCATGTTCCGACTCATTTTAGATGGATATATGAATTTCTTTTAATCTCTACAGTGTGGAAGCAGGTCATTTGGTCCGTCAGCTCGGCACTGACCCTCTGAACACTAACCCATCCACACCCACCCCATTCCTGTAACCCTACATTTCCCATGGCTATTCTACCTAGCCTGCACATCCCTGAACTCGATAGGTAATTTAGCATTGCCAATCCACCTAACCTGCATATCTTTAGACTGTGGGAGGAAACTGGAGCACCCAGAGGAAACCCATGCAGGCACAAGGAGAACATGCAAATTCCACATAGACAGTCACTTGAGGGTGTAATCAAACCTAGGTCCCTGGTGCTGTGAGGCAGCAGTGCTGACCATTGAGCCACCTGTGCTGCCGAATATGTAGCATTTTTGGTGTTAGGTTCTCGGGCACAGACCCTAGGAGTTGAACATCTGAGCCAGGACTGTGCTATCTTTCTTTATGCCCACGTGTACCCCTAATGTCCTCAGGGTTCCATCTATGAAATCAATCCTCTCTCCCCTGGTGTTCAGACTGTAAGATTTTCCATTGCAGCAATCAGGTTTGACTGCCCTCCCTTTAAGAAGAGCAGGCTACCTGTACCACATGGTCTGAAATGATGCTGTGGATACATCCTTGATTGGAAGCTTTGAGAGCAAAGAGATATGGCAACGAGCACCTTGCACAGAAATCTTTCAGTCGACAGATTTTATGTCTTACCTGATTGCACCGGAAATGTTGTAAATCACTGTCCCTGTGCTCAAAGGTTCTACAACCTATAACATCATTTAAGATGGAACTTGCTAAGTATTTGAAAAGGAAGCATATGGAGAAAGAATCTCCGTCCCCAAATGGTGAACCGGCATCAGCACAAGCACAATGGAATAATGATTTCCTTTTACTCTTTAATTTCTCTAGTTCTACATTTTGGAGCATTCATACTGTGATTTCCACTTTTCCTTCATCCCTCTTCTCTACGATTCCAAGTATAAACATCAGGAAAGACATCCCTGGGTTTCACCTGATGGGAAACTGCGGTCAAAAACAAATGGAGCCCTGGAGAGATGAAATCTCACTAGATTATCAGCCTTTGAAGTATTTTTTATGTGAAAGAATTGATATAAATGTAAGTTGCTGATGTTGAGGTGCATAAACAGGGTTTCTGTTGCTCATCCACCCAAGCTACAGCAGGGGTTAACAGAAAACATACAGGAAATGCCTGCTGTTAGGACCTGAACTTGGAGTATTTTAGCCAATGATATAACCCGAGAGAATTCCAAATGCATGTTGCAAATTCTCCTTTCTCCTGTTTTAATGGAGGAGTTAAAACTTAAATATTCAATGAGCACCATGTCTAGCCTGCAGAGTTCAATGAATTATTTTTAATGTTGAAAGAAAGCTTCTTTCTGTGAAAGGTGATAGTCTGTCACTCCTGTCTCTCTCCTCTACTGCCATCCTTTCTCTGACCCTCTGCCTAGTGCAGAATTTAAAATCACACAACACCATGTTATTGTCCAACAGGTTTATTTGGAAATACAAGCTTTTGGAGCGCTGCTCCTTCGTCAGCTACTAAATAAACCTGTTGGACTATTACCTGGTGTTGTGTGACTTTTAACTTTGTTCATCCCAGTCCCACATAAGGCACAATTTTATAATAATCCCATTTTTGATACATAATTTGCACTGAATCATCAGATTCTGTATTGGGCAGTGATCAATTTGGCTCAATTTGACACAGCATCCTTTGGGAGTGAGATGGAGGAAAGGTCAGGAAAGGTCAGCCTTGGTTTCCACTGTTGGGAAACACTTGCTTCAAACTGAAGGTAGGGCTGGCCTGTTTGTGCTGACATCTGTAATAATCTGCTCACTCATGACAATGGTCCCCAGCATCACAGATACCAGTCTCCAGCCAATTCGAAAATTGCCCAAGTATGTCCCGTGCACAAAAAGCAGGACAAATCCAACTCGGCCAGTTACCGCCCAATCAGCCTACTCTCCAAAATCAGTAAAGTGATGGAAGGGGTCAGCAACAGTGCTATTAAGCAGCACCTGCTGAGTAACAACCTGCCCAGTTTGGGTTTCGCCAAGGTCACTCAGCTCCTGATCTCTTTACAATCTTGGTTAAAACATGGACAAAAGAGCTGAATTCCAGAGGTGAGGTGAGAGTGACAGCCCTTGGCATCAAGGCTTCATTTGACCAAATGTGGCATTAAGGAGCCCTGGCAAAACTGGAAACAGTGGGTATCAGGGGGCAAACACTCCACTGGTTAGAGTCATACCAGGCACAGAGGAAGATGGTTGTGGTTGTGGAGAGTCATTCATCTCAGCTCCAGGACATCTCTGCAGGAGTCCCTCAAGATAGTGTCTTTGGCCCGACAACCTTCCCTCTGTTATAAGGTCAGAAGTGGGGATGTTCACCGACGATTGGACATTGTTCAACACCATTTGCAACTCCTCAGATACTGAGGCAAAGATCCTTAGACAGCACCTTCCAAACCCACGACCACTTCCACTTAGAAGGACAAGGGCAGCAGGTACTGGGGAACACCAACACCTGCAAGTTCCTCTCCAAGCCACTCACCACCCTGAGTTGGAAATACACGCCATTCCTTCTCAGTCTTTGGGTCAAAATCCTGGAATTCCCTCCCTACCGGCATTGTGGGTCACCCCACAGTAAGTGGACAGCAGCAACTCAAGAAGGCAGCTCACCACCCCCTTCTCAAGGGCAAATAGTTGAGCAGCAGGGGTGGTGGCACGGTGGTTAGCACTGCTGCGTCACAGCATTAGGGACCTAGGTTTGATTCCCGCCTCGGGCATCTGTTTGTGTGGAGTTTGCCCATTCTCTTCCCCCCGTGTCTGCATGGGTTTTATCCAGGTGCTCTGTCTTCTTCCCACAATCTAAAAGATGTGCTGGTTAGGGTGGATTGGCTGTGGGAAATGCAGGGTTATAGGGATTGGGTAGCAAGGTGGAGCGGTCAGTCAGTGTCAACCTGACAGGCTGAATGGCCTGCTTGCATGCTGTAGGGATGCCTGGAGACTGTAACTGACCAGATGATATGTGGACACTTCCTTCTAATCTTTACTCAGAGAGTAGCAACAGTAGTAGACTCAACAACTTCAAGGACATTTAAATGGTCATTGGAGAGGTATATAGACGAGTATAGGCTAGATGGACTTCAGATTGATTTCACAGGTCAGCGCAACATCGAGGGCCGAAGCGTCTCCACTGTGCTGTAATGTTCTATGTTTTATGTTCCAAGTAGGGATGGGCTATCAATGCTGGCCAGCCAGCGACGTCCAAACCCCACAAGTGAATTTTTAAAAAAGTTAGATTTCACAGGTGAAGGATTGGGATAGATAGTCTCCCTGTTGTGGATCTCAGAAGAGTTTCAGTGTCACATGGCCGGAGTCTGAGTCCATTATAGAGTCAAAGTGTTCATTAGCATTCAGTTAGTGATCCACATGGTGGAAGGTGGAGAAGAGAAGCCCTGATCTCAGAAAGGCGCCATCCTTCTAATGGTGGGCCTAAAGAAAGATTATTGTGGCTACACCAATACCATTCTCTACTGAGGTTGTCAGAATTTACCCACGTTAGTTATAGTCATAGAGTTATACAGTACAGAAACAGAACCTACAGTCCAACTCGTCCATGAGTCTCTTTGCCAGTATTTGTCCCATGTCACTCTATACCCTTCCTATTCATGTACCCATCCAGATGCATGTTAAATGTTAAAAGTTTACATGCGTCCACCACCTCCTTGGCAGCTTGTTCCATACTCGCGCCACCCTCTGCATGAAAAAGTTGCCCCTTATGTCTCTTTTAAATCTTTCCCCTCTCACCTTAAACCTATGGCCTCTAGTTCTGGACTCCCCCTACCCTGAGAAAAATACATTGTCTATTTACCCTATCCAGCTCCTCATGATTTTATAAACCTGTATAAGGTCAACCCTCAGCCTCCAACACTCCAGGGAAACCATGTCCCAGCCTATTCAGCCTCTCCCTTTAGCTCAAACCCTCCAATCCAAGAAACATCATTGTAAATCTTTTCTAAACCATTTCAAGTTTAACAACATCTTTCTTCGGATGCTGCCTGAACTGCTGTGCTTTCCCAGCACCACGCTAATCTAGAATCTAACATCTTTCTTATAGCAGGGAGACAAGAATTGAACGCAATATTCAAAAAGTGGCCTCACCACTGTCCTATGTAGCCACAACATGACATCCAACTTGATATGTCAGAGCTGTTAAGACAGGACAGCCAATCCAGGACGTGAGGGGCTAAAGGTGGAACTAAAAACATGCAGTTGGACATTGATGACATAATATCAGGGTTAAACTAGCAGGCATTTCTAACAATTTGATCATATTGGAATGTAGACTAAAAAGATATTTCACGCACTGGAATTCTGCCTCATAGATTCACAAGTTGCCTCAAACCTAAGGTAAAGTCCAGCGTTTTTTACTCTGCATTATGGTACAATATAAGGGCGCCTCAGATGTCCCCTAGTGAAATATAGCTTCCTGGCTTTGGATGGTAACCCTCTTGTCACAAAGTTATGATCCGGCCCATGTTTCCAGGTTGATATTTTGATGGATTATTTGAAATGCAGTCTTTTTGTGAGGCCACAGTTGATCAGGCAAACATAATAGAAGATCTCATGCATTATTTGAAGAACAGTTGGGGAACTTTCCCCATGCCTTCGAGCAACAACAAAGAACAAATAACTGCCTGGGCATTTCAATGATGTTTATGTGATCATAGAATCCCTACAGTGGGGAAACAGACCCTCTGAAGAGTAACCCACCCAGTTACTCTACATTTGCCCCTGACTAATGAACCCAAACTACACATCCCTGAACACTTTGGGCAATTTAGCATGGCCAATTCACCTAACCTGCACACCTTTGGATTCTGGGAGGAAACCGGAGCAAACAGACACAGGGAGAATGTGCAAACTTCACAGGTCCAGGTGCCTGAGACTGGAATCGAACCCAGGCCCCTGCCACTGTAGGACAGCTGTGCTAACCACTGAGCCATTGTGATCTTGCTGTGTGTGCTAAGTTTTGTACATTGTAATGTTGTCTGATACATGCTTGGAATTCCTCTAAAGATTTACTTTCTTTAGAGAAAAGTAGACATGATGCTATAAAAGATCTGAAAAGGGACTGAGAGAGTGAATGCAGGTTAGTCTGGTCCACTGTGGTGAAGGGATCAAACATTAGGCAATGCATTTGGAACAAGAAGGGAAATCAGGGAGAAGCTTTCCTTCGAAGTGTTACAGAATAATCAAACAGATGATATAATAAATTATATGCAGAAATAAGGGAAGGATGGATGTGGTGAGTGGATAGGTTGAAGGTGATAGCAATTAATAAATACTATGCTTGTTGGGAAATGGTTTTTCTTCTTATTAAAATTTATTATATTATAACATTCACTGAGTACTATTATGCACAGTATAATAGCGTGATAATGTAGTAATGCATAGAACTATTGAACAGAGAAATTAAAATCTAGAAAGGCATTTAAAAAGCTATAAACAGTAAGTCCTGTATTGACTCGGCAGCTACAAATTGGGTAATGGTGGTTAAAGTCTACTAGTTCTGCACAATGTTTGATACTTAAACTTATTTATTGCACATCTCAAATGATACATTTAAGAGGATGCTGAGTATGTAGACAAAGGAGAAAGGAATAGAGTTCATGTGGAGCATTAATTGTTACAGAGTCTAGAAGGGCTGAACAGCCTGTTTCTCTGCTGTAACCTCTATGTAAGAACATGACAGTCTGAAAGGGGTTGATAATCCTCAAGCTGAGAGAGGCATAATTTAAACATCTTGTGTTATTAATTTTCCTTGGAATAATTGAAGCACAACTCATAGAATTTGGAACATTCTCAAAGTGTGAAAGTTGGTCCTTAGAGAGTGTCATGACAGATGATCAGACCTGGACTAACCCCTACAGCCCAGTGGATTCAATTTCCCCAGCACTGTCAGGGCTGGATAAACAGATGGTGACGCATAACATAAAATTTCACAGGCGCAGTGTCAGCAAGCACATTTTTTGCAGATGTTACTGTTTAATATGTGTTGACACATTCCAGTTTAATGGATTCCTCATGCTGCTATTGGTTTTTCTACTTGCAAGGTCTCATTAAAGCAATGACTGTAATCAAATTTTTTGTCGATTAAACATGAGATATTCTTTCGGTGCCAGTGGAGGGCTATTGGCAGTAATTCAAGTGGGAACTTGGTAAAGCTAGACTTGAAGAAATGAAGGTCTGAAACACCCCATTTTAAATTTATTATCTTAAAATGTAAATAGGCAGTTTCAACAAAACAACTTGCATTAATTAGCACTTGTATAATCATAAGCCGTCCTGGGAGGATTCTAAGTCCAGATTCGGTGCACTGACTGGGCACCCACAGCTGCTGCGAGCACAGGATGGAGATTTAGGGTTGCAGTTTTTTTTTTAGCTCTACCTCCATCTTGTCCTGTTGCTTTTTTGTCTCTGTGTTGGGAGCATGGGACTGTGTAATGTAACCTATCATCCCAATGACAAACCTTCGTGCAGACTTGCTTTGTGTTAACACATTCCTTGACTTGGAAGTAATTCACTGCTAGATGTCTTGAAAAACTAGTCAGTTGTTGTATGAATGTACATTCTTCAAGTATCATTCTCCCCTCTATACTTTGCATCTCGTCAACTTTTGCTTCCCTTCCTGCTGTTTTCTGTCTGGACTCCAGACCCACAGACACTGACATGATTTAGTCCGTGTGGTGTAATGTAAACTGTGTAAGTTATACGTATTTATGTATATAAATATATATGTGTGTACATGTATATTAATACTATTTATAGAACATAGAACATAGAAAAGTACAGCACAGAACAGGCCCTTTAGCCCATGATGTGCCAAGGATTAATCCTAATGTAAAATAAAACACCTTAACCTACGCAGCCCTCAATTCACTGTTGTCCATGTGCATGTCCAACAGTTGCTTAAATGTCCCTAATCACTCTGCTTCTACCACCACCACTGGTAACACATTCCATGCATTCACAACTCTCTGCCTAAAGAACCTTCCTCTGACGTCCCCTCTATACCTTTCTCCTAATAGCTTAAACCTATGACCCCTCCTACCAGTCAATCCTGCCCTGGGGAAAACTCTCTGGCTATTGACTCTATCTATTCCTCTCATTATCTTGTATACCTCGATCAGGTCACCTCTCTTCCTCCTTCTCTCCAGAGAGAAAGGTCTGAGCTTAGTCAACATCTCTTCATAAGGCAAGCCCTCCAGTCCAGGCAGCATCCTGGTAAACCTTCTTTGCACCCTCTCCAAAGCCTCTGTATCTTTCCTATAGTAGAGTGACCAGAACTGGACACAATACTCCAAGTGTGGTCTTACCAGTGACTTTTAGAGCTGTAGCAAAACCTCGTGGTTCTTAAACTCGATCCCCCTGTAATGAAAGCCAAAACACCATATGCTTTCCTAACCCTATCTACTTGGATGGCAATTTTGAGGGATCTATGTACTTGAACACCAAGATCCCTCTGTTCCTCCACACTGCCAAGAATTCTGTCTTAAATGAGCATTCGAGTTTGACCTTCCAAAATGCATCATTTTGCATTTATCCAGGTTGAATTCTGCCAATTCTCAGCTCAGCTCTGCATCCTGTCTATGTCGCGCTGCAGCCTGCAATAGCCCTTGATACTATCAATGGCACCTCCAACCTTTGTGTCATCTGCAAATTTACTAACCCACCCCTCAACCTCCTCATCCAAGTCATTTATAAAAACTACAAAGAGCAGAGGCCCAAGAACAGAGCCCTGTGGGACCACACTCAACACTGACCTCCCGGTAGAATACTTTCTATTTACAACCAGTCTCTGCCTTCTGCCAGCCAACCAATTCTGAATCCAGATAGCCAAATCTTCCTGTATCCCATATATCCTGACTTTATGAATTAGCCTACCATGGGGAACCTTATTAAATGCCTTGCTGAAGTCCATATACACCATATCCACTACTTGACTTTCGTTGACCTCCTCAAAGAACTCAATAAGATTTGTGAGGCATGACCTGCCCCTCCATGCTGACTTCCTTTAATCATGCTATGCTTTTACAATTAGTCATAAATCCTAACCTCAGAATTCTTTCCAAACTGTTGCTGACCACAGATGTAAGACTGACTGGTCTGTAATTGCCTGGGATTTCCCTATTACCCTTCTTGAAAAGAGGAACAACACTCGCCTCCTTCCAATCCTCTGGTATGACTCCCGTGGAGAGTGAGGTGGCAAAGATCTTCGCCAATGGCTTAGCAACCTCCTTTCTTGCTTCCTGGAGCAGCCTAGGAATTTATCTTAAATTTGCGATTATGTTTTTTGAATTAGTAACTGAGGAGTTTTCTGTTTGTCTGAAATTAATAATTGACAGGTAAGTATTAGTGTAGCTGTAGTGATGTCTTTTGAAACAGCCTTTAGAATGATGGATGTGAGTGCACTACTGGTGGGCTTTTGTTTAGATTGTTTTGTGACCCAGCAAGATTATTAGTGGGACCTCAAGGTTTGTGGATCTTGTTTATTTAAGCTTAAGGGAAACTCTTACAGCTTGGAGAAGGAGACCTTTAGGTTTCAGTTTTACTTTGAATGGAGCAGTCCTGTGAAGTCCTTGGAATAAGATGGATGTGTAAACCTGTGCTCCTGGGAGAGGAAGGATATATGATGAATTAGGTTACCTTGGATGAGGAGTTAGCGTGAATTGTTGTGCTAAAATCATGAAGAGTTTCCTCAAAACTGAGTATATTGACGCCTAGGTGTAAAGTCACCCTAGGAAGAAGTTATCTGCAGATGCAATTCAAAAGATAAACTCTTACATATCTTAAAGTTCACAGAAGTGTTAAGTGTGGGAATTTAGTATGAGTGCTGTATGTGTGGTGTTTTTGGACACTATACCAGGTCTATGCTTTGCATAATATACAAAAGCTGTTTTGTTTTTACTTTAGAAAGGAATGTTCTTGGATTAAAACTATAAGACTATGAGAAATAGGAACAGGAGTAGGCTGTTCAACTCTTCGAGCCTGCTCCACCATCCAATAGGATCATGATTGATCTGTTATTCCTTATGTAATTCTTGTTTCCGCTACTGGTAAAGAATCTATCTATCTCAGCCTTAAATGTAAACAAGGTATCTGTGTCCATATCTCTCTGGGGCAAGGAGTTTCAAAGACTCACAACCCGCTGAGAGAAGAAATTCTTCCTCATCTGTCTTACATTTGTGCCCTAGGTTTATCCTTTTGCTGTGTGCTTAAACATCTTTGAATCTCTACTATAAGTTGGTGATTTCATTTATTCTATTTTACCTTCATTTGGTGTTGTTAATAAACTTCTGTTTTATTGTTAAGGCAAAATCTGCAAAATTGTGTGTTTATCTTTCAGTGAAAAGCCTCTTCATTAAAACCAAAACAAATCAGAATATGATCTCTTGAGCCAGGTTCCTGCCTGGGATCTGACTTAGAGTCATAGAGTCATAGAGATGTACAGCACAGAAATGGACCCTTCAGTCCAACTCGCCCATGCTGACCACATATCCCAACCCAACCCAACCTTGTTCCACCTGCCAGTACCTGACCCATATCCCTCCAAACCCCTCCTATTCATATATCCATCTGGATGCCTTTTAATTATTGCAATCGTACCAGCATCCACCACTTCCCCTGGCAGCTCATTCCATACACATACCACCCTCTGCATGAAAAAGTTGCCCCTTCGGTCTCTTATCTTTCCCCTCTCACCCTAAACCTACGTCTTCTAGCTCTGGACTCCCCCAACCCAGGGAAAAGTCTTTGTCTTTTTATCCTATCCATGCCCCTCATGATTTTATGAACCTCTGTAAGATCATCCCTCCGCCTCTGCTGCTCCAGGGAAAACAGCCCTAGCCTATTCAACCTCTCCCTGTAGCTCAAATCCTCCAGCCCTGGCAGCATCCTTGTATATCTTTTCTGACGCTCAATAATAAACTCTGCTGAGATTCTAACAACATGGGGCGGCATGGTGGCTCAGTGGTTAGCAGTGCTGGCTCACAGTGCCAGGGACCTGGGTTTGATTTCCTGCCTCAGGAGACTACTTGTGTGGAGTTTGCATATTCGCCCTGTGTCTGTGCGGGTTTCCTCCGTGTGCTCTGGTTTCCTCCCACAATCCAATTATGTACAAGTTAGGTGAATTGGCCATGCTAATTTGCCCATACGTTTAGGGATTTGAATGTTAGGTGCATTAGTCAGGGGAAATGTTGGGGAATGGGTCTGGGTGGGATACTCTTCGGATGGTCGGTGTGGACTTGTTGGGCCAAATGGCCTGATTCCACACTGCAGGGATTCTATGATAACAACATTGAGTGTCAGCAGGTTATTCAACTGTGAGGGCTCCACATTTGAAATTTCCAAGCAGCGCAGGATGATGTCTTCTACACACAAAGGGTGGTGGAAATGAAAAGGTTTCTCCCTTGTAGAGGTTGAGTGAAGGCAAAGGCTTGCGGGGGATGGGGTGGGGGGAGCGGTGGATGTCAATTAAACATTTCAAAACTGAAATTGATAGTTTTTTGCTAGGCAACTCAAGCAAATTGTTCAGATACAAATCAGCCATGAACTAATTGCATGTGGAACTGACCTAAAGTGTTTAATGGCCTAAATACACTTTCAACTGGATAATAATGATAATAATGAGGAGCACCCAATTGATTTCGTTTCCATTTTTAGCACAAGGCAAAGGTATAATTTCTTTGGAAATCTAACTGAGACCAGTAAAGCTCAGACCAGAGGCTAAAGTTAAACTATCGTGGAATTGTGTAGCTCAGTACTATATCACATTGTACATTGTACTGATGGAGCCGAGGGAGGTGTTCAGTGCTCCGTGTATGGTTGAATGCTGTTCACTTTCTATAATCCATACCAAGGTGAGACGTGAATGAAGTATTTTGAGCAGAAAGTGATGGCCTAGGCCACCTTTGAGCTTGAAATCAGATAATATGACTGATCCTTGCTCTAACAATGATATACAGTTAGGGGTGACATGACAATTGCCAGCAGAAGGGCAATTTTTCTGATATGGTTCCCTGTTCTCAATGTACCAGTTCACGATCACGGTCTCCGCATGTTCTCTGTGCTGAAAGACAGTTGACAGAAAAAGGATCTTCCCATGGGCTTTAGAATCCGAACATATGGATTAAGTGGGAGTCCTGAACCTGAATTTACTGGGAAGCAGACAGGGTAGGGGTGAGCTGTTTCTTTGCAGAGTCCCCATAAATTGGCTGTTTCTCTGCTTGCTGTTAAAGAGAGCAGGCCTCTATCTGATAGACTGCCCATTCTCAATCTTTGGCAGACTCCGTGAGAGAACGTATGACATAGGAGCAGAGATTAGGCCATTCAACCCATCGAGTCTGCTCTGCCATTCAATCATCGCTGATACGTTTCTCAACCCCATTCTCCTGCTTTCTCCCTGTAACGCTTGCTTCCCTTGATACTCAAGAACCTATCTAGCTCAGAGAGGGGCAGAACCAGGGGAAAGCGAGGGTACTTCAAAATGGAGGCACAATTTTGAAGTAGATATTCACTCGGAGACAAGCACACAGCACTTTGGAGCGTAAGGGAAAATTCCACCACGAGCAGTTTTTGGCCTTTGCTAAGAGTAGCCCCTCTTTGGGAAATGAAGTCTCCTGACCTGATGGTTATCTTAGATGTTACCTTGAAGGAACCCATGGACTCTACATGCTGTGGTTTGGTGATGAGCAGGGGAAGGGCCTGCTCCCACAAAATGCTGGTATCGAAATCACCTCTGATGGGATTGAAAGTAGTAACTTGGCAGGTCATATCTATTGTGCCCTGAAAAAGGATCTCCCCCACCCACCCCCAACCACCTCCACGCCTTGGCAGCAATGCAAGGGTGAACCATCCTCATCTAGCTCCTGTGTATTTTCCCAGCTCCCATCCCCAATGAAACAAAACCATCACTTTTGGCCAGGAGAATTCTGCCCATGTCATCTCCTGCTTAAAATCTTCCTGTGGAGCTTCTCTGTGCTCAGTCTTCCCTTCCTTCGATCATCTGCTGGCAAGAGGCTTAGAGTTACTCAACCTTCATTTCCTCATTTACTTGACCTTATCGACAAGCTTGCAGGTTGCACTCCACTGTACATGATCCATGGCCTTATACAAAGGTTTCTCAATGTGTAAAGACCTGAGAATTTAATCATGATTTGGATCAATAGTGCAACACATGTTATAATGGATCAACAGTGTACTTTATGTATCGTCCAATTCCTGTTAACTTTAGTTGTCGAAGTGAAAACTACCCATTCCCCCAATTCCCCACTTCCCATCCACTCCATGTGCATTAGATAGCAGGCTAACAGCTCAAGCTTAAAAAAAAGTTATACTATCTTCAGGGATGCCTTATTTTGCAGTCAATGTTATCAGCATGAGCACAGATTTGTAGAATTTACTGTAGCACTAGGGTCTCAACTTCCTCTGACGGTGCCCTTCTTAACACATTGATATAAAGTTCCTGCATTGGGTATGTTAACCACTTCTATTGATTAAAAATGCGAGGCAGAGGGCACAGATTTAAGGTGATTGGCAAAAAAAATCCAGAGTATAATCTTTTTTATGCTGCGAGAGATTTGGTAAGCCCTGCCTGAAGTGACTAGATTCCCTACAGTGTGGAAACAGGCCATTTGGCCCAACAAGTCCACACTGACCCTCCAAAGAGTAACCCACTCAGACCCATTCTCCTATTTTTACTCCTGACTAATGCACCTCACACTATGGGCAACTTAGCATGGCCAATTCACCTGTCCTGCACATATTTGGACCATGGAAGGAAACTGGAGCAAACCCATGTAGACACAGGGAGAATGTGCAAATGCAGACAGTCACCAGAGGTGGGAATTGAACCTGGGTCCCTAGCGCTGTGAGGCAGCAGTGCTGACCACTGAGCCACCGTGTTATCTTTGAAAATAGATTCAGTCATAACCTTCAAGAGGAACAGCAGGTGACAGAGCGTGGCGGTGAAGGATTTTTTTTGGACTGGAGGCCTGTTACCAGTGATATTCCACAAGGATCGGTGCTGAGTCTGCTTTCGTTTAGTATTTATGTGAGTGATTTAGATGAGAATATAGAAGGCATGGTTAGTAAGTTTGTGGACGATACCAAAATTGGTGGTATAGTGGACAGCGAAGAAAGTTATTTAAGATTACAAAGTGATCTTGATTGATTGGATCAATGGGCTGAGGAGTGGCAAATGTAATTTACTTGGGAGAAATGCAAAGTATTGCATTTTGGTACAATGAACAAGGCAGCACTTACACAGTTAAAAATAGGGCCTTGGGTAATGTTGTACAACAGAGAGACTTAGGGGCTCAGATATGTAATACTTTGAAGCTTGTTTCACATGTAGGCAGGGTGGTTAAGAAGGCATTTAGCATGCTTGTCTTCATTGTTCAATCCTTTGAGTATAGGAGTTAGGAAGTCATACTGAGGTTATACAGGACATTGGTGAGGCCTCTTCTGGAATACTATGTCCAGTACCGGTTGCCCTGTTTTGAGAAGGGTATTATTAAGTTGGAGGGGGTTCAGAAAAGATTTACCAAGATGTTGCTGGCAATGGAAGGTTTGAGTTATAGGGAGAGGCTGAATATATTGGGACTTTTATCACTGGAGTGTAGGAAGTTGAGGGGTGACCTTACACAGGCTTTCAAAATCATGAATTGTATAGATAAGGTGAATAGCAGGTGTCTTTTACCTAGGGTGGGGCATTTCAAGACAAGGGGAGCATTTTTTTAAGATGAGAGGAGAAAGATTTAAAAAGGATATGAGAGGCGATGTTTTTATGGAGTGGTGGATGTTACAACTTTTAAAAGACATTTGAATTAGAAATGTTTGGAGGGATATATGCCGGACACAAGCAGGTGGGACTAGATTAGTTTGGACTGACTCCCACAGCTACCCAGATAACACCTCCTCCCACCCTGCCCCCTGTAAAAACACCATCCCGTATTCCCAATTCCTTTGCCTTCGCCGCATCTGCTCCCAGGAGGACCAATTCCAATACCAAACAACCCAGATGGCCTCCTTCTTCAAAGACCGCAATTTCCCCTCAGACGTGGTTGACGATGCTCTCCACTCCATCTCCTCCACTTCCTGCTCCTCCGCCCTTGAACCTGCCCCTCTAATCGCCACCAGGACAGAACCCCACTGGTCCTCACC
>NC_057740.1:11561729-11580284 GCF_004010195.1 Chiloscyllium plagiosum
GACTCAGCACCGCCTTCTTGTCCTGCAATCTTCTTCCCGACCTCTCCGCCCCCACCCCCTCCCCGGCCTATCACCCTCACCTTAACCTCCTTCCACCTATCGTATTCCCAATGCCCCTCCTCCCTACCTTTTATCTTAGCCTGCTTGGCACACCCTCCTCATTCCTGAAGAAGGGCTTATGCCCGAAACGTTGATTCTCCTGCTCCTTTGATGCTGCCTGACCTGCTACGTTTTTCCAGCAACACATTTTTAAGCTCTGATCTCCAGCATCTGCAGTCCTCACTTTTTCCCTATTATGGTTGCATGGACTGGTTGAATTGATGGGTCTGTTTCTGTGTTGTTTGACTATATGAATCTACTTGAATGGGAAAGAAAATATTGTGGAGCCATTTGGAAAGAGCTAGGTCATGGTATTCACTGATTGCTTGATGGGCTGAATACTGTCCTTCTGTGATATATTGTTCTATGTTTTTATGAACAATTGTGTCAATTCAATTAGGCTGATACTTCACATCACAAATCAAGGAATTTCACATGACTGACATGAACAGTGCAGTCCCAGGGAAAACTATAAACACCTGGAGAGACAGCAACCCAGACTTAGAGGTAGTGCCTTATATTGAAAACCGTTCACCCTGTTATTGTCTTTAAGACAGACAGAAAAAGTGCATTTGGACTACACAACCTTCTTCTGTTTATAATAATAAGGCAGTTTAAAAGTAGCTTTGAGTTTGACATTTACACTGGTAGAAACTGAATAAATGCAGGAGGTGAGCAATTAGCAGATTAACATTTACAGTAATGAGACTGGGGACCACAGATGCAGCAGAGAATATTTGAAAAACAGAACAGATTCTCGTGTAAATCAATGAAAACAATCTAAACTTTCAAATGAACCAAATGACTATACTTGAGTCAAACACAGACTAATATACATGTAGCATGTTCAACAGAATACTGATGATTTTGTTTTTGCAATGGAACTTTCACAAAATTATTCATATTTCTGTTGTGTGCTGGCTGTTTTTCATGTGTATTTGGTAATAGATGGAGTCTAAAGAAGCAAAGGCACATTTCCAAATAACACATGCTCAGTATTTAGTTTACTGAAGTAAGATTTTGGAGACATTATCTGTTTGACAGTACCCCACCCAGGTGCCTATCTTCATTAATGAGTTAAAGTAATGCATCATTTGTACACTTGGATGACCATCTTCATTCTATGGTACAACAGAACTTCATTGCTTGTAAAGCCTTTGGGAATGTCTTGAAGTCATAAAAAGGGCATTAGAAATATAATTCATCCTAGTTTCTCAATCTTGCTGATGCCCAATATGTAGAAGGATAAATGTTGCAGGAGGGGATGGTAGATAGTGATCAGAAGTAGAAACCCTGACAGATTTTCCCTTGCTTACCCAAGTATGCTAGGACCATATTTCATTGTCCAAGTTGTTATCTTGTTGAAATGAACTTTCTTAGCATATGTTAAAGATTGATATTGGGACCTTGTGGTGTATAATCATTTCCACCAGGCTGATTCCTGATGAAGTGGTTTTGCCCGAAACATCGATTTTCCTCGGATGCTGCCTGACCTGCTGTGCTTTTCCAGCACCACACTCTCGACTTTAATCTCCAACATCTGCTGTCCTCACTTTTGCCTACATAGTGTATTTACTCATTGGGTTAGCTATGGACAATGTGACCCAGGCCAGGTTAGTTAGTTGGCAAGAAATTTGCCTTAGTGAGAAAGTGGACAGCACTTTATAACTAGAGAAATTCTTCAGATAAGGAGAATGCTGTCCTTTGGGTGTAACATTAAAATGAGATCTTACCTGTCTGTTCATAGGGGCATAGGAAGGAATCAGTCACACAACCTACTTTTCAATTAAGTCATGGATTCTGATCTGTGAGCCAATTCTATGCATCCATCTTTGTGCTATATCCATTAAAAAAATCTATCTAAATTAACAATTGATCTAGCACACAATGTCATTTATGAAGAAGAATCCCAAACTACTACTACCACTCTCAATATAGGGGAATAGGTGAATGAGAAGAGAATTGGTTAAAGCCATTCACTAGTTTATTTATAAGGGGAGTGCCTTAATCAATCAGAGTCAACCTGCCTGGTTTAACATTTAAACCAAGCTTAGCAGTTAACTGTCACTTATTGTTCACCTAGTATATTATCTTAGGTAACAATAACATTCAGAGTTATTTGCCAACCAATCAGAACTCTATTCTCAGACAGTAAAACATTTGTTGTCCTGGCACCGTGGTTGTACCTCAGTGATTGGTACAGCTTCCTCACAGCATCAGGGTCCCTGGTTTGATTCTGCACTCAATGACTGTGTAGAGTTTGCACATTTTATCTGTGTGTGTATTCCGGGTACTCCGGTTACGTCCCACAGTCCAAAGATTTGCAGGTTAGGTGGTTTGGCCATGGGAAATGCAGGTATGGGTCTTAGTGGGATGCTGTTTGGAGGATCAGTTTGGACTGAAAGGGCTGAATGGCCTGCTTCCACACTGTAGGGATTCTTTGATTTATATTGATATTGCTGGTGACTTCTCCTGATGAGCACATGATAAAAAGCTTTGACAAAAGGTAACTTGAGCAGAAAAATTAGAATAATTTTGGACTTATACCCTCTATGCTTTTGTTTATACAACTGAAAATGCCATTGGCTCCTTTTTGGCTTTGCCAATCTGGCTATATATGCAAATTAACTCAAATAATTGAACATTAAGATCTTTTTTGTTCACCCGTAGCCTTTAGTATAACTCCTGTTTCTTGTTTTTTGTTTCCAAGATATTAAAAAATGTGACCCCCATTACATTTGTGTTTTAGATTCATTTGAAGTCCATCTCCAGGTCAATGCAGTACCAAGGAAGCAAACGTAAGTTTTACAAAATGTTCTCTTCACAAAGGGGAACGGAGACAGACTTAGATGCCAATTGTTGCAGTAGGAGGTGATGGTGTGCACAGTCCAAGCATAAACTTTTCCTGAAGCAGGGCATATCAGAATATTGACCAGTCATTGTTAAACACCAGAGCTTAAACAGAATTTGGGCATATACTTTTCTGGTCAGTGTTTTATTCCAAGTCACACATCACAAAATTCACAACACACTCATTCTTCACGCTCAGTCATGTTCTTATCTAATCATCCCTTCATTAACATCGAATTTTCGCTTGTTCCCTAGTTCCATTTGGCCTGATCAATTCCTGCCAGACCTTACTTGACATTAACAGATTTTCTTTTTATTAACTTTAAAATAAATTAATATATCATAATAATGAAAAACTACTAAAACATAAGTACAAAATGGCAACATATTGTATTACCTTTTCTGAAGTGTACATTAAATGCCCTTTTTCCAACATTTTGCATAGTTTATTAAAGCTTACTCTATTTTACTTACATATATTTTCCTCATGATCTGTTCAGGGATGCTATCACACACCTCTGGAGCAGGTGGGACTTGATCCCAGGCTGTCCTGGTACAGAGGTAGGGTCACTAACACCGTACCACAAGAGCCCACTGGCTCCATGCTTCATAAAACAATCAGATGACTGACAGCTGCTACCCACCTATTTCAATGTGGAGATACCTCTGTTCTTTAGCCTCTGTTTTAAAGCTGCAATATTGATTTTGTTATTTTTCATGCATGTATTTTTTCAAATGTACATTACCCATCCAGGTTTATTAGCAATGTAGCACTCAGTGGGCATTGTTACTGAACCCCAAGTTGAGAGGAGTCTGGACTGGTGGAAGGAGGGAGCAGCACCCAGCAGTTGTGGGGAGGCGGTGTGGGTCCATATGGGGGTGAATTGGTTCACAGGTAGTTTTGGGGGCCAGATTGGGTTGTGGGTGGGGGGGTCAAATCCCAGATTTGTGAGGAGGAGGACTGATTGAGTCCAGAGTGCAGAAATGGGAGAACAATTCCAGAGTGGGGAAGTGGGGAACGGTCCTTGAGCAGCAAAATGGAGATGTTAGGTTTGGAATGGGGTGGGCTTTTTGAGTCCCAGCAGGAGAGAGGAACCGGTCAGATCTGGATTAGATCTGGATTTGGGAAGTGAAAGAGATCTGAAGGCATTGTAGTTGGGGATGCATGATGTCATTATGGGTTTAGTTGAATAGGAAGAGACTACTTGACAGTCTAACTTTTACTATTTGTTTAATTTAATTGGAACTCTCCAAATTTTCCAGTTTAAAGGGATATCTTTGGATGGTTACAAGGGTAGCAGAAACATCAAACAGAATCTTTAATTTTATACATAATTCCTTCAGAGTCGGCTACAATGGGCATTCTGCACAGTCACCAAGTGCAACACTTATCTACACTCAAATAATGTTGTCTGGTCATCAGAGAATCCAGAACAATAGGTTTTATGTTCCTGGCATATCCTAACGACACAATTTTAATTTTATGATTTTTTTTCACCCAAATTATTTCTTACAACTTGTGATTTTCATAGTTGCACTCAACTCTAAGACCTCAAAATGAAGAAGGCTATTGGCATGCTTGCCTTCAAGGTGGGTACAATTTCAAAATTTAAAAGACATTTGGGCAGGTACATGAATAGGAAGAGTTTAGAGGGATATGGACCAAACATAGTCAAATGGGACTAGTTCAATTTAGGATATTTGGTTGGCATGGACCAATTGCACCAAAGGGTCTGTTTCTATTCTATATGATTATGACTCTATGACCCCAAACCTGTGTCTGTATTCCTGAAGGTTTTTATAGTATTGTGTTTGTTGAATTCTCATTGATGATTTCAAACATTACCAGTCATCTATCAGAACTATTCAAATGCATCAATTTGCATGAAAACACTGACATAAAGATGTATCTACTACAGAATATAAACCGCGGTGGGTCTTTTTCAGCAGATGTGATTATGAATTAGAAAAGAAAGCCCAGGTATTTCAAACAGGCTCAGAAACCCGTTTCCTTTGCATCGTAACATTTACACCTGGGAGTGTACTACGGGCCGGCTAACAGTCTGACAGAAATGGGAGAGCAGATATGTCGGCAAATTTCGGGGAAGTATACAAGGGTGGGGGATTTCAACTTTTCAACATTAACTGGGGTAATCATCTTGTGAAAGGTTTAGAGTGAGCATATTGTTAAATACAGCCAGGACAGCACTTTAAGTCGGGAGGAAGAAGGCTTTACAAGAAATGGGTCTGTCCTGGACTTAATTTTCGGTGAAATAACTCCACGAAGGTTTGTATCCTATCACCAAGTCACCCTTTATTTAGACCTATTAAACCCTATTTCAAAACTTGATTGGATTAAAAATTACCCACTTAGCCTTCAGTGTCTTCTGTGCTGCAGATTCCTGAACAGGGACCTTCAGTTACAAATAAAACAGGAAAGAAAACCTTTGTAGAAATCATGCGCCCTTTTGCAGCAGTCAATGTGCAGTATTCTGTGAATTAAATTCCCTGCAACATAGCCAGACCCTTTGATAGCTGGTGTAAAAGGTTAAACGTTTAAGGTGACTGTGGGTTGAGGGTGTCAGCTGAGTGAGGGGTGTAATGTGCCAGGTGGGTGAGGGTTAGCACGCCAGGTCAATGAGAGGTAACTGTTCAGATAGGTGAGGGTGTAGTGTGCCAGTGGGCTGAGACGTAGTGTGCCAGGTGGGTGAGCAGTAATGTGCCTGGTGGGTAAGGTCAGTAGGGCCCAGATAGATAGGATGCCAAGGTACCAGGTAAGTGAATGAGTGCTTAGAGTTGGATATGGCTTATTGGGAATATTGTGTCCAGTGGTTGGGAATGTGTGTTGGATCTGACAGGTGGGACAAGGATGTGAAGTCCTGGACAATGTGTGGGGATGGATAGAGGAATGTCCATTTGAGCCAGGACGGGGTTAATGTGAAGCCAGGGCCGAGCTGGGGTGAGAGTGTAAGGCCAACCAGTGGGAGGGTATGAGGGGTCCTGAGACTGTCAGTGGGATGAGTGTCTTCATTTTGGGAGTCAGCCATTTCACCGGGTTGGGGGGCGAATGCCAAATCTATGGAGGGTCAGCCCAGATGGCGGGGGTTAGGCATGTGTGAGGGGAATTGGAATCGTATTGGGACAGGAGGGGGAGATCTAGTCAGGGTCCAGGGTGCATAAAGTGTCTGAGGAGCTTCAGCTGGGAGTCAGTGGTGAGTTAGGGGTGGCGGAGGTGTCAACTTGTTAGCTGGGACTTAGAGGAGGTTTTTAATCCTGTAACTATTTAGCTCAAAGCACCTCTCTGGTCATTAAAGTCTCTGGACCAATGTCTGCTTGCTCCAACTAATCTGTTTGAGCAGCTGTTTCAGAAATTAAGTTACTAAAATGTGTGACATTTAGAAATCAAATGAGCTAGGAAAATTAATGATCTAACTTTTATAAAGAAACAAATGTGCCATCATTCTTGCTGCACATTTCACAATTAATGATCCAAAGGCAATGAACTAAATACGGGCTGTGTTCATGATCCCTTAATATGAAAGTGCTTCGCATTAAAACTTTGCTTTAAAAGTACTATAATCTGTTGAGAATTTTGCAATTCCATACAGTCCGTGATGTCCAAATATTTCATAATATTTGCGAATTGTCTTTGACTCTGAGTTTAGCTCTTGGACCCACTCCATACACTCCACTACCATGAGTGTCCACATTCACTTGGATAACAATGCCCAATACTTCCCCGTCCCCACCTTGTTTCAGTGCATCCACTGCTAAAACTCTAATTTATACCTTTGTTCCACTAGTCATAACAAATCAAAAATGTTCTTGCCCAACCCATCGTCTGTCAACCTCCGCAAAGATAGAAGAAATTTATTTTTGAAGTATAATGTAAATTCTTTTAAGGTAAATGAATCTCTAATAGTACCTTACATAAAAAATTTAAAAAGCTGGTTACAAGTACAATCAAAACTAAAACATGTGCTAAAGTACAGTAAGGATGAGAATACAGAAGTGGATGGTTTAATAGGGCTGAGTCAGCATGGCTTCATCAAGGGGATATCATACCTGACAAACCCATTAGAATTCTTTGAGGAGGTAATGGACAAGTTAGACAAAGAAGCTTCAATGGAGGTGATTTATTTGGATTTCCAGAAGGCCTTTAACAAGGTGCAGCGCAGGAGGCTGCTGAATAAGATAATATTCAGTGTTAAGGCAATGTACTGGCTTGGGTAGAGGATTGGCCGACTGGCAGAAGGCAGACAATAGGGATAAAGGGGTCTTTTTCAGGATGGCAGCCAGTGACTAGTGCAGTTCTGCAGGGGTCAGTGTTGGGACATTATGCATTAACAATCTGGACAAAGGAATGGAGGGCATTGCTGAAAAGTTTGCAGATGACACAGAGATAGGTGGATGGACAGGTAATATTGAGGAAGCAGGGAGGCTGCAGAAGACTTGGACTGGCTAATAGAGTGGGCAAGGAAGTGCCAGATAGAATACAATGTGGGCAAGTGTGAGGTTATGCACTTTGGTGGGAAGAATAGAGTCATCAACTATTTTCTAAATTGGGAATGCTTCAGAATGAAGCATGAAAGGAAATAGGAATCCTAATTTGCATTCTCTTAAGATTAACATGCAGTTTCAGTTGGCAGTTAGGAAGGCAAATGCAATGTCAAAGTTCATTTGAGAGGGGTAGAAAACAACAGCAGAGATTTACTGCTGCGACTGTATTAAGGCTCTCGTCAAACCACCTTTGGAATATTGTGAGCAGTTTTGGGCCCCATATCTAAAGAAGGAAGTATTGGTCTTGGAGAGAATTTAGAGGAGATTTAAAAGAATGATCTCACGGATGAAGGGCTCGTCATATGCGGACCAATTGAGTACTCTGGTCTATAATCGATGGAGTGTAGAAGCATGAGGGGGGATTTGATTGAAGCTTACAGAATACAGAGAGGCCTGGATAGAGTGGACAGAGAAAAGATGCCTCCATGAGTGGGAGAGATTAGGGCACAGCCTCAAAATGTGGAAGAATTTCTTGAGGCAGAAGATGGTGAATCTATGGAACTCATTGCCGCAGAAGACTACGAAGGCCAAGTCCTTGAATGTATTCGATAATAATAAGTTCCTGATTTGTAAGCGGTATCAAGGGTTAGGGGGAGAAGACAGGAGAATGTGTTTGAGAAATATCTCAGCCATGATCGAATGGTGGAGCAGGCACGATGGGCTGAATGGCCTAATTCTGCTCTTATACCTTATGGTCTTCTGGACACAAAGTAATATTTATGTTGTGATTTCCACTTCCTCAGAATATCATAAAGCACTTCGAAGTTAATCATTTTTGCAGAGCAGACAAGTGAATCCCTTATTCCATCAGACGCTGTATGTAGACGTCCAGCTTTCAAATGTTACAGAAGAAGTCAAGAGTAGTTCGTTTACAGTGTTAAATGAAAAGCATTATCCTAAGCCTGAGGATTTCCCTACCTTTGTTAAACAATATCACTTTAAGTTAGGCTATGTTTTCTTTGAGCACTACATTACATCTGTGAGTGCTGCTATAATTATTGAGGTGAACAAATGTTGCACCTATATGCAATGACATTAAGCGAGGCCATCTGCTTAGTGAAGCATGAAGGAAATGACGATTAAATTTACTTTATTCATCAGTTTTGGTTGGGAAGATGAGGAGATCTAAGTAGTCAATGTGTTCTCATTCAGTACTAATGTCATTCTGTGATCTGATAGTATTGGACGTGCTCATAATTGTCATAGATTAAATATATGAATGGAACACACTCTACATAATAACACCGTTAAGATACTGCAGTTTTCTCATCATCACTCTCCCTCTAGACCTTCAAACTGCTTGTTAATACTACTTCTTTAACTAAATATTTGGTCATCTGTCCTAGTGTTTCCTTACATAGCTTCGTTCAAATTCTGTCTGGCATTGCTCCTGGAAAGCACCTTAGGAGATTAGTAGGGTTTCTGAAACAGTGACCTTGTCCTGCCATATGATGTATTGTAGAGACTGTGATTAATGAGTGTGGGACTCATCATATTTCTTCATATGGTAGTTCATACAGAGAAAAACTGATATCACTCATTTATTTCTGACCTTCTCACCTACTTTCAGCAACAACTCGTGTTTCCATAGTGCTTATAACAAGTGAACACAAGTCTCAGAAAGGGCACCAAGCTGGTGGGGATATTGAAAGGGCTTAGGGGAGAGCAAAACTATGGTCCAAACCATAGAGATTCTTAGAGATTTTGAAAAGCTGGATAGGGAGCCTGAAGGAAGAAGTACTGAAAGCTATGATGGAGCATGGAGGGCGGCTAGATGGCTGCCTGTGGTGAGATTTTGGGTCAGTATTGGAGGAACCAAGAGTGCACAACAGCTGGAGAAAAACATACAGTCTTAAGAGAGAGTCAAACTACAGACATTTTCTGAAGGTAATCTTACTATTGATTCTCTGGGGTGAGAGCAATCAGTTCATTTGACGAATATAGGCAGCATTTATGCGATCTGTCCCTTGTTAGCATAATCAAGTCATCATTTTTAAAATGTATATCCAGCTATTTAATTGTGGATCACATTGTTGTATGTGCTGCTGGACCAACAACTTACCAACTGATAGTTAGCTAGAGTATTTCCTCCAATCCTCCTTTCTAATATTTTGCAGATTTATGTGGTAAAACACATTACCAAAGTATCACAAGACCCTTGGCATTTTGAATTACCCTGCTTGGATATATTATGACACATTTCTAGGGCAGGTGGGACTCAAACTTGGACCTTCTGGCACAGAGGCATGAATACTCCTATTGTACAACAAGAGCACATGATAATGATAGGTACAAGTTATGTTGGCCATTTAGAAATAATAACTCAGACTACTGGGGACACTGATTACATATCTGTTTCCATTGGGATCTTGAGCTCTTTACCTCAGCCATGATGTTATCAGAAAGGATAGAGCTTAGTGTAGATTCCAACACCAACCCTTTCACGACCATTACTGTATGTAACAGACATCATGATTGATACTGAACCTGCTCTAACATGATATCTGCACATATGAACACTCCAACAAGGATCATTGCATAATGATCAGTATTTGAAATTCTGAGTGAAAAACAGATACTAGTAAGCATTCCTTAGCTACAAATCTATTTGAAATCAGTGATCAAATCATGGAAATTCACAACAATCCTACCATGGAGTGTAGAAATGGGTTCTAAACTAACCTGTGGAGCAACTAAGGGAATTCTATAAAGTTTCCAATTCTATTATCATTCTGCTTCCAGCAAAACATATTTTTATTTGCAGATTATTTATATCTCCCTTGTGATTCTAGCTAATAGATGTTTGCATGTGTCTCTGAATAGTTTCATCTGCTGAATAGATACACAATTACATTAATTGTGAACAGCACAAAGAGGGCGTCAACGTCCCTCCATTAGGTGGAGGGCAAATCTGCCAGTCTTTCTGGCT
Source organism: Chiloscyllium plagiosum (assembly GCF_004010195.1). Classification (NCBI taxonomy): domain Eukaryota; kingdom Metazoa; phylum Chordata; class Chondrichthyes; order Orectolobiformes; family Hemiscylliidae; genus Chiloscyllium; species Chiloscyllium plagiosum. The sequence continues at coordinate 11,572,168 of NC_057740.1, forward strand.
ATGCTAATCAACCAAGTGGTCTTCCACTCTTTAAATCTGAGATAGATACAGTTTTGTTAAGCAAAGATATTAAGGGATATGGGCCAAAAGCAAGTATACGGAGTTAGGCCATAGATCAGCCCTTATCATATTGAATGGTGGAACAGGCTCAAGGAACTGAATGGCTTCTTCCTATTCCTATATTCCAATGAGTTACTCTTTCTGGGAAAGATTCTCCAGTACAGGTTATAATGGGCAACTTGGCTGCAGTTGGCTTCTATTCAATAATCTGCTGATGCTCAGTGGCTGAGTTCGCACATCAGAGAGCAAGATGCTAACAATTTCAAAAAAGAAGGGGCAGTTGGCAACGTTGGCTATAGCCATACTAACCTCTGATAAGCTCCATTTTTTTCAAAGTTTGTTGTTACTGCACCTCTCATCAGCTTTAGTTAGGAGCACTCTTAGCTCTGAGTCTGTAACTTGAAGATTCCAATTCTCCAGAAAGTTTGTGCATTATATATCGAGGCTGACACGTTAGAGCTGGAAAATGAAGGTGCTGTCTTTTGGCTGGTATGTTAAACTGAGATCACATCTAAACTCCCACAATGATTTAAAAAAATCCCATGGTACAATCTGAAGAAGAGCAAGGGCATTGTTCCTGTTGGCCGGGCAAAGAGTTATCTTTTATCCAACCCTGGAGTGGCATGGTGGCTCAATGGTTAGCACAATTCCAGCCTCGAGCAACTGTCTGTGTGGAGTTTGCACACTCTCCCCATGTCTGTGTGGGTTTCCTCCCACAGTCCAAAGCTACGCAGACTAGGTGGATTAGCTATGGGAAATACAGGGATGGGATGGGTCTGGGTGGGAGGCTTTTTGCAGAGTCGGTGTGGACTTAATGGGCTGAATGGCCTACTTCCACACTGTAGGGATTCCATAATCAGTGATGAATGTTCATCACATCTTTTATCTTTTAAACAAACCAGGAACAATGAGGCATCTTTTACCCAGACTAATGAATTACAGACAGGGTATTTCTATCTTTATAGAATTATTACCAAACGGGCTTATCATTACTTTGTTACTGTTTGTGCGAGCTCACTCTACAAAATCTTCTCAAGTGAAACAGTGACTACAGTTCAAAGTGCTTAATTTGGATTTTATTTGCTTGTTTCATTAATTTGGAAATGAGATACCCATAAAGTTACTGGATGATATGTGTGATTGTGCACTTTGTTCTAACCTGTTCACAACTGGGACAGAAGGTTAAGTTTTATAACTAAAAGAATAAGTACCTTTTTAATGAGGTGATAATTTTTAATGACTGTAAATTATCTGGTTTTGCCCAGAAAATGAACAAGTAAATTGAACAGTGTCATTCCTTCAGATGGTGCATTATCGGAGATTTTTAATAAAGTCAAATTTAATTTATTTTCTTTGCCAGATTCTCATGTTGGTCTTTCCATCAGCATGATAAAATAGCAGAGAAACCACAAATGTCTTTTTAAAAATGGGTCATGGATTGTGTTGCACTTTTTTGTTCATCCTCAATTGCTCTTGAGAGAATTGTGATCTGGTTTTGAACTACTCAAATCTGTGTGGTTGAGGTACTCCTCCATCGCAGTTAGGTCAAGAATGTCAGGATTTGCCTTACATTACGATGAAGGGATGATGATACATTTACAAGTCAATATTATCAGTGACCTGGAAGGTAACTCATGAGGGGAAATGTTCTCACACACCTAATGACTTTGTCCTGCAAGGTGACAGCGGAGCTTTGTGAGGTACTTTCAAAGAAGCCTCAATGAGCTGCAACAGTTCATGTATAAATGGCACATACTGCAGCCTCAAGCAGTGCTGGTGGAGGAGTGAAAATTTAAGATGGTGGAAGGACAATCAATCAAATAGCCTGTTTTTGATTTGGGTTGGGTTGAGCTACTCGAGTGTTGCTCTCTTCTGGACGCATGGATGTTGTATAAAGTAATGTTTCTTATAACGTTATAAAACCTTAGATGAGGATAAGGCAGAAGATCTTAGGATGTTGTGGACTGCAGATGTATACTGACAATTCTCCTCATAGACTTAGTCTTTCTAACATAACATGTATCTGATTGCTTTCCTACAATACAGTTGACCTTGCATTAGATTTTTGTTGTTAAGACTTGTTATTATTTGCCTCTCTACTGCTGTACATTTGATTCGGTATGGTGGCTCAGTCGTTAGCACTGCTGCCTCACAGCACTGGGGGTTCGATTCCAGCCTCGGGTAACTGTCTGTGTAGAGTTTACACATTCTCCCTGTGTCTGTGTGGGTTCCTTCCCACAGTCCAAAGATGTGCAGATTAGGTGGATTATCCAGAGGAAATGCAGGGTTACAGGGACAGGATATGGGGGTGGGTCTGGGTGGGATGGTCTTCAGAGGGTCGCTGTGGACTTGATGGGCCAAATGGCCTGTTTCCACACTGTAGAGATTCTATGAGATAGATGCTTAGATCCAGTCAAGGAAACAGGAATAGTAGCAGTGTACTTCTACTGGCAAATACCATAATGGAGAATATTCCATTGCACTCCTCAGTTGTGCTGTGTTGTGAATGGATAATTAAAACAGGGACAATTACTCAGAAGGAATTACTTTTGAAGTGCAGTTGCTTATGTTTTGCCAGCAGCCAATATGTGCACAGCAAAATGACAAAAATAGCAAAATGAATTCGCAGTTAATCTTTTCGTGGGGCTGCTCTTTGAGAGGGATTCATTAGAATACCAGGACAACTCCCAGAATGTCGTCAGATCTGTTAAACTTGTCTGAGCTGGCAGATGGTTTTGTTTTAGTACCTTAATCAAAAGATGGCAACCTATGACAATGCAAGTCTCTTTTGGTGTTGTGTTAAAATGTCAACCTTGTCTAAGAATTCTCAACTTCTGGCAATTTCATGAAGTGGCAGTCTCTTCCTTGCATATGAAAAACCAGATTGGGGGAGTTTGATGGATCTGACCATATGTCAGTATCTGCCACACAGCCTCTGAATTCGTCTCATGTGTTTTAATGTTTAACCACTTTGCTGCCAAAATATTTCATTGTAAACCATCCTGGAGGCCAACTTTGAAGAAGCTACAGAACAGGTACAATTGATATCTCACTCCACTTTAACTTGCTGACTCTCCCAGATTTCCTCTGCAGTACAGTTTAAATGTTAGGTAGCAAGGAAGCAAGTTGTGGAAAATAAAATTTGAGATTAAAAAATTAAAATCAATAAAATCAAATGAATTAGAAAATAAATATACTAAATAAATAGTAAAAATGAAAATGTTCTTATGAAAGGCAAACTTGTGAGGTACAGTGATGATACATTAGCTAACATTGTTCAATCCTCAATATAATATTTGGTGGAGTGCTAGAAAGTAGTTTTACCTGTCATTTTCATATCAAATTAGAATAATCTTACAAAATATCGGTGTTACAGAACTGTACTGATCATACGTTATTCCATTTGTGCCCACATCAAAAAGACTACTAAATTTCTCTCTCTGTCTCTTCCCTTCACTGTCCTGGAAAAGCTATAGCATGGTAAATTAATCACCCTAGAGTATCATACTTAGATGAACAACCTTTACCTGTGCAACTGTGTAGCATTCAGAGGGCTGTGAAGCCATTTCTGATCCTATCATCACCTGGAAAGCCAACATGTAGATTTTCCAGCAAAGGTTTATCTCACTCCAGAGACTGAACACAAAGGGGATATAGTACTGAAGGATTGCTGCACTCTCAGAAGTGCCACTTCTCGGACTCCAGTGACTGCATGTAAACAATTTTGTGGTCTTATTCAAAGAAGAGAAGAATTCTCTCTCGTACTTTAGTCAATATATATCCTTCCACCAACATCATTTTAACAGATGGCCTGGTTTTTATCACTGCGCTTTATGGTACCCGCTGAATGCAAATTCACTGTCACATTTCCTATTTTACAACAGCAATTATACTTCAAAAATAATTAATTGGACTCAGAGTGCTTTTGGATGGGCTAAAGTTACAATAGATGCCCATAACTGCAAGTCTTCTTTTCACAGGAGTTTAATTTCTGAAGATTTGGACTGACAACGAATTTTCTCTTTGTCATCCAGGCACAACTCTACTCAGTGCAGCAACTGATACTCACTTAGGTGAGGTAAGGAATGGTACCAGACAACTTTAGCATAAGAGAGAACTAGAATCTATTTCCACTGATGCAGTCCACTGAGTTGGATAACTTGTGTTTGGCTAAAGTCAATCATTGCGAGTAGTACTCTCTATCAAGCAATGGTGTAAAATCATTGGCATATGATAAACAGTTATGCTGCACAAACCTGACAGATTTCTATAACACTATAACTTCCCTTGTATATCAAGATATGAATGTTGAACAGTGTGATGTGACTGTCATTAGCATTCAGTTGCACCTGGAAATATCTCAGGCGTTACTGTCACTTTAAAAGCCAGAGGTAGTTCAGCTGTTGTGACAGTTGCTTAGTCGAAATGCTGCATGTCAGCTATAATCTACCTACTGAGCCAAAACGTACTTATGTACTGATCCTCAAATGAAGCAACAAAATAATTAACAGGTTTTCACTAAACCACGCCTCTCAGCCTTATGTGATTGCCCATGACTTGTTAAGTATCCTTAGCAATGGTTGCAAGCTCATGAATGATGTGAAAAATGGTAAGAAAACGGAATTGAATGTGTTTACATGGCTAATTAAGTGAATTTGGATTGCATCTGTTAAATAAAGGGAGTAACAAATTGAAGTACCAGTTCAGAAAATATTCATTCTTTCTGTATACAGATAATTAGTATTTCTAGTGTGTATGTTATACATTGGGTAAATAGCTTTTTCTGCTAACTTTCATTCTTCCTGTGAACACATTAAGTCCATGCTGGAGGACAATTCATTGCCGGGGATACCTCACTCAAGTAATCAATATTTCTGCACAAGACTTAGTAGTGAACTTTGGCAGGGTAGTTAAATTTTTGAAAAGTGAACCTGTGCGTGTGATACTTTAAGAAATGGCTGAACATATGAGAAAGCACAAGAGCTATGAGACATTGCACTGCAGGCGTTTTGTGAATGAGGGAGAGGGTAGCAGAGATGTCCTGTATCCCTGGATACATGCTTAAGAGGCAGTGGGACATCAACTACATTAGTATAGCACTATTCAATTCATTACACTATAATTATATTATTTTTAATCAATCTATTCAGATGTCTTATGACACACATCCGTAGTTGGTGTCACTTGAATCTCAAACTTCTGATCTGGAGGTAGGGATACTACCACTGTACCACAAGACCCCTTAAACTACAATTATACACTTACCAATAATCTCTCTTAATCAGTACTTCCTCTTCAATTTACATATTTCACATCACAGTCACACTCAGCGCTGTTGCAAGCCTTGTACCCACAAATTACAGCTGTCTCTCCGTGACCGCCGTTCAATCAGGACTATCACATCAATCAAGGATATTGCAGGACACTCACTGACACTGTTTGCTCTTTCTTGTACAGATGAAACAGCAGCAAAGGACTGTGGGAACACAGCAAACTTGCACTGTTTAACCTCCTTGGAGGTGACATTGTCGACCATCTTGAGAGGGGCATCATCATTGTTCCACTTGTACTAGGACTGACAACTGTCCCACCCAATTTCATCTCACTCAACCCATCCCTTTCCTCATTTCAGAAGAAAACAGCCCATAATAGGGCAGATAGTGTCAAGAGGTGTAATAGGTGCCTGACATTCATCTCCTCACCTTTTTGAAGAGATTTATCATTTTGAGTCTGAAGATTTCTGATGAGAAGAGACTGAACTTGAAATGTTAACTCTGTTTTCTCCACTTCGATTGTGCACAAAGATTCTTTGTCAAGTGCTGCACTGCTCTCTCATTACTGCCACTGCGCATGTATTCTTAATACCCCAAATATCCATGCCTATTTTGCCACTTGTTCTCACTGATGTCTCTTGCAGGCAGTGGTAGAATCCATACCATCGATGTCATGCAGGACCCGCACCCTAGGCAGCATCTGCTCTTCCATCTCAGACCCCTCACCACAGGGCTGGTTCCGGCACCTTCTACCAGCGCAAACACTGACATCTCAGTGGGTACTTTATCTAGGTTAGAGTCAAGAGCTTATTCTGGTGAACAACTCATTGGCGCAGCTGGACTCCTGGTCACTAGGACTCAGTGAACTTCTGGATACAGCCCAGGCAGGAGAGCGCCCCCTAGTTCTGGCCGTCAATAACTTTATACAAATGCACAAACAGACAGATACACTCAGCAACCAAAGGTTGGGGGCTCCATGGAGAGAGAAACAGAGTTGAAGTTTCAATATGACTCTTCTTTAAAACACACTCCTGAAAGGAAGGGAACTAGTTTCTTGTTAAAATGAATGAAATTACACTGGGGCGTGACACAGCTTTCATAGAATCCCTGCAGTGTGAAAGCAGGCCATTCAGCCCATCATGTCTACACTGACTCAACAAAGACCATGCCACCCCCTCTGCCCCCTTAACCCTGCATTTCACATAATTAACCCGCCTAACCTGCATATCCTGGACACAATGGGCAATTTAGCATGGCCAATTAACCTAACCTGTGCATCTTTGGTATTCCTGTTTCCTCCTACACATCTTTAGACTGTGGGAGGAAACCAGAACACCCGCTGGAAACTGACACAGACACAGGGATAATGTGCAAATTCCACACAGGTAGTCACCTGAAGGTGGAATCGAACCCAGGTCCCCTGGCACTGTGAGGCAGCAGTGCTAGCCACTGAGCTACCATGCCGCCCTTTGAGCCCGCATGATTATAGAGAGAGAATGTACAACCCCCACGTCCCAGCAGCAGATGTCCTGACCTTCCTGAGAAGATGCGTCCAGGTCGAGGGAGAGAATACCGATGTGGTCGATCCTTTCGGGATCTGGACCAGCAAACAACAGGTCAGGGTAACCCTGAGGGTCGATGCCAGTGGGAACAGCCTCCACCCACCCTCCAGCTTTGCCATTGGAGGAAGCAGAGGTTACCTGACATACGCAGGGCAGCCGAAAGTATGCCAAACCTGCGGGAGGTCAGGCCACATGACGGCGGATTGTAAGGTGACCGTCTGCCGAAACTGCAAGCAGGAAGGCCACCCGACCAAGGAATGTAAGGAGGCCAAGAACTGTAATCTGTGCGGAGAGGCGGGCTACATGTACAAGGCCTGCCCAAGACGAGGGGCCGCCACCTATGCGCAGATGGCCGGAGGTGGCAACACGAGCCGTGGACCACCTAAGACCAGCAAGGTACCACAAAACAGCACGGGAACGGTGTCTGGAGGCACCCAGAAGGAAGGGCAAGCTGTAGCAGAGCAGACGGCAGACAGCGGGGAGGTGCAGCAGCCGATCCAAGCTCCTTCAGGATAGACGGAGGAAATGGAAGAGGAGGGATCAAAGGAGGTAGAGGATTGGATTACAGTCAAAAGCAGGAAGAGGAAACCTCACAAGACCCCTAAAGCCACCCAGCAAAGGGGGAAACAACACCTACACGACGAGGGTACAGGCAGCTCTTCCGACAGTGAGGACGGGCGCAAGGAGGGTCGTCACCAGAGCAAGAGACAGAGCGCCGCGGGGAAAAAGGAGGGCAGCACTGCCCAAGCAGGAAAAGACGATCCCTCTAAGGGGATGGGTAAAGGCCTCCCCCCACCTGGTGAGAACCAAGAGGTACCCACCGCCCCAAAGCTCTGGGTAACTGGGAGCAGCGGTCCTGTGACAGCCCCGCTGTCGGACAGACAACTGGACTGTGCGGACCCTGGGCCCGACCCAAAGATACCAGAGCGGGGAAATGGCCCCAATGTGGAGCCGGACAGCTACCTCAGCCCTGGAAGGGTCCAGCAGTTTGCCATCACCACGGGAATGCACACAGCTACCTCAGAGAGGCAAGACCAGCAGCAAATGAACACTGGTAACCTCGTAAACTGTTAAAATGGGGATAAGAGTTGCCAGGATCAATGTGCGTAGCATCAAATCGGCGACGCGATGTGTTTCTACGGTGGCCTTCCTGGCCAACGTTAAAGCTGACGTCCTGTTTCTGCAGGAGTGTGGGATACCGCACCTCAGCAGCTACAGGAGA
>NC_057740.1:11583231-11622435 GCF_004010195.1 Chiloscyllium plagiosum
AGACCCTTTGGGAAAAGGAGAGGGCGAATCCTATCGAGTGGTTCCCTGAGCAGACTGTCAAAGTCATTTGGCAGAATGCCTCATCGCCAGAACTTTCCAACAAGCACCAAGACATGGCTTGGCTGGTGGTGAGAAGGGCTTTGCCTGTGAGATTCTTTATGCACGCCCGGACTCTCAGCCGCACCACACGCTGCCCTCAAAGCGGCTGCGGGGGGGGGAACGAGACTGTCACACACCTCCTTCTGGAATGTGCCTATGCAGAAGAAGTCTGGAGAGGAATGCAGTGGTGTTTGTTGAGGCTCGTCCCGAGCAACGCCGTGACGTGGGACTCCATGCTCTACGGTCAGTTCCCCGGGACGCACACTGAGACAAACATCAACTGTGCCTGGAGGATCATCAACTCAGTGAAGGACACTCTCTGGGCGGTCAGCTGAAGGAGTTGACCCTGACTGAGTGTTGAGGACTGGCACATTCCAAGGTCCAGGACCATGTGTTGAGGGACGCGCTGCAGCTTGGGGCAGCTGCCGCCAAGGCGCGGTGGGAAAAGACCACCGTGTAACATCTGCCTAAGAAGAACAGGGGGCCCACGCAGTCATTTGGGCTCTACTGACGCCTTAGCTAAATATATGGATATATGATTGATAAATGTACAGACCTGTGTATACAAATGATAAATTCTGATCTCTGTATGCGAATGTTTACGTATGTAAGGCATGACCAACTGTACAGACCATCAAATTATTTTATGAATAAAGTATATTTTTGAAATAAAAAAATGATAGAGAGAGAATGCATGTGGCGGTGCATAGCACTGAGTATTGATCTCATGATATAGTGGTAACAGCTATCTGAGGACTGGTGTATGCCTTGGAGATAACTGTGACCCTGCGTGCTTTTGAGACATGAGGATGGAACGCCAGTTAGAATTTGCATTTGGTAAGGCGGAGCCGCAGACAGTCCCTGAGGAAGACCATGTGGCTGTGAAAGCAAGTTTTGGTAAACACTATGAGGGGAATAGAAAGCATTGAAACTGATCAAGCGGAACAATTAAAATGGAAATCCCATCAGAAGATGAGCAGTAGTTCTTAAAGGTGGGCCTACCTGGAAAAGACCTGGCAGTGAATTAAAACACTCAAATAAAAATATTGCAGTTGCTGGAAATCTGAAATTAAAACAAAAAATGTTGGAGAAGCTCAGCAGGTCTGGTAGCACTTGCGGAGAAGGAAATAAAGTTAATGACTCAAGCCCAGTATGACTCTTTGGAACTTAACTGTGTGGGTTACAGACATTTTAGCTACAGCCACCATGATGAACACAGCGAGGTTAATTTTCTATACAATGTTCTAACTCTGTCTGAGTAGCATCTGTGCTGGCATGAAACTTTGTCAGGATTGAATGAAGAAGCATCAGCTGTTGTGAAGACACCCATAGGGTTGTAATCTTAACTTTCATTAAACAACTGGAAAACTATAAAAAGTGTTAAGCTGCATGTGCGGTTGGATTACATATGGATTGTGGGCCTCTGCAGCATCTAGCTGAAAAATGTGTTGCTGGAAAAGCACAGCAGGTCAGGCAGCATCCAAGGAGCAGGAGAATCGACGTTTTGGGCATAAGCCCTTCTTCAGGGCTTATGCCCGAAATGTCGATCCTCCTGCTCCTTGGATGCTGCCTGACCTGCTGCGCATTTCCAGCAACACATTTTTCAGCTCTGATCTCCAGCATCTGCAGTCCTCACTTTCTCCTCTGCAGCATCTAGAACATTTACAGTCAGTGAAAGGTGACTTCAGTTCCATTGAATGAGTTTCCAAAGGAGGTCTTGTCAGTGCTGCTTTGGCCAACACCGCTGTGTTGTCAGATGCTGAAGATGCTGATCTTCCTTGCAAACCATTTCTGTCCCCTCTCCAAAGCCTCCACAACCTTCTGATAGTGTGACAACCAGAAGTGTACACAATATTTCAAATGCTGTCAATCTAAATTTCCATCCAGATGCAACACCACTTGCTAATTTTTACACTGTGCCCCAAACGATGAAAGCAAGAATACCATGTATCTTCTTAACCACCTTATCCATTTGTGTCACTGCTTTCAGGGAACTGTGTTACCTGTATACCTCGATCCCTGACTCTGATTAACTCAAGTCTTGGAGGTTAAGCTCAAAACATCGATTCTGTGGCTTCTCGGGTGCTGCCTGACCTGCTGTGCTTTTTCCAGTGCCACACTTTATTGACTCTGACTTCTCCAGCATCTGCAGTCCTCACTATACCCAATCGACTGAATCCATAATGATATTGGATATTTTACCTGACTTACTATGGACTGGTGACAGTCTACCTTGACTTGATGGAGTTCTACTCCGTTTAGACTTTGAGGCATAGTCATTGGTTGGAGCACATACAGTGTGGCTGCTGTGTAAGTTGCTTGTCCATGATACAGGTGTGACATTGGTGTGTAACAGGGTCATGCAACAACATGCCCAACCTCTTACTGATAACTTCTGGCAAATATTATAGACTTTTACTGGCATCTTGTCTGTGCTGAAGCAATATAGAAGTACCGTGAGGATGCTTTGAATGAGATGGCAAAGCACCAAATGCCAGGGCAATGGAGGGCAGGGACGATGCATCAAAACAGACTGAAAATGAGTGAAGCTTGAAGACAGCAAGTAAAGAGCATTGAGATACTCCCTGTTCTGATGCGTGAGACGGTCACCTGACCCTCTGCACAAGGTCGTCAGGCAGCAGCATTAAAACACAAGGTGAGATTAGGTCATATTGAGATCTTAATGGATTACTTCCTCCTGAGAATCTTGTTTTGTTGTGGAGTATTGGGTTTCTTTTCTCTTGAGGTTGAGAACCTTATTTTTCCAATATTGCCACATTTTCCTGAATGAGTTTCACATTCTTCCCTCTATGCTGCCTTTGCTTTGCGGCTCACTGGAATAGGATGCATTGTGACAGGGGGGGTTACAAAATGTTGTTTCCCTTACAGAGATTATTACAGTCTAACCTAATTCCTGTTTCACTGTGTATGAACCCCTAGCTGAAGGATTGCACCATACAAGTAGTGGCCTACGAAATCTGGTCTCAGTTCCCAGCCTGAAACATACTGCAGTCCACAGTTGGATGTTCGTATCTGTTTACCTGCCAGCCTCGATGTGGGCCCTTGTGTCCTATTCCTATGTGGGTCTTGTTATCCTCTGTATTGTATTGTGACATTATCCATGTAAAATGGCAATGCAGGTCCTATCGTGGCTGATTGGGATTGGGGTGGTAAGTGTCTCTACTCATTCCTGGCTTCCAATGGTGGATCTTTTTATTCTTTTGCCCTCATTTATTTATCCAGTTGCCTCTCCATTGCATCTATCCTGCTGGTTTTAAATAATTGTGGTGGCGAGTTATATCTCCTTATTGCTTTCCATAGTAATAAATCTTGAATTCCCAGAGTTATTAGTGAATTCCATGGTTTCCAGCTTTTGATCTCCTCCACAAATCACAACACATTCCCTAAGTCTTTCAGACCCACATCAAGTCACTCCACATCTTTCTCTTTCCTTGAGAAAAGAGTCCAGCCTATATGATCTTTCATGATTGATATAAACTTTCAGTCCTAGTGTCATTCCTATAAATCATTATTACATATTCTCCACTGACCCACATCCTTCTTATAATATGCAGATTAGAATAGCTCACAGAGCTCCTGTGATGTGGTTATTACATAGATTTCCTGTGTTCAATTATATTCCTCTAGATACGAACCCCAGTGATTGCTGATTTTCTAAATGGTACTATTAATCTTTATGGGAAGCGATAGAGAGTACAATGGGTCTCCCATTTATGCTGGAGATGAGAAATTTCCTCTCTCAGAGGATAATCAATCTTTGGAATTCTCTACCGCAAAGAGCAGTGGAGGCTGGTTCAGTAAATACATTCAGGACTGAGTTAGACAGATTTTTGATCTATGACTGAGTCAAGAGTAATGGAGGTCAGGGGTTGGTGAGGCAGGGAAGTGAATGGTAAGGCCAAAGTCAGATGCTCTCCCTCATGGTCCTGAAAGGCCAATTTCTGCTCCCAATTGCTATTCTTTTACATTCTGTAATTCTACTTTTAGTTATTTTGTGTGTCTGAAGCCAAGATTTCTTTGCTCCTTTACTCTGTTGACCCTTGGACCTGAATTGTTTTTCCCCAAGTGGACAGCACAGCATTAAGCCATTGCCTGACTCTGCAAATCTGACCCAGGAAGGAAAAAAAATCATGATTTGGGATGTTCTCTCTGGAGGGTGGAGCAGGGTTCCCTGGAAGTCGGTCTGGATGATCACGGGGATGAGAGTGGAGACTACCAGGTGCAGGTTCGGTGAAAGGCCTGTTTCCGCGCATAGACAAAATGTTGGTGTTTCAAAGGAAAAATGATAAATGAAGCACTCACCTCTCACACACTCCCGATTCACTGACCGTGCTAGCTCATGCCCTTTACCCATACCTGTAGCCCTGCGTGTTCTCCCTGCCAACCGATGTCCCTTTGTCTGTTACAATGGCCACTGACGTCTTCCATGCCAACCTTTGTCCTATATCAATTGGCTAGTTCTTTATAGCCCTACACCCACTTTGTGCCAACTCATGCCATCCTATGCCCCTACTCTCGGCCATCCTATGCCAATTTTGCCAATGATGTACATCCTCTATGTGGTGGTTAAAATAATGACCTTATTTTCCAAGAAATATATGACCTGTATGTTCTTCCTGCCAAAATTCATTACTTCACTGTTGTCTGCCTTGAAAATAATCTGCCTTTTTTCTGCACTTATTTTCAAATTCTATGAATATCTCCTGCTCAATATTAGCTGTGCCTCCCAGTTTGATGTTATCTGCAAATCTTAAATTTGGACTGCCTTTCTCTATTCCAAATTGTTCATGTGAATTGTGAGCAACAGTTGCCACAAAACCAATGGGTTAGGAACATCACTTGCTACCCTTTGACAATCTAGTAAACCCCTGCCTTCTGTGGTTTTTTTTGTGTTATAGCCAATTTGCTATTCATTCAGATACTTGTCCCAACTCTAAAAAAGTCTGATCTCAGTCCTGAATCTACAGTGTGATTGCTTACTTGAATGTCTTTTGAAGATCCACATAGACTACATCTACATTTTAAAAAGATTCAGTGATGGGGCTATTTTCTCGGGAATGTTGGAGCTGATGGGAAAGATTTCAAAAGGACTTAAGGGGCAGACAGTGGTTCATGTATAGAATGAGTTCCCAGAGGAAGTGGTGGAAACTCGTACAAATACAACATTTAAAAGGCATCTGGATGGGTATATGAATAGGAAGGGTTTAGAGGGATATGGGCCAAATGCTGGCAAATGGGACTAGAATAATTTAGGATATCTGGTTGGCATGGTTGAGTTGGACTGAAGGATCTATTTCCATGCTGTACAACTCAATGTTTCTAAGTTGGTCAAATGTAACCTTTCCAATTGGGGTGGAGTGGGGAATGTGTCCACGGTCAATTGGATATGAGCACATACCTAGTTTAACATTACCTAGTTTAACATTAACAAACTTTGAATTAGTACTTTCTATAGTCATTTCATAAAATGTCAGGGAACTGGTCAGCAGAGAGGTAAAATTAGTTGAAGGATAAGTGTTTCTGGTCAACAAGGGTTAAGTGAGGTGCCACAGCATTCTCACTGGTGGGAGTTGGTAATTGCAGTGTAGTGAGTTTCTGTAGTCTGTTATCATTAGAATTGTTCATAGAGTAATAGAGTCCTAGAGATGTACAGCATGGAAACAGACCCTTCGGTCCAACTTGTCCATGCCGACCAGATATCCCCACCCAATCGAGTTCCACCTGCCAGCACCCGGCCCATATCCCTCCAAAGCCTTCCAATTCATATACCCATCCAGATGCCTTTTAAATGTTGCAATTGTACCAGCCTCCCATCACTTCCTCTGGCAGCTCATTCCATACACGTACCACCCTAACCAATGTCCTGTACATGACCTCCCAACTCCTGTACTCAATACTCTGACCAATAAAGGGAAGCATACCAAACGCCTTCTTCACTATCCTATCTACCTGCAACTCCACTTTCAAGGAGCTATGATCCTGCACTCCAAGGTCTCTTTGTTCAGCAACTCCCTAGGACCTTACCATTAAGTGTATAAGCCCTGCTAAGATTTGCTTTCCCAAAATGCAGCACCTCACATTTATCTAAGTTAAACTCCATCTGCCACTTCTCAGCCCGTTGACCCATCTGATCGAGATCCCGTTGTAATGCAAGAATTTAGAATGGAAAGGTGAGGCAGAAGGTCTGTGTCCTCATAGGTATCAAAACATATGCTAAATTGATTAATATCTATTATATTTAAATATGTAAAAATGATCATGAGGATATAATTGGGGTACTTGAATTATGCAAAACAGATTAACTATTCTAAGTTCAATGAATTGGAAATATCTTTGGTCTCACTGTCCAGCTAGCACAGACGTTCAAGGTTTTATTATCGTCATGGCCCTTATTTGAAGTCTTTTATAAAAGTCAGAGGACTATGAACTGTATATTTATCCACCAGAGAGATACAGTTTAACCTTATGTTCTTTTGTGGCTGATTTAAAACAAATAATCGAGTTGTATAAAAGAGCTGTATGACACAGAAAAACCTGTAAAAACAATGCTAAAGCAAGAATATACATCCATATCAAAATCATATGTACTGACAAGCAACTATTACATATCATTGCTTACAAGATCTATGTAAGAATTCAGTTTAAAAGTGTTATGTAAAGAGTAATGATTAATGCTTGAGAGAAAGTAAGTGTGACACAGAATGTACACTATATGTAGGACCTTTATAGGTTTATGATAATATTACTTGATCTGCCATATGTTGTAACTTGCAAAGTTTAAGAACATTTCTTAAAAGGTCATGGATTTTTTTTGTGTTGCTGCCTCTCTAAGTACATCGATTTCTGTTTTTATATCTTTCTTTTCTTACAAAGAACAAAGAACAGTACAACACACGAAGAGGCCTTTGGCCCACCAAGACTGCATTAACACATGATGCCTTTCTAAAATAAAAAAAAAGTTGCTTCCACATGGCCCATATCCCTCTATTCCTTGCCTATTCACATATCTGACAAGATGCCTCTGAAACATTGCTATTGTATTTGCCTATACCACTGCTTCTGGCATTGCATTCCACTTAAAACCTTGCTTGTCACATCTCCTTTAGACTTACCCCCATTACCTTAGACCTATGCCCCTTAATTTATTTATACCTTTGGAAAAAGACTCTGGCTATCAATTCTATTCATGCTTCTCATAATTTTGTAAACTTCTATCAGGTTGCCCCTCATCCTTCTATGATCTCCGCCATTTCATTCACCTTAATTCTTCCTCTGTCGACTTTTGCCTCACTGGGCACCCCATCCCAGTTCTTTGCTTCAGGTCACTGCTGGTGAGTAAAATGACCAGATTATCAGGCTGTGTAAATTGATGAGTTACCCGGGCATGGCTTTCAGCTTCCATGTAATTGACAATGAGAGCACAGGGCTGAAAATGTGTTGCTGGAAAAGCGCAGCAGGTCAGGCAGCATCCAAGGAGTAGGAGAATTGACGTTTCGGTCATGAGCCCTTCTTCAGGAATGAGGAGATTGTGCCAAGCAGGCTAAGATAAAAGGTAGGGAGGAGGGACTTGGGGGAGGGGAGTTGGAAATGCGATAGATGGAAGGAGATTAAGGTGAGGGCGATAGGCTAGAGTGGAGGTGGGGGCGGAGAGGTCAGGAAGAAGATCGCAGGTTAGGAAGGTGGTGCTGAGTTCGAGGGTTGGGAGCACAGACCCAGTTTTGAGCCTGATGGGCTATGGACTGCATAATGCAGTATCAAGAAAAAGCACGCTGCCTTATACTTTGGGCAACAATATTAAATTAAGGCTGGATAGGCTGGGATCTTTTTTCCCCTGGAGCGTACAAGACTGAGGGGGTAACTTTATAGAAATCCATAATGGCATAGATAAGGTCAATGGCCAACAGCTTTTTCCTATGGTGGAGGAGTCTAAAACTAGAGGGCATAGGTTTGAGGTGAGAGGGGAAAGATACAAAAGGGTCCTATGGGACAGTTTCTTTCTACACAGAGGGTGGTGGGTGTCTGGAATGGGCTGCCAGATGCAGTGGTGGAGGTGAGTACAATTTTGTTATTTAAGAAACATTTGGACAAGTACATGAATGGGATGGGTATGGAGGGATATAAAGTCATAGTGATATAAAGCAGGGAAATGGACCCTTCAGTCGAACTCGTCCATGTGGACCAGATATTCTAAATAAATCTAATCCCATTTGCCAGCATTTGACCCATACCCCACTAAACCCTTCCTATTCATATACTCATCCGGATGCCTTTTAAATGCTGTAACTGTACCAGCCTCCATCACTTCCTCTGGCAGCTCATTCCATAAACACACCACCTTCTGTGTGAAAAGTTGACCTTTTAAATCTTTCCCCTCTCTCCTTAAACCTATGCCCTCTAGCTTTGGACTCCCCCACCCTATTTACCCTATCCATGGCCCTCTTGATTTTATAAACCTCTATGAGTTCACTCCTCAGCCTGCGGTGCTCCAGGGAAAATAACCTTAGTCTATTCAGCCTCTCCCTATAGCTCAAACAATCCAACCCTGGCAACATCCTTGTAAATCTTTTCTGAATGCTTTCAAGTTTCACAGCATCCTTCCTCTAGCAGGGAGACCAGAACTGCACAGAGTATTCCAAAAGTGGCCTAACCAATGTCCTGTACAGCCGAAACATGACCTCCCAACTCTTACACTCAATGCACTGATCAATAAAGGCAAGCATACCAAACACCTTCTTCACAACTGTCTACCCTGTGACTTCACATTCAAGGAACTATGAACCTGCACTCCAAGGTCGATTTGTTCAGCAACACTCCCAGGACCTCACCATGAGTGTATAAGTTCCTGCCCTATTTTGCTTTTCCAAAATGCATCACCTCACACTTATTGGAATTAAACTCCATCTGCCACTCCTCAGCCCATTGGCCCATCTCAGCAAGATTCCATCTGAGGTAACCTTCTTCATGACCCACTACGCCTCCAATTTGGTGTCATCTGCAAACTTACTAACTGGACCTCCTATGTTCACATCCAAATCATTTATATAAATATTGAAAAGCAGTGGATCCAGCATTGATCCTTGTGGCACACCACTGGTCACAGGCCTCCAGTCTGAAAAGCAAATAGGCCTCCATCACCACCCACTGTCTTCTACCTTCAAGGTCAAAAATCACACAACACCAGGTTATAGTCCAACTGGTTTATTTGAAATCACTAGCTTTCATAACGCTGCTCCTTCATCAGGTGTTAGTGAGAGAGGAAGACCTTATTGACTGAATTTATGAGGAAAAGATCAAAGTGTCATACAACTCATGTGAAGGAATTGAACACACCCATCTTCGGTGATGGCATTAATTTTAAGAGGCCTTGAATATAAAAGGAGGGATTTACTTCTGAGGCTCTTTAAGGCTTTGCTCAGACTATGTTTGGAGTATTGTGTGCAGTTTTGGGCCCCGTATCTCAGGAAGGATGCACTGGCCCTGAAGTATGTTTCAAAAGGGGTGCATGAGAATGGTCCCAGGAATGAAAACCTTAACATATGAGGAATGTTTGAGGACTCTGGGTTTATATTCGATGGAGTTTAGAAGGATAAGTGGGGAATCTAGTTGAAACATATAGAATAATGAATGGCCTGAACAGAGTAGATATTGGGAAGATGTTTCCATTGGTGGGAGAGACTAGGAGCCAAGAGCATAGCCTTAGAGTAAAGGGAAGACCTTTTTGAATGGAAATAAGGAGAAACATCTTCATCCAGGTCATTGAGTATATTTAAGATGGAGATAGATATGTTCTTGAGTATCAAGGGGATTAAAGGTTATGGGGAGAAAGTGGGAGAATGGGGTTGAGAAACATATCAGCCTTGATTGAATGGTGGAGCAGACTCAATGGGCTGAATGGCCTAATTTTTGCTCCTATGTCTTATGATCTAAATCAATTGGACTATAACCTGGTGTCATGTGATTTTTGACCTTGTCCAACTCAGTCTAACACTAACACCTACATATCAATCTACCTGTCAGCAAGTTCTGTATCCAAATAGGTAGTTCTTCCTCTAATCCATGTGATCTAACCTTGCTAACCAGTCAATCATGAAGAACCTTGTCAAACACCTTACTAAAGTCCACTTAGATTACATCCACTGCTCTGCTTTCATCAATCTTCTTTGTTACTTCTTCAAAAAACTCAATCAAGTTTGTGAGACACAATTTCCCAACCACAAAGCCATGTTGACTATCCCTAACAGTCCTTGCCTTGCCAAATACATATATATCCTGTCCCTCAGGATTCCCTCCAACAATGTACCTATCACTGATGTCTGGCTCAGTGGTCTACCGTTTCCTGGCTTTTCCTTACCATTGATTTGGACCAAACGCAAGCAAATGGAACTCAATTAATTGTGAAAACTGAGTGGCAAGGACAAGTTGGGCTGAAGTGCCTGTTTCTATGCAATAAACCTCCATGAATATGACTATATTAAATAACACAAAAGACAAATCTAATAACATCGCTGTGAAATAATAAAAAAAAATGTTTAAACCTTTATTTTGAATATTTGAAACTTTAGTTACTGAGAGAAAAAGAACTTGCAGTAGAATTTTTTGTTCAAACAAGCACTTGAGTGATCTTCTGGAGCCCAGAGATCACAATATGGAATCTCGGGGTGTTATAACATGGCAGCCTTAATATGTCACATAGTGTGAAACTTCTAATGCTGAAAAATCATACACTTAGAGGAGTAATAGGCCCCGTAGGTACTGAAAATTAATTATCAATGAAGTGATTTTGTGTTTGTAAAATGTAATTTTTAAATATGTAAGAAATGTTTTGGGGCAGACTTTTGAAAAAATCATTACGCTGTGCATCAAGCCTTTCCAGTTCTGGAATGGTACAGGTCTGACTCAGCATCAACAGCTGTTGTACCAGTGTGACATTTTTTCTACTTCTCACAACACCCATCCAGGATTGTCAATTTACTGCCAGGTTTATGCAATAGAAAGTGAGGACTGCTGATGCTGGAGATCAGAGTTGAGAGAGTGGTGCTGGAAAAGCACAGCAGGTCAGGCAGCAACCGAGGAGGTGGAGAACTGATGTTTCAGGCATAAGCCCTTCATCAAGAATGAGGGGCCTATGGCTGAAATGTTGATTCTCCTGCTCCGCAGATGCTGCCTGACCTGCTGTGCTTTCCAGAACCACACTGCCAGGTTTATGCTCCAAGACAGACACAAAATGGGTTGTGATTAGCCAATTGCATTTCATAGAGTTGCACAATGCATGACTTACATCATGTGAGACTTGGAAGGATTTGAATTAATATCAGAGAGCTGAACCCATTGAACCATTCAATTTTCCTTTGCCATGCTTTCAGTCTGGAATAATACCTTCTTGCACCTGAATTTCACAAATCCTTTGTTGCTCATTACCAGACTCCTGAATTTTTCATCCAACAGGCCAGTGATCTTCCTAAGGGATGGTGAAAAGGACATATATCCTACAAACATCTTACACATCCTATATGTATTTATCAAAATAACAGACTTTAATGAGTTCAAGTGTTGGTTTTTACTTATATGAAACCTGAAACAACTGGGAATTACACAGATAACCGTAATGCGTCCACCAACACCACCTAAGGCAGCATGTAATTAGTATTGCAACATTACTCGGTTACCTCACATATTTTTACTTTTTTGTAACATCAGAATGGTGCATGAAATAAATGAAAGCTACAACACCCGACTTCTTTTTATTATTTTGTAAGACCTTTATAAGCATCTTAAATTCACATTTCAGAAAGAAAACACAATATTTAGAAAAAGCCAGTGCATATCTGTTTCAGACTTCAAAAGAGACTGGAACAGCATTTCTTTTACAAATTAATGGGAAGTAACACATGGTTGGGATTTTGCACGTTACATTAATTTGCAGATGGGTCACAGCCTAGTAACTAAAATCCTAAACTGTCGAGATGGATAGACAAATCCTCATGCATGCAAGATCTATGTGCAGAGTTTATAAAAGGACAATAGAGAGTCTAGTATATGCCCCATTTGTTTAGTACATTTGTGCTGCCAGTTTCCCCCAATATTCTAACTGCTTGCCCTTTAAAAATTAATGACATTCAAATAAAACACGAGAAGAAAGCTATTAACCTGGGAACAGCAGAGGGCCGTGCATTCTGCTCTTGTATGATTAAGAAATACCTAGCACCGTTGCAACTGAGAACTTGGATTGCTGAGTGTTAGCGACCAACTCAATGAGTTTAATTATAGAGATTTAGCTGATCTAATGGCTTCTGGCTGTGAGAATTCCTGTTCAAGACTTTGATCAATCCAGTAATGTAGATCATTCAGTGTGTCCTGCCAGTGTGCAGTGATGATAATTGTGCTGTTTTTAGCTGACTGAAACAATTAGATACCTTCTCCTTGATGGCCTGCAACATCCATTTCAATTTTAAACACGTCAGCCCCTTCAGAATTGGAGTTGTTTAAGAATAGTTGGAATGGATGCAATTTCCAACCAATATATTTCACAAAAACTGCAACTTCAATCTATGAAGAAATTTGACTCGAGGTTGTCCATTTTGAGCTTGAGAAAATAGCAGCCAGGTTTTCAGAGGCAGAAAAGTTCTCATGCCTCACCTGATGCCCTGTTCAGATGAATCTATCAGTCATTACGGCAGCCTGTCAGTCTGAAAAGGGGTGTAAGGTCACTCAACAATGGAAATCAGATCCATTTTGGGTACAAGTTGGTTTTTTCTCTCAATTTTGCTCCCTAATCTCTTCCTTTCTTTCAGACACCAAATCATGTATAATGTTTGGCTTGACAGGCACAGGATATCCATTAAAATGTCACCTGATAGCAACTGGTCATGTGTAGGCATTTGTAGAATGTCATACTGTTCCATCATGTTGGGTATTGGATGTGAGCTCATTACTAATCTGCACACATGCAGGCTCAATGAACAGTGATCAATGAACAGAAAAAAATGGAATGGTTTTCATGACAAGTACAATAATGCCA
Source organism: Chiloscyllium plagiosum (assembly GCF_004010195.1). Classification (NCBI taxonomy): domain Eukaryota; kingdom Metazoa; phylum Chordata; class Chondrichthyes; order Orectolobiformes; family Hemiscylliidae; genus Chiloscyllium; species Chiloscyllium plagiosum. The sequence goes on from NC_057740.1 coordinate 11,596,370, forward strand.
AATGTCACATTGCAACTGTTAGCCTAGCCAAGGTCAATAAACTCAGGGGTCATAGCTTGGCACTTGGGTCTGTTGTAACTCAGCCTCAAATCAAATGGTGTATTTACCCTCTAAAAGAGGGAATCTTTCTTAACTGATAGATTTTTCTGATTTTTTAAATAGTAATTTTGTGTGTAATTTTAGTGCAGGACCATTCCTGTTATTCATTTACAAGACTGTGTGAAACCTTTGATATTCAATGCTGTATTATTTTCAGAATTGGAGCAATTTGGAAGAAATCACAGTTTGAAAATTTGAGAATTTTAATCTGATGAAGTGAGGGATGATTAGAGTTAGTACACTTTCCTATTTATGATGTATCTTCAAGTATTTGTTTGTCAGGGACAGCACAGCGAGATGAGCAAGTAGCTCTTCCTAACCCAAACAATGCTTACTCATTCCAATATTAGAAGGTGGACCTACTACTGCAGCCAGTGTGACATTTTCTGTATCCTGTACTTGCCTTATTCATTTGCTATCATGGAAATGACAAAGCAAGAGGCCATTCTGTTCATTATGCCTTCAATCTACGGTGGAGAGATCTATTCCAAACCACTTCCCTGCTCTTTTCCACACTCTTTTGATAATTTTATTCTTCAATTGCTCATTTAATTCTCTCTTAAATGTTCTGATCGATTTGGCTTCAGTAGCCACTTCTACATATTCCCGAGTATTGGATTGCTAATTTAGTGACAATTAGTCTCCAATTAAGTGGTAGTTTTGTGTTGTGGGTACATGTCAACTGGAAGCTTGTCTGACATTAGAATCCTGACAGTTAACAAAAAGACATTTTCATTAGTCTGATTTCCTATGCTCTGTCTTGTGCTACGTTTTGTTCAGGTTCACTGTGATCTGTTTTCCAAATGTATACCATTTTGACCAGAAAGTAAGAACATCTAATATATTCAATTAATGTCCATTCATGATACTATCAGTGACTCACATGGAAGGGATCTAATTCCTTCTTTGAATGTATCGACATTTTTGGATGTTGTTTCTCAGCTGGTATATTGCACACTACGTAAACGTTTTTGATTCTTTGTGTATCACATGCGTAGATGTGAACATTCCAGTAGATTCCAACCACAAAGGCTTTTTCATCATTCGAGTTTCATTGTAACCATGTTTTACGACAAGAGCAAAAACTGAATTGTGTTGTTCCAGTCCCTTTATTAAAAGAGGAAACACACTGACACACAAATGCACTCACACAAACGCGCACACACAGAGCTTCCCATTACAACTGGGAGGTTTTTTTTTTCTTTCTTCAAAGATCTCAACACCACCCATCTTCAATTGGAATATTCTGAGCTGAGGGCTTTTCTAAAACCATCAATGACAATACCTCCATGCTCGGAAGCAAAGAGAGGCTCAAAGGAAGTAGACGTGGCAATGCACTCACCATTTTCCTTCCCCAAATAGCAACATCTTGCTTCTGAGTGGCATTCCATCTAGTGGCTATAGCAAGACACTCCCTCCACAAAAAAATAAGTATCAGATTGCCCTGGGACCTACCTGCGACTTTTGGCTAGAAAACAAACAATAAACTATTAAAGTCCCCCAAAGCCCCAATAATTCTTTATGTGAGGGACGCGGTGGGGTGTTTATTGCTTGTCATGTTAGCCAACAAAATGTTCTAAATACGGGCTTGCTTTCAAGCTAGCAGCATTTCCCATCTTTTGAAAACCAGTTATCAATATTGACGCCAATCAGATTTGTTGTAAAGTTTTTTTCTCGCTTATTCCAATGCATCAAATCATTGGACATCAGACTGGACTTACTTTGAGGAGATCTGACATACACCATGTGAAGACCAATCAACAAGAAAAGTGTACACTAGGTTTAGTACGATCTGTGCATCCAATTGGGGTCCAAGAATACAGATTTGGCAGCCCGAAGGCAAATTGTATTTATTCCCCTTTGCACATCATGCACTAACAATTATAATTAAGCGAATGGGCTGAAATAAGCTGTGGTTAATGACAGAACTGAACTCCCAGTTGTTCAATTAGGACAGCCATGAATCTGTCATAGAGTGTTCATCTTTGTCAAGTGCAATGGAGGTAAATGATGCACTATGTACAAGAGAGAGAGAGGCTGGCTCCTAAAGTCTTTCATTCAGACTTAGAGTCTAAGCCCAGCTCAGAAACAATGCCCACAGGGCCCTGCTTGGCAGGTTTGGGCAAATTGTTTAGTTTGGCTTGGGTATGACTACATTCCATGCCCAAAGCTAAGCCTATGTCAAAAGATTTTTGCATAGGCCCACACAAGGCATGCACAGCATCATGCAATGCAAGGAATGAGGCAGCTGGCTAGGAAGCAGCACACACTTTTTGTATGAGTGCCAATGGACTAGGCCTTGTTGCAGTTTAAGCATCCTTCAGTCGGCCCTTCAAGGTTCAAGATAACTGGGAACTCAGCAGCAAAGTAAACTTTGATCTGAAAAGTATATTTTGAACTGTTACTTATCGGAGTTACAGTAGGATGGAAAATTAATTTATCTGCCATAAATTAAGTTCAAATTGTTCTTTAGATATATAATCAATATGACTGCAGTGAATTTTAATTCCCAAAACCACTTGTTACTAGATGGACCTAAAATTAGACTTTAGGACAAGCTTTTTGACTGAGTATAAGGCCGATACACTGAGTCTGACGCAGACTTTTGCCACCAGTGCAGGAAATTATATTGAGTGAAATGAGTGGGAAATAAATAAATGTTGATCCTTCATAGAAAAGCCTGCTGGATATATATATAAGTTACCATTCAAATGATGGTACTTAGCGCTTTTCATTCATGACTGAATTTTTATCCACACACTAATTCAGCACCACTAATATACGTCCTCTTTGTTCTAAGGCCATTTGGGTTGAAACACGTTATAAATTGGACACTTATTCGTCAGCCATTTTGTGTGTTGCTGTTCTAGTTTCTCAGTAGAAAATTAAAGCTGCAGAAGTAGCATTGGCCTGAAAATAAGCATTTAGAGAGCCTTACTGGCAGCAAGGCAGTGCTGTCCTTGGTGAGGGGGGGAGCTGTTATCAATGTGCGAGTGCAAAAACTGTACTTCAGCATAAAATGTACTTTTTAATCTTGTGCCAATACCACTGCCAGTGACTGACGTGTAACCACCAGAGCTTCACTCCAGTACTGTACAGCTCAAAATGCTCCCTCCAGACACAGCCCAAATGCAAAGGGACAAAATCGTAATTATATGGCTGGGTTTTTTTCACAGTTCAAGTGGGTGTAGAATGAAAGTTTCATGTGCCCATTATTATGCTTTGCTGAATTTCAAGTGCCAACACACTGAGTGAGAAACTGGTAGTAATTGTCCTTCTGTTGCCTCAGTGCTCTGAAGTTTCTAGATGCACTCAACCTAATGCAATAGCTTACGTGCAGTCCATAAATACATGAATACTGAGAAACTCTTTCACAGTCATTGCAAAGTTCAACCATCACACCACCATCAAAATTATCAGTGCTTCTAAAATTGTAATTTTTATCTAAAATTTTATAAAATGATATTTTCTTCATGAAAATTTGTGCTTGCAATCTTCTACAGTAATTATAACAGGACTCTTACTGCAGTTTTCCAGAAGCCATTGGTAATTTGGTAGAAAGGGTATTGCATTGGAATTGCAATTGAAGATTGACAAATTTTCTGTTCCTATATTGGTTACTGAGTAGTTAACATTCTCTTTGATTTTTTAAAAAATATAACTTTTGGGAAAATCTAAACCAAATGAATCTTGACAAGCAATGCTACCAGTTTTTCACTTCCTTTAAAGGGCTGCAACTATAACCACAAAACCTAGAGACTAATCTTCAGAAGAAAGAGAAGTGTGAAGTGATGCATTTTGGAAGGCAATGGAATACGTGATGAATGGTAAGATCCTGGGTAATACTGAGGATCATCAGGACCTTGATATGAACGTACAGTCATACAGCATGAAAACAGGCCCTTCAGTCCAACTCATCCACGCCAACCAAATTTCCCAAACTGAATTAGTCTCATTTGTCTGCATTTGGCCCATATCCCTCTGAACCTTTCCCATCCATGTTCCTGTCGAAATGTCTTTTAAATGTTACAATTGTAACTGCCTCTACCACTTCCCCTGGCAGCTTGTTCCATATACGCACCACACTCTGTGTGAAAAAATTGCCCCTCGGGTCCTTTTAAATCATTCCCCTTTCACATTAAACCAAGCCCTCTAGTTTTGAACTCCCTCACCCTTTGGCTATTCACCTTATCCATGCCTTTCATGATTTTATGAACCACTTTAAGGTCACCCCTCAGCCTCCTGCACTTCAGGGAAAAATGTGCCAACCTATCTAGCCTCTCCTTAGAACTCAAACCATCCAGTCTTGATAACAGCCTTGTACATCTTTTTTTGCATGCTTTCCAGTTTAACAACATCCTTCCTGTAGCAGAGCAACCAGGATTGTATACAGTATTCCAAATGTGGCCATACCAATGTCTTGTACAGCTGTAACATGATTCTTGAAAGCAGCAAGGTAGGTAGATAAGGTGGCTGAGAAAGTATATGGGATACTTGCCTTTATTAATGGAGACATTGAATACAAGAGCATGGAGTTTATGATGGAGCTGTATTTATGTCTGTTAGCCTATAGCTGGAATACAGTGTACAGTTCTGATTACTACACTAAAGAAAGGATATGATTGTTCTAGTGAGGGTGTAGAAGGACGTTGCCAGTACTGAAGTGAATGAAGAGAGACTACACAGTTTAGGGCTTGCTTTCCTTGGAGCAGACCAGACTGAAGGAGGACCTGATTGAGGTCTATAAGATTATGAGGGGCATTGGTAGGATTGATAGGAATAAATATTTTCCCTTAATGGGGTCTAATTATGAGGGGGCATAAACTTATGCAGGAGGATAACAGAATATTTAAGGAGAATTTTTACAACCAGAGGGTGGTGTATCTGGAACATACAACCTGAAAGAGTGATAGATGTGGGAACATTACTACATTTAAGAGGTATTTAAACAAGCACCTGAAACATTATGGTATAAAGACTGGGAAATGGGATTGTTGACTAGTGCAGATTCGATGGGTCAAAGGGCCTCCTTCCATTTTGTAATACTGTAAGATTCCATTAGAATTAACATGATTTTGCGACAAGAAAATTGTGTCTAACCAATTTATTGGAATTCTTTGAATAAAAAATATACTTTGGGTATGAATAGTTGTGCTGCATGCATATTTGCAGAAGGCATTTAATAAGATGCTACACTGAAGTCTTATGGAAGATAAAAACTCATGGTGTAGGGAGCAATAATGGTATGAATACAAGATTGGCTAACTAATAGAAAACAGAGGTTAGGTATCAATAGGTCTTCTCCTGGTTGGGAAAATGTAACAAGTGTGTGTCACAGGGATCAATATTGGGGCCTCAACTTTTTACAATTTATATTAATCATTTAGATGAAGAGGTCAAAATTGTTGTTGCTAAATTAGCTGATGGCGCAAAGATAGGTAGAAAACTAAGTTGTGGAGTGGACGTAAGGGAGACATAAAAGGATAGAGATAGGTTAGGTGATGTGCAAACATCTGGCAAATGGGCTATAACGCCAGAAAATGTGAAGTTATCCACTTTGGCAGCATAGATTAAAAAAAACATGTTATGTAAGTGGTGAGGGATTGAGGAGCTCTGAGATGTGATGGGATCTGGATAACCTAGTGCATGAATCATACAATGCTAGTATTCAGATTTAGCAAGCAATGAAGAAAGCTATCCAACATTATAATTTATTGCAAGGGGAATTTAATACAAAAGTACAGAGATTACGCTTCAGGGCACTGGTGAGACCACATCTGGTGTACCGAATACTGTATTAGACTCTGTATTTAAGGAGAGATATAAATGTGTTGGAAGCAGCTCAAAAAATGTTTATTAGATTCATGTCTGGAACGGGCAGGTTGCTTTATGAGAAAAGGTGAGATTGGGCTTGGATTTGTTAGAGTTTAGTTGATCTGATCGCAACATATAAGATACATACATACATCAGAATCATATGAACATGTAAGGTCTTGACAGGATGGATGTGGAAAGGATGTTTCCTTTTGTGGGAAAATATAGAACAAGGAGTCACTGTTTAAAAATACAGGCTTACCCATTTAAAATTGAAATGAGAATTTTTTTTTTGTCCCAGAGAGCTGTGAACTCTTCCTCAAAAGGTGATGGAAATAGAATCTTTGAATAATTTTAAAGCAAATGTAGATAGATTCTTCGTAAACACTGCAGGTGTTTGGGTATCAGAGGTATGTAGGGATGTGGAGCTGAGATCAGCCATGATCAAATTAAATGGCAGACCAGACTAAAGGGGCCGAATGGTCTACTCCTGCACCTCTGTTACATTTGTAAAGTTTAGACTACAAAGAGGAAAGCTGTTCAAAATACTTCACTGTTTAATTTTTAAAAATGCATAAAATAAATATAGGGCTGGAGTTAAAAAAAAAAGTTGACTTTCGAAGTGCAAGCCATTCTCCAATGCACAAGGCCCTCTGGGTTAGCATTAGCAGAACGGCTACAGGCCAGAAAACTGAGTCTGTATCTGTGTTGTAAATTCTCTGTAATGTAAAATCAATAAGACACAACTGTGCTGAGATTAAAAGAAAATCAAAATCAGCTTTATAATTTTGTAGTTTCTGATTAGATGATGAACAAAAATGAATTTCCTTGGAGTTTCTGTTTGCAGTGGGAGAGAAATGAGATTTGTGATTTTTTTTCCTTTGAGTAAAATCCTGATTAGATTTAATCATTACATATGGAACTTATTTGATATCTGATAATGGAATAATCAAAGTTGTAGTATAATAAATGTGCTTTCTAGAACTTTGTACAATCCATTTCTGTTACTGTTTAATATCTCTGGTAATCACTCAGGTCAATATCTTTCACACTTTAGTAGCTAGGTATTATTCTCATTTTTAAAATTTACTCACAGAATCAGAGCATTGCTGGCTGGCCGTTTATTGCCTATCCCAGATTTTAATTACACAGGGGGCAGTTAAGAGTCAATCAACGTGGTCTGGAGTCACATGTAGGTCAGACCACGTTGAGGATGGCAGTTTCCTTCCGTAAAGGACATTTGGGAACCAGATGGATTTTCCCAAGAATTGGCAATGATTTCATGGTCATCATCAGACTCTTGATTCCAGATTTTTGTTGAATTTAAGTTCTACCATCTGCCATGGTGGGATTGGAATTCAGGCCTCCAGATTATTACCTGGGCCTCAGGATTAACAATCCAGCAATAATACCACTAAACCATTGCCTCCCCGAATTAGATTCCAGTGGAAATGTATTAAAATTTGTATATTCTGTAAGATGGTAGGTTTTATCCAAATTGGATTAACATTGTAGATTCAATGAAATCGTACTTAATAGTCATGTGACAGGGCATGAAAAAGCTGAATATTTATTCTGATGATTTGTTTTGCAAAGAGCTGACATATGATTACCAGCTTGGGGTACAGAACCTGGCTCAATTGATGGGCCAACCGTGTACAATACAGCTGGTTTTAGGGAGGAGAGATAGAAACTGGTTCCTGTTTCTATTCACCAGTCATTGACCAATGCTAAGAGTAGTCTGTTTCTGGATTCTTGATGTAGAACAATAATGTGGTCATCTATGGTGCTTCCACACCCTTGAATGGTCAACTTGTTTGTAACTATTTGTCAACCCAACAGCACCACTGGCATTACAACGTTAAACATGACTGCTGCCATCTGCAGATGTGAGGAAAGAGAAGGAAAATGGAAGAAATTTCTCGAAATGAATCCTTGGGGAAAGTTCGAAGGATGATGGTAACCCATCTAAATCTAACCTCTATACGCCTGAAATGATAATTTGATGGGTTGTTCATTAGCCTTCCCCTTTATTGTCGGCAAAGGACCATTCTGATAAAAGGGACAAATTGAAAAGCACTAGAAAACCGTTACCCAGGTGGTACAATTTTAAATGGTGTGCAGGAGCAGACAGATCTCAGGGTGCGAACGTGTACAAATCCTTACAGGTTGCAGAACAGGTTGAGAGGGCAGTTTCAAAAAAGCAAGCAGCTAAATACCTCTTGCTTTAGAAATAGTATTATTGACCGAGACTTTTACACTCCTGACCCAGTGGAAGGAGATGGGTAGGAAAGGTGATGGGAACTCAAAGGATGGGACTCCCTGTGTGTCTGATGTCTCCAGCCGGTTCGTCGTACATAACCAAGTTTGATCAATATGTTTTGCTTCCAGTCAGATGGAAAACATTGGTCAAAAACTCAGGTTAAGAGGGTCGAAACAGGAGTGAGGGGACAAGGCCATCTTCAAGGGGTGGTGGGGGAGATCTTGGAGTGAAAGCACCTCGGGTAATGGGGTAGACATTTCAAAGTATATGGGGGCGTAGGTCATTGGTGGGGTGCAGGTGATCAGAGGCTTGGAAAAGAGGATGAATCACTAAACCCTGTAGTGATAGTGGCATGTATAAAAGAATTCTTCATTTATTGACATTTATATAGCGCATAGTGGGCAAATGGGCATGGACCTGCTTTAGCTTGGTATGGGGGCTGATAGGGGCATATATTGGGTGCGTGTGTGCCTACCTTAGCATTTGCAGCATGACAGCCATGTGGAATGGGTGGATGTATTACTTGACATGGGGCATGTGGACATGGTTGGTGAAAGGACATTAGATGGCATAGACCGGGCATTGGAAGTTTATGGGTAGTGAGGTATGTATGAAGTGCAAGGGATAAAAGAGCATTTTCCATTATAAATGGGACCATGCCTCCGAGCACCAAGGCTTTTAAACAGTCAGCTTCAACAGCTGCCAAGCCCTTTGGCTGGCTCCAAACCTTATCCTGGATTGGCTGGTTCAACTGCAACCTGCACCTCTGCAATGAAAATCCCTTCTTTCCCACCAATATCTCTGGAGACAGGCCATCCGAGACAGGAATGTGCCTGGCATCCACTATCCAACTCAAGATGAAAATCTGGGCCTTTATCCCTCACGCCTGACTCAAACTCCTTTTTTAAGTTCCTCCCTTGGAATATCAAAGCAAGGGAATTCTTCTAAACATGAACAAGACACTGGTTAAGTCCCATTTGGATTATTGTGCGAATTCTAGGCTCAATATTTTGGCAAGGTTGACATAGTTTGCGAGAGGGTGTAGAGGAGATTTACTGGAATGGTACTTGCTGTACAGGACATCAATGATTTGGGAAGGCTTGAGAAATTGGAATTTTTCTCACAAAGTTGAGTGGTTTAAGGGGAGATAATTCAAAATGCAAAATACGTTGACAGGATAAATGAGGAGAAACTATTTCCAGTAGGTTTGTGACAAAAGGACACAGATTTAAGGTAACTGGTAAAGGATTTGGTTTTACGCAGTTTAGAATGCTCTGCCTCTCAGGGTAGTAGGAAGCAGATTCAACAGTAAATTTCAACAGGGAATTGAATATATATTGTAAGGGCAACAATTTGTTGGAGCATGGGGAAGGGAAGTGGAACTAATTGTAAAGCATTTTTCAAAGAGCTGCAGGAGGTATGATGATCTGAACAGCCTCCTACATCTTCGGGCGTTGGGATTCATGAATGCTTGAAAAATATGTGTTGCAATAAATCCAATCTGCATAAACCTGAAAATAAGTCCAAGATAGCTTGTCCAAATCATAGATCATGCTAAATTAATTTCACCAATGGTAAACTATGGCAGTAAATTAACTTTATAAACTCATAATACAGATCTAATGATTTTTTGAACAGCACATTCAGTGTCTTCAGCTGTTGAATTTGTTTTACTATGTCATCTGCAATAAAAATCTTACTGCTAAAAATTGTAAGAAAAATTGCTAATTAAAACGCTTGGATAATTTTCCCTTCATTACCATGGCTCCTGAAAAGTTAACAGTAGAGAGAAATCCAGAAAAAATTCCTCAACACCTTTTCTTCTCTAAACTACTCCTTCCTTCTGAAACTCATGTATTTTTTTTTGCAAAGGAAATGCATCCTTATTTTGAGAACAGGTCTTTGTTATCTTAAGGAGTGCTGTTGTCTTCACACTCCATTTCCTCCAGTATTTAACTTTTGTTTTTAAATATTTATCCCACGTTTTCACAAAGGTTATTGAATAGATACGAAAGCACAAGGTGTCTCATTTTGCTAAGGATGTCCTTTCGACACTTGACTTTTTTGGTGGTTTAAAGCCTGCACGGTCAGGCTGCCCAGTGACAGGTGGGACTGGTTGGTGGAGGTGTACATGGTGTACAGGCACTGGGTCCTTTCTCTGCAGGGATGACGAACTTTCCCCTCTGCTAAAAGTCTGATTCCTTATGTGTTGTGAAGGTACAGGTGCACTTGCTTTCTCGTAATTCCACTGTGTGGAACATGTTGGGTCATCCCCAATGTAGTCCTGAGGCATTATGGGTGTTGATGCACCCCTTCTCCTTTTGGGACTGCTATGAGGAGACACTGAATATTCCACAAAAGCATGGCTACCTCCATTGCCACCTAAAGATGACCGATAGTGAGAACCTGGATTCTCAAGTTGTTCTCTCATACTGTGTGAAAGATAATTGTCCACGACGTCTTTATTATCACTTGTCAGTTCCTGATCCCGCTGGAAAGAATGGCGGGAAGTTGGAATGACCCGCACATTGCTAAGGTGATGGGACATTGCTTGATGCGAGGAATCAACCAGGATCATCTGTGATCCTGCACATGGTTGATCTCTTAGACTTGCATTTATCAGGTTTTGCTCCCATTCACAGCTTCTCATGCCTGTACTGCGTTTCTGTTGCAATGGTGTTTGTTCAGGTGTTGGTAATACTGTCGAATCAAGGTGATGCTGGCTGGTTTTGATCAAGCTCTTTGACCAGCCATTCTGCATCAGTGGAGCGAGTAAGGTTTCTGGCTGTCCCCTGGACCGTCGCTCCACCATGCCGCCTAGCTTGGTGACACTGACTACAGACTCGCTGTGTGAAAGGATGGTTTCCTTGTCTTTTCTCCGGGCTGTATCCTTTTTGTCCCGATGGCCAATGAACCAGCAGACACTGAATCCGGAGATGACTGCTCCAATCACAAAGGCAGCAATGGCTGATATCACAAGGAGGTTGACAGAAACCAGGCCATTGGGCTCTTCAACAAAGCTTTCATGTATCAGGCCTGTAATAGGAACAAGGTGATACAAATTGAGTAGCAGTAAACAAACCACTTAATGATCAGGAAAAAAAGTCAGACTATTCTAATCATATTTGTCCTTCATTTACTTTCATTTCTATTCTCCTTCATTTCACTGACATACATCACAGATTTAATTAGCTCCTTTTCCCAATGCTTTAGGACCAATATGCTCAGACTCCCACTGTCGCAAATACATTTCCTCCTATTACACTGTGTCTGTCCATTTCAGTTGCAATAGACCACTCTAAGTGCTTGCATTGTGTGTCAATCTTTTGAAAACATCACACCAACTCTTACCTCAACTGTCTTTCCTGGGACCGCAAAACTGTGGAACTTACACCTCCCCCAGGCTTTTCCAACCTCTTTAGTCAATAAAATTTTGAAATTTAATATTCTGACTTGTAACTCTTGAGTGAAGAGGCACTGTGGAGAGGTGGGATGGCAGTGGGCACACTGCCCACTGGATTTTATGTGCCTTTTCAGACTTCTGATCCACTGGAGGGCACGGTAAATCCAACTTATCACAGCTTCAAACTGTATCTGATTAACCAGATGCTTTAATGTCCAGGGTCAAGCTAATCTCCCGTTGCAATCAGCCATGGAAAACATCCAAACCTGATTGCAGACAAAGCTGTAGAAAACTTGACCTTATTTTAAAAAAAGTTATGTTTATGTAGCATGTCTAACATAGTAAAATGTAAATAGGCATTTGTAGTATTGAATTTGAAGAATACACTACTTACTGAAGAAGTGTATACTTCTTAGGTCTAGCATTCATCAGGACAATTTGCAATATACAATTCAAGGGGTAAACCAATTCTTACACAATATGCGGGGAGAATGCTGGTCAGTTGGCTAGTGTACTCTGATTGGTAGAGGCACTGCCATGGAGAGTACACCGGGCAAATGCTGTTTATACAATCCACCAGTCTTTGGGACACATCGTCTGCATACCTGGCATCACACTGGTATTGAAATTCATATACCACACTACTCATTATTGTCATGATTTGGAGATGCCGATGTTGGACTGGGGTATACAAAGTTAAAAATCACACAACACCAGGTTATAGTCCAACAGATTTAACTGGAAGCACACTAGCTTTCGGAGCGACGCTCCTTCAAGCTAGTGTGCTTCCAATTAAACCTGTTGGACGATAACCTGGTGTTGTGTGATTTTTAACTTTACTCATTATTATGATTGGCGGCATGTCATTTTGACTTGAGAGCAGCATCCTATTAGTGGCAAGCACTACTTGCGTTGCTACAAAACGGTAGCAGCGTGAAACAACTAACTTCACCTTTTCATCAAGCCTTTGAGGCATCTCACCCTTCCAGGGTAATCTGCAGGCATGTAGGGGCATATGTTCCAAACACAGGAAAATTGTATCAAACACTATATATCAGAGCAAGCAAAACTAACTACACAACACCAAAATTGGATATGATTCTATGAGTAGGCATCATTTGCTGGATAATCCTGAGAGTGTGAAGTATTACACTGACAACTAATTTAGAATTGTTAGTCAGACTCTCAGTGTGGCATACTTGCACTAAAGGAAGCTACATACATCAGGCCCTGTTCTTTCCAGCCAGAAAGGATATATACATGCATTGTGCCTGTTTCAACTCAATGAAATAATGACATCTATTCTCTGGTTCATTTCTCAGACCAATGCCCTGACCTTTCAACATGGTTGCTTTAAAAAGTAAATAAAACTTAGCAATTAGATTAGATTAGATTACTTATAGTGTGGAAACAGGCCCTTCGGCCCAACAAGTCTACACAGCCCCGCCGAAGCGAACCCACCCATACCCCTACATTTACCCCTTACCTAACACTATGGGCAATTTAGCATGGCCAATTCACCTGATATGCACATCTTTGGACTGTGGGAGGAAACCGGAGCACCAGGAGGAAACCCACGCAGACACAGGGAGAACGTGCAAACTCCACACAGGCAGTTGCCTGTGGGAATTGAACCCGGGTCTGTGGCGCTGTGAGGCAGCAGTGCTAACCACTGTGCCACCGTGCCGCCCAATTGTTTGTCATCATTAACTGGTGCAGCCTCCATGGCCATGTTTCTACCAATCCGAGTTATTTTTCCAACCAATCAGTCTCCCTTCCTACAGTAAAGAAGTTGGTATTCCTTGGCATTCTTGTGAAAGGTCCTGATGAGTGCAAGACAAAAAACTTTGACAAAATTCATCTCGTTTCTCCAATATTCATTCAGCTAAATGTCCCAAAGTGCAAAATAGGAACAAAATTTGGCAGCAGTTTATAGCCCTCAAGATATTAGATGTAAAGGAAAGCAGAAGCTCAGAGGACTGTGGGGCTGCAGGAGATTACAAGAGATAGGGAGGGCTGTAACCATGAAAATGTTTGAAAACAAGGATGAGAACTATAAGATTGAGAAGTTGCTTAACTGGCAACCAATATAAGCCCATGAGCACAGAGTTGATGCGAGAATGGGGCGAGGTGTGAGTTGGGATGTGGGCAGCAGGGAATTTGATCTCCTCCAGTTTGGAGATGATAGAACATGGCAAAGTGTCCTTTGGAATAGACAAAGCTCGGGGAGACAATGAATGGGCCATTGTTTCAGCAAAAGCTGAGATGATCAGGCAAGCGCAGAATCAGTAGGGGGTCAGGCATTGAAAATATGCAGGCTTTGTGATCGTATGGCTATATGGTGCGAAGCTCACCTTGTGATCAAATAAGATACCAAGGTTCTTAACAGTCTGATTTAGGAAGAAATTGATGGTTATGAAATTGAGTCTGTGGCTTTGACAATGGCTTTAAATCTTTTCAATGTTTATTTGGGGGACATTTGTAGTCATTTAGGACTGGATGCTTGAGAAGCAGCTTGGCAATCTACACAGTGGAGGAGTCAAGAGAAGTGTGGGGAGGTGTAATTAAGTGTCACTGGTTTACTAGGCAATCCTGTCCTTTCAAATATGCCACCGATGGGCAGGATGCATGTGAGAAATAGAGAAGGGCCAAAGCTCTATCTTTGGGATACACTTATAGCAATAGTGTGGGAGCAAGACCAAAACCCTTGCAATTGATTCTTTGGCTGCAATTAGATAGATAAGATTTCATCTAACTGAAGTCAGCCCTATCTATCTCGATACAGATGAAGAGGAATTGGAGGAAGTTAGTATGATCAACATAACACAGTTTGCAGACAGGTTGTGAAGTATAAAGTGGGATAGTTTTATAGCTGAAAATGTGTTGCTGGAAAAGCGCAGCAGGTCAGGCAGCATCCAGGGAACAGGAGAATCGACGTTTCGGGCATAAGCCCTTCTTCAGGATAGTTTTATAAGTTACTGTTGCCTACATGTTGAAATCCATTGGTTTCCTCCAGCATTCTTTTAGATTTCTCTGTAATTCTTACATAAACTTAATTAATGATTTATTGTTTCATTCGCTGAGGTGACAATTACTTGACAGGCTACCTCCATTAAACTTCTTTGACCCTGCCATAAATTAGTCAGGCATGTAGATTGTGATTTTTGTTATTGAAATTTTTAGAGCTATATTGATCTCACTTTTTAAGCTAACACTTACTTAAGCCTAACTTTCATTAACAGAAGTTTAATTAGCTTTTTCCTCTTGGGTATAGTTCATTTCTTTTAATTACTTTACATCAAATAAAGTTGCAGTTACATGAATCATTGAGCAACGGATTCAGTTTATTTCCCTTTCAATCATTTCCTCTCCTGAATGCATTGACTCATACTGGTGTAAGACCATTGGAACAGTGCTAAGGTGTTCAATCCCTTTAATCTGTCCCTTAATTCAATTAGAATTTGGCTCTTTTGTATTGTAACACCATCAACCTGCTTTCATCCAAGGTGATTGAGAGTTGTTAGGAATTCTAGCCCTCATCCTGACAACCCCTCGACCCAAAGTCCCTCATAGTCTGAATGTCAACTTATGCCATACCCATCTGCCATGGCTCCTCATTACCTTCATAGTGTCCTCATAGTCACTCACCCAGTTTCACCATGTGGAGAAAGAAAACAAAGTTTCTATCGAATGTAGCTGTCACTTTTACTCACTTAATAGTGAAAAAGACATTCATAGAATTCTTTTTTACATCTCAAGTTGTCAATCTTTTATAAGAGTACACAAACTTCTATTGAGAATCATATCACTTCCTCTTTAAGCTGTCAATAAAACTGTGAACCTTGAACCTGCTGCTGAGACAATCATAGCACTTGAAACTCAGCCATGAATTCATAAGGATGTAAAACAAGCTCCTGAGGAAATGACAACAAATAATTCTATTAAAAATACATGAAAAGTTGTTAGTTTTTCTTATAATCTACACCTGTCAATCAAAGCAATCCCGAGATGAGGTTTTCACCTTCAGTTGTAGCCTTTTGTTTTGAAGTTTAAATAGTAGAGTATTTAAACAAAACTTCAGATGATGATTTTAATACTGATCTTATCTGTCCTTCAACAGTATTAATATGTGTTGAATTAATTTTTGACTTCCACACTGCAGACTAAGGCAATTGTAACAGCTGAAATGGCATCTATTTGAAGTCAGCTGTAAGTTCAAATGGTTCTGTTGAATTCAGGATTCCCTCTTGTCTGAAACATGCCCTGATCCCATTTCCATACCAGCAAAAGTTGCATCTGTCAGAAATGAGGGCAGTATTTCCACATCTGGGTCATCCACGGCCCCATTCTTGAAGGTCCACTGAATTTTCACAACTCCACAAATATCTGGATGAAGTTCTGATGCAAGGCCATCAATCTGAAGCATTAATTTTGCTTCACTCTGCATAGTGACTACCTAGTATGCAGAATATTTCCTGTTCCATTTCTGGTAGTTCAATATAACTGCTTTGAAATGATGAATGAAAATTGCAAAGAGATTTTTTTTTGAGAAAAGATATTTCCATACATCAAAAGTGAGGATTAAAGCCAAATCCAAAATTTATCAACAGTGAATGCAAGGGATAATACAAAAATGCTCCTTTTAGGTATGATTTAAAATATTATCTTTATACATATGAAACTTCTAAATTAATTGTTTTTTTGAATTGTACACTGCAGAAATCTAGAAAAGTACATAAATATTCATCACAGTTCTCCTTAGATGTACTTTTCTGCGTTGGTATAAGATAGTATTACACAGATTTGTCATGCCTCACTTACTTTGGAAGGTGTCTGACAGTTTAAAAATGGTTTGCCTCTATGCAACAGTCAATTCCAATGATAAAAATAAGTTATTTTATTCACATTGGATGCATTAAGAAATATACTATCAATATATTTTCAGTACTTTAATATGAACTTAGCTAAAATATTAGAATTTACATAGATGAAATATATATTTTTCCAAGTAAAGAATGGCGTTGCTCGTGAATGGAACATTTCCCCATTTCAGACAATGAAGGCCTGAACTTTGAAGGGTCACTCCTGTTGATCCAAGTGCAACATAAAACCACACCTAACTAATTCCAATGTCAGAGATCCCAAAACCATC
This sequence comes from Chiloscyllium plagiosum, assembly GCF_004010195.1. Classification (NCBI taxonomy): domain Eukaryota; kingdom Metazoa; phylum Chordata; class Chondrichthyes; order Orectolobiformes; family Hemiscylliidae; genus Chiloscyllium; species Chiloscyllium plagiosum. The sequence continues at coordinate 11,613,101 of NC_057740.1, forward strand.
TGGGTAGCTGCGCAACAGCATCCACTTTTATGGGTTCATCAGTTGTCCACATATAGAGTAATAGGGAAACAGACCCTACAGTCCAACCAGTCCATGTTGACCATAATCCCAAACTAAACTAAATCCCACCTGCCTGCACTTGGCCCATATCCCTCCAAACATTTCTTATCCATGTAATTATCCAAATGTCTTTTAAATTTTGTAATTCCACTTGCATCCTTAACTTTGTCTAGAAGTTCATTCCACACATGAACCACTCTGTGTAAAAAAATTGCCCCTCATGTCTTTTTAAAATCTTTCTTCTCTCACCTTAAACGTATGTCCCCTGGTCTTGAAATCCCCCATCCTAGGGAAAGGATACCTGCAAATCTTTATAACATCACCTCTCAACCTCCCATACACAAAACCAGGCTGTCTATTGCTCCAGTGAAATAAATCCCAGCGTATCCAGCCTCTCTCCATAACTCAAACCCTCTATTTCTGGTAACATCCTGGTAAATCTCTTCTGAACCCTCTGACCATCTCCAGTTTAATAATATCCTTCCTATAACAGAACTGAACACAGTAATCCAGAAGAGGTCTCACCCAACATCATGTACAACCTCATCCTGTATAATATCCCAACTTCTATACTCAAAGGTCTGAGCAATGAAAACAAGCATGCTAAATGCCTTCTTAACCGCTCCATCTATATGTGATGCAAACTTCAAAGAATTATGTACCTGAACCCTTGGATTTCTCTGTTCTAGAACACTGCCCAAGGCCATACTTTTAATTGTATAACACTTGTCTTTGTTTTACCAAAATGTAAAACAATACTTTCTGTGATTATTCACCAAAGAGAAGGAATTGGTGGAAGATGATCTCGGGTAAGGGAGTGTTGAATTTCGAAGCCAAGTTGTTGTTAAAAAGGAAGAGGTGTCATGCATCTTAAAGTATCAAGGTAGCTAAGTCCCCAGGACCTGATGGGATCTAACCCAGAATATTGAGGGAGGCAAGAGAACAAATTGCTGGAGCATCTTTGTATCTTCTTCATCCACAGGTGAAGTTGCAGAGGACTGGAGAATAGCCCATGGTGTCCAATTGTTTAACAAGGGTAACAGGGATAATCCAGGAAATTCCAGACCTGTGAGCCTCACGTCAGTGGTAGGGAAATTATTGGAAAAGATTCTCAGGGACAAGAATCTATACACATTTAGGAGCAAATGGAGTTATTAGCAATAGATAGCCTGGTTTTGTGTATGGGAGATTGTGCCTCAATAACATGATAGAGTTTTTTCAGGAGCTGGCAAAAATTATTAATGAGGGAAAAGCAGTTGATGGTATCCACATGGACTTCAGTAAAGCCTTGAACAAGATCTCTCATGGCAGATTGGTACAAAGGGTGAAGTCACATGGTATTGATGTGAGCTGGCAAGATGGATACAGAACTGGCTTAATCATAGGCGACAGAGGCTAACGGTGGAAGGATACCTTTTGGAATGGAGGGCTATGACTAGTGGTGTTCCAGAGGGATCAGTGCTAGGACCTCTGTTGTTTGTGGTGTACATAAATTATTTGGAGGAAAATGTGGCTGGTCTAATTAGTAAGTTTGTCGACAATACAAAAATTGGTGGAGTTGCAGGTGGTGAGTAGGATTGTCTGAGACTAAAATAGGAAAGAGACCAGTTGGAGGCATGGGTAGAAAAATGGCAGATGGCGTTTAATCAAGACAAATGTGAGGTGATGCATTTTGGAAGGTAAAATACAGCTGGAAATTGCACAGTGAATGGAAGAACCCTTAGGAGTATTGATGTGGGAGTGCAGGTCTACAGATCATGAAGTTAGCAGTGCAGGTAGATCAGGTAGTAAAAAAGGCCTATGGCATGCTTGCCTCCATTGGAAGGGACACTGAGCATAAGGATAGACAAATTTATGCTGCAGCTTTAAAGAGCTTTAGTTAGGCCACCCTTGGATATTGCATACAGTTCTGGTCATCACACTACCAGAAGGATGTGGATGCTTTGGAGAGGGTATAGAGAAGTTTTACCAGGATGTTGCTTGGTAGGGGGGATTTTAGCTATGAAGAAAAGTTGGACAGACTGGGTTTGTTTTCACTGGAACGCAGATGGTTGAGGAAGTTTATAAGATTGAAGTTTATAAGATTGTGAATGGCATGGATAAAATGGAAATTTAGAGGCTTTTTCCTGGGGTGGAGGGGTCAGTTACTATGGGACACAGGTTCAAGTTGTGGGATAGGCAAGATGTTTAAGAGTGATGTGTGAGGCAAGTTTTTCACACAAAGGGTGGTTAGTGCCTGGAACATGCTGCCAGAGGAAGTGGTGGAAGCAGACACAATAGCAGCATTCAAAAAACACCTGGACCAAGTTATGAATAGGAAGGGAATAGAGGGATAAGGATCCTATAAGTGAGGACAGTTTTAGTACGGAAGGGCAAAATGTGTTGGTGCAAAGAATAAAGAAAAAGAAAATTACAGCACAGGAACAGGCCATTTGGCCTTTCAAGCCTGCATCAAACCAGATCCTCTATCTACATCTATTGCCTATTTTCTAAGGATCGCTATCCCCCTGCTCTCTGCCCATTCATATATCTGTCTAGATACATTTTAAATGCTGCCATCATGCTTGCCTCTACCAACTGCCCTGGCAATGCATTCCAAGCACCCATCACCCTCTGCAAAAAGAACTTTCCACGCATATCTCCCTTAAACTTTTCCTCTCGCACCTTGAACTCATGACTAGGCTTGGAGGGCTGAAGGGCTTGCTCCTGTGCTGTATTGTTCTTTGTTCTTTTTTCTTATCTTCTTGTTTATTTTTTCATAAAAGTGAATCAAGTTTGTAAGACACAATTTCCCTGCAACGAAACCATTCCTTGCCTCTCCAGATGCATATAAAGTCTGTCTTTTAGAATCACTTTCAACAATTTAACCACCACCGATGTCAAACTCACAGGTCGATAGTTCCCAGGGCTCTCCTTACATCTTTACTTAAACAAAGGCAAAACATTAGCCACTCTCCAGTCATTCAGCACCTCATCCATATTTGTAGATGATACAAATATTTCTGCAAGAGGCCCTGCAATTTCTTCTCTAACTTGCCACATAGTCCGGGGGTACACTATATCAGGTCCTGGAAATGTATCCATCTTTACATTTTCTAAGAACTCCAGTACTACTTTTTTTGTAATGTGAACTGTTTTCAAAACATCAATATTTATTTCCCCAAGTTCTCTGGCCTCCATTTCTTCCTCCACAGTAAAAACTGATGTGAAATATTAATTTAATATCTTTGTCATCCTCTGAGGTTCAACACAAAGACGAGTCTTTGATCTTCAAGTGGTTGTACTCTCGCTCTAGATACTTGCTTGCTCTTAATGCACTTGTAGAATCTCTTTGCATTATCTTTAACCTTATATCCTCTTATATCCTCATATCCTCTCTTTGTTTTCCCAATCTCCCACTTAAGAATGCCCCTACACTCTTTATGCTGTTCAAGAAATTCATTTGAACCCTATTGTTTATATCTAGTATATGATGCTTTTTTATTCTTGATTAGAACCTCAATATCTTTATTCATCCATTGTTCCCTAATCCTACCAGCCTTACCTTTCACTCGAACATGACTCTCGTTATCCCACTGGTGAAAGCCTCCGTCTTATCAGATGTCCCTTTACTTGTGAACAGTATACTACAATCAATGTTTAAAAGTTCTTGTCTCATACCAATAAAATTTGCCTTACTCCAATTAAAAACTTTAATTTTTATGGAAGCCTTAACCTTTCCCATAACTATTTGAAAACAAATAGAATTATGATTACCAGACCCAAAGTGTTCCCCTAGTCTTATTACCCAAGAGAAGATTAGGTTTTGCTCCTTCTCTAGAAGGAACATTGATAAAGAACATTTTCTTGAACATATTTAACAAATTTTTCACCATGCAAGCCTTTAACACCCATAGTAGTCCCAGTCAATGTTTGGAAAATTAGAATCACCTACTATTACAACCTTATTATTCTTACATACATCTGAGATATCTCTACATATTTGCTCCTCAATTTCCCTCTGACTATTGGGGTGATGGGTCTATAGTATAATCCCATCAAGACGATCATTCCCTTTTTTATTCTAGTTTTGACCCATGTATTTTTGCTAGACGATTTTTCGGAAGTATCTTCTCTAGTTACAGCAGTAATGTTTTCTATAATCAAAAACACCACTCCCCTCCTCTTTTCCCTCTTTTTCTATCCGTCCTATAGTATCTGAAACCCAAAACATTGAGCTGCTTGTCCTGTCAATCATTCCTGACGAAGAGCTTATGCTCAAAATGTCGTCTCGCCTGCTCCTCGGATGCTGCCTGACCGGCTGTGCTTTTCCAGCACCACACTTTTTGACTCTGATCTCCAGCATCTGCAGTAATCACTTTCTCCTGTCAATCCCTCAGTCTGGTTACTCTAATAGCTTTGATGCCCCAATCTCATGTTCCCACCATGCCCTGAGTTTATCAGCCTAGTCTGTAAGATTAGTAAAATATTAAGGTTGAAATAAATGCAGCTTAATTCTTCAGAGTTACTTTGTTCTCTGACTTGCTCGTCTGTCTTTTCCAAGTAACAAAATCTTTTCGAATTCAAAACCATTCTCATCTATCTTTCTATTTACTCTGCTACTTAGGTTCCTTCCACTACCTCCCCCCCCATCCCCCACCACACCCACCCCTGCCAACAGTTTACAGTATCCCTTAATAGAATGTTTTAAATAAGTATTTTTGGATTAGATTACCTACAGTATGGAAACAGGCCCTTCAGTCTAACAAGTCCATACTGACCCTCCGAAGAGCAACTCACCCAGACCCCTACCCTATATTTACCCCTGACTAACGCACTTAACACTATGGGCAATTTAGTATGGTCAGTTCACCTGACCTGCACATCTTTGGACTGTGGGAGGAAACCGGAGCACCCGGAGGAAACCCACGCAGACAGGGGAGAATGTGCAAACTCCACACAGGCAGTTGCCCAAGATGGGAATCAAACCCGGGTCCCTGGCGCTGTGAGGCAACAGTGCTAACCACTGAGCCACCGTGCCACCCCTAAAAGAGTTGCAATTCAGATTAGATTCCATACGGTGTGGAAACAGGCCCTTCGGCCCAACAAGTCCACACCGACCCTCCGAAGAGTAACCCACTCAGACCCATTTCCCTCCAACTAATGCACCTAACACTATGGGCCAATTTAGTATGACCAATTCACCTGACCTGCACATCTTTGGATTGTGGGAGGAAACTGGAGCACCTGGAGGAAACCCACGCAGACACAGGGAGAATGTGCAAACTCCTTTTATCAAAAACATTTTCAAATCTTTTACAAAGCAACTATATATAAAAAATAACACCAAAATACCAAAAGATAGAGGTAGGAAAACAGTGTCATATCACATTAATATTAATAATAAACTACCTGCTATTCTACCAGAACAAACATATCTACTCAAACTAAACTATAATAAAATTAAATAAAAATTAAATTAAGTTGAATTCAAATGAGCTTAAATTAAATTATATCACATTACTTTATTCTGTTTCATTTACCACACCTCCACTAGAGCTCCTATCCTTGAAAGGACCAGTCGGTGTACTTGTATTTTTTTTCCCTCAGCTTCGTCTTTTTAGGGCCCCACAGGTGCCCAAACTGACTCCCATGGCTAGATCACGGCCCCAATTAATATTGCCAATAAGTCTGTGTCTATATAATTTAAAAAGGGCCACCATGTCTTACAAAACTGCTCTATTTTATGGTGCACCATATTTGCGAGGTAATCTTGGGGGTGATGCTCCATCACCAGCCTGCGCCACCCCGTAAAGACCTGGGTTTTTTTTCGACATCCAATTCATGAGAATGTTCTCCCTCGCGCAGTGAGTGAGAATGTTACACAGTCTCTTCCCGTGTTCCCCCAGAGGGGGCAAGTCTGGCAACCCCAGAAGAAGAAAGACCGGGTCCAGTTCCCAGGATTTCCTTCAGCTCCCTTACTATGGCACTCCAGTATCTCTGGATCTTACAACATGATCAAACGCAGTGTGTAAGAATGCCTATGCTAATTTTACATTTGGGACACCCTGCAGATGCTCCTCTCCTGAACTCAGCTAGCCTCTCTGGCGCCATAAGGGCCCTGTGTAAAATCTCCAATTGCATGGCCTGTGCTTTGTACATATTGAGATTTTCTTTACATTTTCCCATATATCTTCCCATGTTTCCAGTGAAATATCCTCTCCTAGTTGCCGATTCCAAGTCCTACAGAGTCTCTCCACATCTCCTAAGGCACGCCCTTTCGTAAATGATACAGAGTACTAACCGAAAGAGCGCCCGTGCACCGGAACACTCTTTTCTCCACGTCTGACTTGTAAGGCTGAGCCAGGAATGTGGTCCTCCTCTGTATATAATCCCTTATCTGAAAGTACCAGAAAAGGTCCCTATTAGACAATCCATATTTCTGACTTAGTTGGCTAAGATCTCCCCCTTGAATAAATTTCCCAAACAAGAGATACACTTAGTCTCCCATGCCTTAAAGCCGGCGTCCATTGACCCAGGTTTAAATCCTGGGCCTCCCGCCAATGGAAGTACCAGAAAAGGTCCCTATTAGAAAATCCATATTTCTGACTTAGTTGGCTAAGACCTCCCCCTTGAATAAATTTCCCAAACAAGAGATACACTTAGTCTCCCATGCCTTAAAGCCGGCGTCCATTGACCCAGGTTTAAATCCTGGGCCTCCCGCCAATGGGGTAAATGGTGAGGTCTTAAGCCAATTATCCTCGTCTTGCCTCATTATTTTTCAAGCTCTCACCGTTTTCAAAGTGATTGGGCTCTTACGCTGCTCAGTCACGGTTTTCATCTTATCCATGAATAGATTAACTAGGGGACACCTTGACTGTGAGGCTTCAATATCAAGCCAAATCGACCCTGAATCCCAGTCACCCACATATGCTAACAGGCCATTTATTTGATATCTCTTCAAGTCCGGAAGGTCCACCCCCTCACCCTGCGGGAGCTGCATTTAGTAAATTTAATTAGGGAGTGCCTGTGACAGCCCCTAATGAAGGACCCTAGCCAACCATTGGGCCTCTGTAATACTTGTCTGGGTAGCAACAACGGGAGCATTCGCATGGTGTACAACAGGCGAGGAAGAACATTCATTTTAATCAGGGCTATTCGGCCTAACCATGACAACAGTAACTCCTCCCACCGCTGAAAATCCTGTTTTATCCTCTCCAATAGTTGTGCATAGTTAGCTTTATACAGATGGTGGAAGCAAGGGGTAATAAAAAATTCCCAAATACAAAAAACTTTCTGATGACCATCTAAATAGGAACTGCATTCCATCCTTCAGATCAGGCACCTCCACTAATACCCCCACTGACGTGGCTTCCGATTTTGGGAAGTTGATCCTGTATTGGGAAAAACTGCCAAATAAATACATTTTTTGAATCAACTGGGGAATGGATTTCTCTGGATTGGCCAAGAACAAAAGGACATCATCAGTGTATAGGGTGATCTTATGCTCCCCATTCCCACTCTTGGTACCACTATTTCTGGGTCCCTCCTGATAGCTGCAGCTAACGGCTCAGTTACCAAGGTAAATATCAGCGGTGAATGAGGACATCCCTGTCGGCTGCCTCTCCCAATACTAAAGTTATCTGACTTAGTACCGTTTGGGATGACTGCTGCCTTAGGATCATTATACAGCACGGCCACTCACCTAGCAAAAGCTCCCCCGATCAAAGCATTCTAGGACCCCAAACAGGTACGGCCATTTTACCTGTCAAACGTCTTTTCCGCGTAGAGGGAGACCACCAAACCCGGGATCAATCTTTGCTGGCATACCTGCAGTATGTTAAGTACCCTTCTGATATGGTTGGAGGAGCTACGGCCCTTGATAAAACCCATCAGATCTTCTTTTCTAATATAGGACAATACCTTTTCCAACCTCAGGGTCATTACCTTTGACAGGATTTTAAAGTCTCCATTCAACAACAAAATTGATCTGTACAAAGCACGTTCTTCGGTGTCTTTCCCCTTCTTTAAAATGAAGGAGATATTAGCCTCCTGAAGAGAGGGTGGAAGACAATTCTGTGTATACACATCCTCAAAAGTGGCTCCACCAAAACATTTATGAATCCCTTATAAAACTCACTCGGGAATCCATCTGGCCCCGGTGCTTTGCCACCCTGGAGATGCTTTATTGCTTCCTGCACCTCTTGTATCGTCATAGGCACATTTAACAGTGTTTATACTGGGGAGGTCCAGGTTCTCAAAAAAGGACTGCATGCTCGCTGCACCATCTTCGCTGCCCTCTGACCGGTATAACTCTGCAAAGTATTCCCTAAATCTAACATTGACCTTATTAAACTCGTGGGTAGCTGTGCCAGCCTTCTCTCTAAAAGACACAAAGGATTGGGAAGCATTTTTCTTTCTAGCCAGATATCTACTTGGCTTATCTCCAAATTCAAACAATCTTTATATAGCAAAGGAGACCTTTTTTTGCCACCTGAGTGTGTACTGAGTCGAGAGTAGCCCAGAGAGCTGTGACCCGCTGCAACTTGACCAATGAAGCCTATTATAATATATTTCCTCAGCTACCTTCAGATGGGCCTCCAGCTCGTCCCTCTGCTTCCTTCTAGTGGTTGAATACAAAATGATCAGGTCTCATATATATGCCTTAGTGGCCTCCCAAAGTATTGCCAGATTACTGGCCGTACCCGAGTTGATTCCCAGAAGGCCCCGAACTCTCTTGTGATGTACTCAACAAATTTGCTATCCCTTAACAGGAATGGGTCCACATGCCAGTGCCGCACATCTATTCCACCAGCCTTGATTTTAACATCTAAATACATTGGCACAGAGTCCGAGATAGTTATATTCCTAATTTTGCAAGCCAATGTTCTGTCCAAACAGACCAACAGCATAAGGAACATGTCAGTTCATGTTTGGCACTTGTATGGGTTGGAATAAAAAGTAAAGTCTCTTCCATTAGGATGGAGATGCTTCCACACACCCATTAATCCCAGTTCCTCATCCATGTCCACCAACTGTCCAGATTGTGCGGGCGACCTTGTCAGGCCTCTTGGCATTCTGTCTACCCCAGGATCCATTAGGCGGATAAAACCCCCTCCTATGATTGTGCGGTGCACCCCAAGATTCACTAAATTAGCAACTGCATCAATTAGAAATTTAAGAGGGTGCGCCGGGGACAATAACATTCAGGACGCCATACTCTTCTCCAGGTATTAGAGCTTTAAGCATGATGAACCGTCCATGTTCATCCTTAATTTGCTCAGTTACCTGGAATG
>NC_057740.1:11623273-11631592 GCF_004010195.1 Chiloscyllium plagiosum
GGGCATGAGCCCTTCTTCAGGAAGGGCTTCTTCCTGAAGAAGGGCTCCTGCCCGAAACGTCGATTCTCCTGCTCCTTGGATCCTGCCTGACCTGCTGCGCTTTTTCAGCAACACATTTTCAGCGCTGCAAATTCATGTTTGGACACAGGTTGAGATTAGCGTGAACTCCTACAATCAAATAGCTTACCAAAGCTTACACATAAAGATGTGCTGCTTGGTTGGATATTCTGTGGAACCATATCTGAGCAGATGGTAATACATTCAGGAGAGTGGATGAAACAAACTTTGTTGCATTTTGTGCAACTGTCATACCAAAGAAAAGAGAAGAAACATTACTGCAACAAATCTCGCAATGCGTTTCATTAGCTGCACAGTTTTGGAGCTTGTTCAAGGTGCGATCTGTATACTGTACTATGTTTTCTCTATATCAGACTGTAGAATTAATGACATTGTCCAATGTTGTTTCTAAAGGAGCTGCATCGGTACTCGTGACCCATACTGTGGCTGGGTTGGAGATGGAGTGTGTGCATACTTGGAACCAGGAACCAGGTAGAATCACGTGAACATTTGTGGTTTGAACTGTGTTTCCGAATGGGAGGGATTCACTGTTGGATGGTGCACATCCCAAATCAATCAGACTGGCCTGTTACGATAATGTTTTAAGGTCACTTTCCTCCACAACGTATGGTCACTTTGTGAAATTTCCAGAGACAAAACATTTTAAAATGTGTTCAAAATGTACAACTTATCCATAGTCTTTATCTTACATTAGGGTTTCCATGTTTCCAATTCAAGTTTTGGAGTGGCTGTCATGTGTTTCAGAATTCCTTCAGTTTATCATGATAAGTTAATATAATATTTAATATAGGCAGTGGATCAGTTAGTCCATGTCAGGATACAAGTTTGCATCTTTTGGCTGAGATAGTGCATACCTTTTGGCTTGTTCAGTTGACTGAGATCCTTCTTCTGTCTTCCTAGTGCTGTACACGGGAATATTGTTAGCTACCACTCCTGTCGGGACCAGTGACATGCCTGAATTCTAATTAGCTTGCCAATGCATGCATAGCACATAATCAGTCTCAGATTTGCTTGTGGTATGTGTTCAACCTATAATTGGTTTCTTAAGGGTATCTCACTTCCTATTGTCTTCTGACTGGTTCACTAAGGAGTCACCCACTTACAGGACCATCCTTGTCCTGAAAACTTTTCCCTGTTATTTTACTAACTTAACAGATCTACACAAATAATGAAGAATCACTAAATATTTTGTGTCTGTAGGGTTTGTAGTTGTCATTTGATAATGATTAATATTATGCCCACTAATTGATGTATTTAAATGCAAATTTGTAATCTTTCGTATGTTCAACCTAATCTAGGATCAATTATAAAGTTGCCAATAGAGAAGGTAATAATGTATTGTTACCCAAATTAGGCATGAAGTGTTAAATGTTTCTTGTTGCCCCCCCTGCAGTATTCCATTTGAACAAGATGTCGAGCATGGAAATACAACACACCTGGGTGACTGTGAAGGTAAGTTATTGCTGGACATCGATGAGATTTTAAAATGAATTGCTTTACCCCTAATGTCACCATGAGGCAACAAACTGTCCTATTTGATAGTGAGCAACACATATCTTGAATGTCTAGGTGTGGTCTCTCAAAGATTAGCCAAGTGCTTTATCCTAGGAAACTTTGAATATCAGTAAGGGTTGTACCTCAGTCATTAGAAAATGCCACTCTGTTATTTCACTGGATGTTGAAGGTATTCGATATTGTTCCAAAATGGTGGACTGATAGTAGCATGGATCTTGTAGCTGCTCCTGAGATTCAAGCTCATTTCGAGATTTATTTCTGGATTTCTCACGGTTGCTACATTTCAGTAATTTGAAGTTTTTATTTTGATTCATTCTTAGTTGTTTTATACTCAAAATCTCAACAACTAACTTAAAAAAAGCATTCTTTTCTAAACTGAGTTATGTCAACAAATCTTTTGGAGAGGCCTATAAGTTGATTTTTTTCTCCCTAAAGTTATACACCAAAACATTTTTTTAACATCGCGAAAGTTTCTTTTTAAATTGAGGAGGAGAGTTTTTTAAAACACACTTATGTTTATGGAGTTTTTGGAGAGGCCTACATGCAGACAGCTCTGGGGTAAGATTTTTTTAATCAGAAAATTTAAAGCTGTCTGGTGGACCACTTGCTGCATTAGTGGTGCTGGAAAAGCACAGCAGTTCAGGCAGCATCCGAGAGCAGTAAAATCGACGGTTTGGGCAAAAGCCCTTCATCAGGAATACAGGCAGAGTGCCTGAAGGGTGGAGGGATAAAAAAAAAATTATCTCTCCACCCTTCAGGCACTCTGCCTGTATTCCTGATGAAGGGCTTTTGCCCGAAACGTCGATTTTACTGCTCTCGGATGCTGCCTGAACTGCTGTGCTTTTCCAGCACCACTAATGCAGCAAGTGGTCCACCAGACAGCTTTAAATTTTCTGATTAAAAAAATCTTACCCCAGAGCTGTCTGCATGTAGGCCTCTCCAAAAACTCCATAAACATAAGTGTGTTTTAAAAAACTCTCCTCCTCAATTTAAAAAGAAACTTTCGCGATGTTAAAAAATGTTTTGGTGTATAACTTTAGGGAGAAAAAAATCAACTTATAGGCCTCTCCAAAAGATTTGTTGACATAACTCAGTTTAGAAAAGAATGCTTTTTTTAAGTTAGTTGTTGAGATTTTGAGTATAAAACAACTAAGAATGAATCAAAATAAAAACTTCAAATTACTGAAATGTAGCAACCGTGAGAAATCCAGAAATAAATCTCGAAATGAGCTTGAATCTCAGGAGCAGCTACAAGATCCATGCTACCATCAGTCCACCATTTTGGAACAATATCGAATACCTTCAACATCCAGTGAAATAACAGAGTGGCATTTTCTAATGACTGAGGTACAACCCTTACTGATATTCAAAGTTTCCTAGGATAAAGCACTTGGCTAATCTTTGAGAGACCACACCTAGACATTCAAGATATGTGTTGCTCACTATCAAATAGGACAGTTTGTTGCCTCATGGTGACATTAGGGGTAAAGCAATTCATTTTAAAATCTCATCGATGTCCAGCAATAACTTACCTTCACAGTCACCCAGGTGTGTTGTATTTCCATGCTCGACATCTTGTTCAAATGGAATACTGCAGGGGGGGCAACAAGAAACATTTAACACTTCATGCCTAATTTGGGTAACAATACATTATTACCTTCTCTATTGGCAACTTTATAATTGATCCTAGATTAGGTTGAACATACGAAAGATTACAAATTTGCATTTAAATACATCAATTAGTGGGCATAATATTAATCATTATCAAATGACAACTACAAACCCTACAGACACAAAATATTTAGTGATTCTTCATTATTTGTGTAGATCTGTTAAGTTAGTAAAATAACAGGGAAAAGTTTTCAGGACAAGGATGGTCCTGTAAGTGGGTGACTCCTTAGTGAACCAGTCAGAAGACAATAGGAAGTGAGATACCCTTAAGAAACCAATTATAAGTTGAACACATACCACAAGCAAATCTGAGACTGATTATGTGCTATGCATGCATTGGCAAGCTAATTAGAATTCAGGCATGTCACTGGTCCCGACAGGAGTGGTAGCTAACAATATTCCCGTGTACAGCACTAGGAAGACAGAAGAAGGATCTCAGTCAACTGAACAAGCCAAAAGGTATGCACTATCTCAGCCAAAAGATGCAAACTTGTATCCTGACATGGACTAACTGATCCACTGCCTATATTAAATATTATATTAACTTATCATGATAAACTGAAGGAATTCTGAAACACATGACAGCCACTCCAAAACTTGAATTGGAAACATGGAAACCCTAATGTAAGATAAAGACTATGGATAAGTTGTACATTTTGAACACATTTTAAAATGTTTTGTCTCTGGAAATTTCACAAAGTGACCATACGTTGTGGAGGAAAGTGACCTTAAAACATTATCGTAACAGGCCAGTCTGATTGATTTGGGATGTGCACCATCCAACAGTGAATCCCTCCCATTCGGAAACACAGTTCAAACCACAAATGTTCACGTGATTCTACCTGGTTCCTGGTTCCAAGTATGCACACACTCCATCTCCAACCCAGCCACAGTATGGGTCACGAGTACCGATGCAGCTCCTTTAGAAACAACATTGGACAATGTCATTAATTCTACAGTCTGATATAGAGAAAACATAGTACAGTATACAGATCGCACCTTGAACAAGCTCCAAAACTGTGCAGCTAATGAAACGCATTGCGAGATTTGTTGCAGTAATGTTTCTTCTCTTTTCTTTGGTATGACAGTTGCACAAAATGCAACAAAGTTTGTTTCATCCACTCTCCTGAATGTATTACCATCTGCTCAGATATGGTTCCACAGAATATCCAACCAAGCAGCACATCTTTATGTGTAAGCTTTGGTAAGCTATTTGATTGTAGGAGTTCACGCTAATCTCAACCTGTGTCCAAACATGAATTTGCAGCGCTGAAAATGTGTTGCTGAAAAAGCGCAGCAGGTCAGGCAGGATCCAAGGTGCAGGAGAATCGACGTTTCGGGCAGGAGCCCTTCTTCAGGAAGAAGCCCTTCCTGAAGAAGGGCTCATGCCCAAAACGTCGATTCTCCTGCTCCTTGGATGCTGCCTGACCTGCTACGCTTTTCCAGCAACACATTTTCAGCTCTGATCTCCAGCATCTGCAGTCCACACTTTCTCCATGAATTTGCAGCGAGCAGTCCTAAATAGTGGAATCATTGGCTGATTTTTACACCCTAACCCGAGGGTTGCTGAAGATAAATGCAGAAGTTGAAATGAGATAACTCATCACAGACCAAGGAGTGAATTAATAAATTTACGACTTGTACAATTCAGCCCGCTCATACTATAGTGCACAGGCATTGCAGAGATGAGGCAGATTCCCAAGAAAACACCTGGCACAATGAACTCTTTTCTAAACTGTTGAATACTGGGCTAGAGTAGGACTGCAGATTTTGATAGCTATATGCAAAGACCATCAAATAATACTGGGATGCAATGGTTTTATTTCTTTTCTGGCTTGTGTGTGCCTTGCTTGAAAACAGTTTACTTAGATTAGGTAATGGTGCTGTGAGGATATTGTGAATGTTGCCATGAAGATCAGAAAGCACTTATGCAAAACTACATCACAGGAGATTAAATGGATAGGATGGATTCCTTAACTGAGATGGATTATAGATCAAAACATATTAAATGAGTGGCATTGAATCATGGATAGATTGTTCGGAGTGTGTGGAAAGAGATTAAATGAGTAGGGTGGCAGTCAATACTAGAGTAGATGTACAAGCTGTGGAAGTAGTAGGTTTGATAGACCATGTAATTGTTGCTTGTTCTGTGTGTTTTGATGATCTCTCATGCCAATGATTGCACATCAATGATTATATGCCAATGATTATATATTCGACATGGGTTCCTAGACGCTTATTGATTTACTCACTTTACTTTTTAGTTTTGGTTCTGAAATTTATAGTTTCCCTCCTGACTCCATGCTGTGTAATTCTGGTTGAGAAAATGGGTAACAGGCGTGTATACCTTTCAGTTCATTAAGTGATTGAGAAGTTTTAGACCTTAGGAAATTCATGGCTAACTCACTTTTCCATCTTGACATTTGGCTGATGCTGTAAAACTCTTCACAGCTAATCGTTCAGCCAGTACCCAAACAAGCTGTGTTTGCTGAGCTGATACAGAAGCTGATGGGGTCAGCACAGCAATTCAAGGCTGAATATGAAGCAATGTTTCCTGATTCTATTACTGTCTTATGCTCCTGCTGACAAAATATATACCATCTTGTGCCAACGTTAAACGGTTCCCCAGCAACCAATTTAGTAATGTCTCCCACGTGGCTCATCCTTAATTATGGATTCCATTACCAGAACTTGAACTTTTATGATGGTCCCAAAGTGGTTTCAGCCGAAGTATTTTTCAAAAGTAGCCTCCATCTTAATGTGAGAAATGCAGAAGTCAATTCTCACACAAGCAAGGTCCCACAGATAGTCATGATAATAACCACATAATTTGCTTTAATGATTTTGATTGATGGACATTAGGGAGCACTCCCGTGTTCTTCTTCAATATAGTGCCAAGATCTTTTTGGTTCATCTGAGTTTAACACAACAAACAAAAGAGAAGACATTTGATAGTGTAGCAGTCTCTCAATCTGCATTGTACATTTTGGATCTAAAGTCACTTGGGGTGAAACTTGAAGCCATAACTTTCTGATTTAGAGGTTGCAAAGCTACTAAGTGAGTGAGGGCTACCATTAAGCCAATGAACCATAGTTATTAGTGAACTTCTCCCTTCAACCTGCCACAACCTTTTTACTGGACTCTTGTAATGGCATCAACTCCAGATGGACAATGGTATGATGAGCACTTACAGTTCTCTTGATAACACACTGACATGACCACTTTTCTTAGTGAAGATTAGACTCTGGAGGCTGACAGTTTCCATTAACTGTGCAGATCTGACTCAGCCTCGAGTCAACATGCACATTTTCTGCAGAAGGCTGTGATGAAGATCATGCTGAGTAGTACGTGTTTTTTTTTACCCGATTAATAAATGTTGACTGGGCTGGTCTGACCTGCTGAAACTTTCCTTAAAACTATTAGGATTTACTTTACGAAGAACCTCAAATTCCAGTGCAATCACAATATGATTCAGGCCCTGATCTAAAAGTGAAAGGACAACATTTCTTAATCATTTTAATACTTCGAAACCCCCAACTCTTCAAAACTTTTGACTTGAAGTGGGCTGAATGTTTCACGCTGGATTAAATTTACTTGCTGAACTTTTAATTTCCTTAGAACTGAGCATTATTTTAGCAATCTGGCAACAAACTAACTTTGTTAAAGCTTCCATTTTGCACGTTTTAATTAAATGCTGATCAGACCTCATGTAATCTTCTCTCAACGTTAACCTTTCCTTTCAGTTGGAAGCAGTACAAACTCATTTTGCTTTCCCACTGCCCTCCAAAACCTCCGCCAGACACATTCAGCTTCGAACCAATTTTGATTGGAGCCAATTTTTGTTTTCCCGTTCCTTCCCCCTCTAGTCTGAGTTTCACATCATTACAAAGTGAAAAAAAGGCATGAATAAAAAACGTGTCAAGCTTCATTCGGCAGAGTAATGAAGCAGTGAATTCTAATGTGGACCTGCTGTTCAGCACAGGGCTTTTCTCTGTGGTTTGAACAGTGTGCTTGCTGCTATTGACATACAATCTGGATTCGTGTTGAACCGCACTGTGAAAGTTGGCAGAGTAATTTTTTTAAAGGCCTTGCAAACCATGGTGGTTCATTCAAAATACCAAGTTCTGAAGAGGGGGCTTTCCAATCCAGTCTCATTCATGTGGATGAGAATTATCTTTGCAACTACAGAATTCATTCTGCAATAGACAAGTAAATGCACAGAACTGAAGTGGCATTGCTACTCAGTTTACTGGATACTTAATGTTCCATTGTTTGGGTGCTTTCTAAAATGAAGCCCAACTTGAAAGGATTGAATTCAAGTTTCTTTAAATACTGAACAAATAGCAGCTGAATCTTAATGACATAGAAACAGAGAAAAAAGGAACAGGAGTAGGCCATTTGGCCCTTGAACCTGCTCCATCATTCAATACAATCGTCCATCTCCATCCCCTGTTTCTCTCCATTCCCTTTAGCTAACCCCTGTGAGCTGCATTCAAACACAACAGGGTTTGCTTGTCATGTTCCCTGCATAGCTGGTCCTGCCTGCCATTGGCATTCAGTACCCACTTAAGGGGCTCAGTTCGCAGCAGGGTGGTAGGGCCAGCTACAGGCCTTCCATCCATGGATCTCTTTATTGTGCAAAAGAGACAAAGTCCTCACCTGCCTGGTTAAATGCCCACTCCCGCCATCAAACCAGTTGTGGTGGGTGGGAGGGGTTCACAAAATTCCATTCAAACTTTTACTTGATCTCCTTATTTTTCATTTCTGTCTTCTGTTCAGAAAGCACCAATTTTTTACTGGCATTTGGCTTCAATACAACTGGTCCATTATCCACTAACCCTTTCTCCACCTGTGAAAATTGTCAATGGGGCAGGCTATCTGAGTGAAGGAGAAGTCAGAGTTGAGTTGATTCTGTCTTCATGTGAATTTTTCCAACAAGCTATTGATTAGGACCAATCTTCGAGGAGAAAGTGAGGACTGCAGATGCTGGAGATCAGAGCTGAAAATGTGTTGCTGGAAAAGCGCAGCAGGTCAGGCAGCATCCAAGGAACAGAA
>NC_057740.1:11631604-11669554 GCF_004010195.1 Chiloscyllium plagiosum
CCCTTGCACTGGGCTCGATCTCTCTCCCCTTGCACTTGGCCCGATCTCTCTCCCATTGCACTGGCCTTAATCTGTCTCCCCTTGCACTAGGCTCGACCTCTCAGCCCTTGCACTGGGCTCGATCTCTCTCCCCTCGCACTGTGCTCAATATCTCCCCCCGTGCTGGGCTCGATTTCTCTCTCCCCCCACACTGGGCTCAAATTCTCTCTACCCCCACACCGGGCTCGATCTCTCTCTACCCTTGCACTTGTCTCAATCTCTCTCTCTCCGTGCTGGGCTCGATCTCTCTCTATCCATTGCACTGGGCTCAGTTTCTCGCCCCCCGCGTTGGCCTTGATCTCTCTACCCTTGCACTGGGCGGATATGGAAGTGTCCCTTGGGGCCTTGGAGGGAAGTAAGGGGGGAGGTGTGGGCGCAAGTTTTGCATTTCTTGCAGTTGCAGGGGAAGGTGCCGGGAGTGGAGGTTGGGTTGGTGGGGGGTGTGGACCTGACGATGGAGTCATGGAGGGAGTGATTAGGACCAACCCATATTTGTTGAGCCATCACAAATTATAAGAGTTGAGGCTTGTGCAAGTTCACAACATCACTGAGCTAACAGTGAACTTTCAATGTGTTATAAAATTGAAGGTGTGTATTGTACCTTTAAGAGAGAGTGAATTCTGTTCTGAACTGAGAGATTACAAGCACCTGTGTGTATGACTAGATGGCAGTCTTAGAGTGTACTAGAAAATTGAAAACACGTAACATTTAGCTGTGAAATGGATACCTCAGTTTTGGTTGCTGTTTTGACAACAGTTTGAATTTAACCAATCAGTTTAAATTATGTCCCAGGATACTAAAACCCAATCAAGTTTGAATTTATTGTTTTGCCAACATTGAACCAATGAGACGATCCGATGTTGGGGGTGGGATAAAATGTGGACATGTTGAAAATTTGTCAGCAACTGCTGTGAAGAGGGAAACTCATGGTGAGTTCGTTGTCCATCTAACAGCTTGCTCTCAAAGAAATTATAAAACTCTCTATCAAAGATTTTCATGAGAAACACACTTGCAGTAAAAAAAGAAAGATGATCCAGAGAACTCAGCAGCCAGAAGAGGGAAGACATAGAAGAAGACATTGACTGTGTGATTTTGAAATTAAGTTGATGTAATTTTAATGAGTGTCTTATTGAAACAGCATATTGTTGTAGAGTAAGAGGAAGATAGAAAGCAGTTAAGAGAAAGGAGGGCTTAGATTCATGAATAAGTTTTGTTTAATTGTCACTTTTAGAGATAGAAAATAAATTGTTGTTTTTCTTTTTAAATAGTGGAATATGGGAGTTCAGTCACTCATTTTAACAGATTATGAGGTAATGCAAGGTTTTCTGGGTGTTTTGGTTAATTAACAGAGGGGTTCACCTCAATGTTGGTAACATCTAACTGGTTGCACAATTCAGACATCCAATACCCTTCTCTCATGAAGTCTAAGACCCCATAATAAAAAAGACAGCAACCTCATTGAATCAAATTTAAACAGGAAAACCAAGAGACAGTAAGATGAAGGAATTCAGAAAAAAATCATGATGAAAACTATCTATAATGGCTCGGGATGTGACCAATGTTGATGATCTTGGTTCAAGCTTTGATGATGATAATTGATGGCATTATTATGCTCTGTTACCTGAGATCTTTGGCTTCAAATTAAATAAACAAACTAATAGCTCCATTAATCAGTGGAAAATAGCAATTAGGGAGGGATCAATAGTGTTTTTCGCTGTTAAGGTCAGTAGTCCTGTGAAAAAGCTAAACAGTTTGTAAAAGAATGTATTTAAATTCTGTTTCTTTAATGCATTTCTGTATAAGTTTAAACACTATAACACAGTTTCTAAGTGAATCTTTGTAATTTTGCAAGCTTGTTTGTGACTTCATGGAATTGTATTAGTCTGAACCATATAAATTGATAAGATGTCTGATGTGTAAGAACTTTATCTTTAGGAATAAATGCTAATGCCAGATATTGAAAATGAATTGAAAATCAATTACATGTCCTGGTACTTGGGGGTGAATTGGCTCAAATATTTGGAAAGGAGGTAACGAATTATATGGTCTTTGAAAGAAGGTTGAATCCATGTTTTTTGTGGTGGAAAGGAAACAGATCCAATAAGAGGAACTACCTCTACTTGAGATCTGTGTACAAAAAGTCTGAAGAGGCAAAATGATTTTAAGACATCAGAATTTGAGAGGACTACAAAACAACTCAGGTCTGGAGTTTTCATGCTTCATTGTCTATAGCTAAAACAGGGAAATATTACCTGTTAAGCTGCACTATTAACTGCTAAGTTTACCAAGTCACATTACATGCCAAATAAATCTTGCCATTCTACCACAATTTGACAGTCTTGCTGTTGACTGTGTTTTATCACATGCAAAGGGCTGTGGGAGAAATTCTCCCGGCTGTAGCTTTTTGTTTATTCACTCACCAGATGAGGGTGTTGCTGGCTGGACAGCATTTATTACCCATCCCTAAATGCCTAGAGGGCAATTAAGAGTCAACCACATTGCTATGGGTCTGGGATCACATGTAGGCCAGACCAGGTAAGGAAGGCAGTTTCCTTCCCTAAAGGACACTAGTGAATTAGATGGATTTTTCCTGACAATCAACAATGGATTAATGGCCATCATTAGACCCTTAATTCCAGATATTTTATTGAATTCAAATTCTACCACCTGCTGGAACCTGGATCTTGGGAATGTTATCTGGGTGATAATATCACTAAGCCATCACCTCCCCTGCAGCTAGTCACCATTATCCAGTAATGTCAATTGGGAAAATGTGTGTGTGTGGATGCTTGACAAGTTCAGAATTAGACTTGCCATTGTAAAATGGATTACCGGGACACAATACTAATGCTCACAATATACAGCTGCTTGAGAGAGGTTGTCTCGATCTCAGCTGTGCTTGCTGAAGCAGGCAGAAACCATACATTGATATAATGCCTTTTCACAGTTTGGATGTTGCAAAGTGCAGTACGGTCAATTCACTTCAGTTAAATTTATTTCTTTCATTGCTTTATGCAAGTGTAATCACTGTAGCTACTTAGACAAACACTGTAACTAATTGCTCTCATCAATGCACCACACACAGCAAATGAGATGAATAAACAGATCTATGATTTTGGCAATGTTGGGTTGAGAGATGAGTGTTGATTAGGAATCTCACTGAATGAATCTTTCTTGTTTTCTTCAATAATACTATCTCCAAAACAGGTAGTTTAATATCGCATCTAAAAGCTGACATTCCTAACAGTGCAGCACTTTCCCAATACTGCAAAGCGGTGTCAGCCTTCATTACACACTTAAATCATAAATGGATCGTGAAAACATGACCTCCTGGTTTAGATGATGATTGCCTGGGTGAGACAGGAGAAAAGAAAATGGAAACAGAACTGGGGAAATACATTTCCAAATCATCCGAAAATGCTACTCCTGTGCTTCAAAACTTCCAAGCCTTGCAGAGATTGATACATTGGGACTTACTTCATGCAAACAGCGTGCTGCTGGCAATGGGCAAATGCCACACGCATGACACAAGAGGGAAACGCAACCAACAGTGTCCCACTGATCTTATCAAGTTCCATTCCCACAATCCTCCGGTTCTGTCGTCCATTGCTGTCACATCTGGAATGAAGAACAGTTACCTCAAGTAATTCTGAATCAGCTTTTTGGGATGGAATGATTAAAAAGAAGAAAATTTACATTTA
This sequence comes from Chiloscyllium plagiosum, assembly GCF_004010195.1. NCBI lineage: Eukaryota > Metazoa > Chordata > Chondrichthyes > Orectolobiformes > Hemiscylliidae > Chiloscyllium > Chiloscyllium plagiosum. The sequence goes on from NC_057740.1 coordinate 11,635,345, forward strand.
TATAATATCCTTTTGTCAGGGCACATCAATGTGGGTCACACACAATGAAGTAATCTTGAAATAAGGGTGACTACACAGAAGATGTCACCAGCTATTCTGTATTTAGCATTGTTCCAAAAAAAAGCAACTAGATGAATGATGAGTACTGATAATATGGCAATGAATCTATCAACAGTTATAATTCTTTACCCTTTCCTCCCGAAATGATGATTTTTTTTTGTGGGGTACCATTTTAAAAGTGCATTAGTGACATTAGACTGCAGTTTAATCTGCATATTGACTCTCTTCTGAAATATGTTGACCTTAATTTCCTTGTTTAGACCTTTCTTTCAAAGCTTGCTGCTCATCCAGTCTGAAGAAGAGCAGTTTGTGTTCAATCAATACCTATCAACATTAATTTTAAATAATTGTGTCAGTGGTCCTTTCTAATCCTGTGTTCTGAGAAGAAAGATTTAAAATCTTCCTTACCTTTCTTCAGAGTTCTTGGAGGAACTTTTTGCAATTTTTCTAGGTCATTGACTTTCATATGTACGGAGACCAAGATACCAAGGTGCAAGGGAAAGTGAAAGTTGTGTTTAATTCCTTAAATTATTTGAATTTAATTTCAAAGGTTTAATTCACCCCTTAAGATTGCTGTTTACTGGCTCTAGTGTTTATTCTGTCGTCTTGTTTTGTTTCCACTTTTGAAGGTATTTTGGGGTAAACGTTGAGGCAGTGCATATTCAACAAATGTGATTTCACTTGATTTGTGTCCCTTTTCCTGTCTAGCTTTACCCCCTGCTGACTTTTAGGAGAAAGTGAGGTCTGCAGATGCTGGAGATCAGAGCTGAAAATGTGTTGCTGGAACAGTGCAGCAGGTCAGGCAGCATCCAGCGAACAGGAGAATCGACGTTTCGGGCATAGCCCGAAGAAGAAGGGCTTATACCCGAAACGTCGATTCTCCTGTTCCCTGGATGCTGCCTGACCTGCTGCGCTGTTCCAGCAACACATTTTCACCCCTGCTGACTTTTGTTGGGTAGTTGTTGGAAGTTGTCTAGTAATTTGTTGAAGTGAAAGCATTTTTTTCTGGGAGTCTGGACTCTAGTGGCTGGCAGGATAGTCGTGTGCAAAGCTCACTGTCAAACCTAAATGTACTCTTGCTGAAAACTTGCTTGCATGGGTCAAAAAAATAGTCATCCAGGGATACTTTGGCAATTTGTCGCAGCCTTAGCCTCCCTCTGATCAGTGAACAAAACACACACCATTCATTGGAAATAGTACTTCCCTGGTTTGTATTATCACACTGGGATGTATAATACTTATTCAACCATTCAAAGCAGACCCTGAAGTAATTTCCCATGTGTTCGCCAAGCCTCATCTTTTGTAAACTCATGCAGCACATGTTTTACGATCAAAATGCACAAGCTCATAATTGTCCCAGATTCTTACAGGTACTAATTGCTACTGGTTAGCCTTTCAACATAGTGTTGTGTCATCTGCAAAGTTAGCTGTCATATTAATAAATGGACCTCAATCAGGACATTCATGAAAATTACTCAGGATTTAAGATTGCTCCCAAAGGCATTCTGCCTCTCAGTTCTTGCCAACCAGAAAGCCCACTCTTTGCTGTTTCACCTACTAACTATTTTTCTATTTCATTATGGATTTCACATTTAGTTCCATGTATTTTAGCTTCTTGACAGCACTGCTGCAATGTTTTTGGCGAGTCCAAATAAACAAATATTCCTATTACCATGCATTTCAGTACATTGCTTGAAAAAAAGCAACAACACTTATATTAAAATGGCACCTTTAACATAGAACAAAACATCCATTCTCAGGAGGATTATAAAACAAAGTGTGACACACAGTTTTGTAAGGGGATATTAGGTCAGATGACCTAAAGCTTGGTCAAAAAGTAATTTTAAGGAGGAAAGGGCGGTGGAGAGGCAGAGAAGTGCAGGAATGGAATTCTAGATTTCGGACTCTATGCAGCTGAAGGTACCAGTGAATGTATAACTATATTTGGAAACACACAGCAAGCCAAAATTAGACAATATCTTGAAGACTCGTGGGTTTGGGGGAGATTACGAAGCTGTTGAGGCCTGAGGCCATGGAGAGATTGGAAAACAGGGATGAAAATTTTAAAATCAAAGCGTCGCTTGACAAGGAATCAATATATGACGATGCACAGGGATGGTAGGGCTAGGGATTTGCTATACGTTATGATACAAGCATTGGAGTTTTGGACAATTTTATGTTTATGGAGCATAGGACATGGTAAGTCATCCCGGTGTGAAAACATGAAGATATGTCAAGATGTGAGGAAATATGTTTGATTGAGATAAAACACAAGAGAATGCTATGAACCAAATTATGCCTGTAAATTATAGGAAGAAGGCACGTTTTGGGAAGGTAAGAAGTGGCACAAATTTGAGATCTTGGGAAGCAGTGAGTTGGAGTGAGGGGTGTGCAATGATTTTAATAACAATTAAGTGCAGAGACAGGGACAGAAAAGAAAGGTTGCAATGGAGAGACAGAGATTAGAAGCTAAAACGTTGTTTGAACCTACTAAATTGGATTACAGATCTCTTACTCTCGGATATTTGTGCCTTTTTTTGCAATTAATCACAAGCATCTTTTCAAGTGTATGAACTGAATAAAGTATTACTTACTTCTCTGGGCTGTAAGCATCAAAATGTTCCAGAAATAGACTGCGATTGGCAAAGTTTGCATTTGCAGTTGGTCTAATGAGGAATTTAAGAATAATTCCAGTTTCAGAGCCGAGGAACACCACTGTGTAATTCTTAAAGGGACCAGCCTCTGTATCCACCACAATCTTGTTCAGTCGATCCCTATGTATTAAAAAAAAGGCTAAAGTAGAGATAAAAACTGAAAAGTTTCCAGAGATGTTTTATACAAGAGAAACTCTTTACATTTTTGTTCCACCTGTAAAATACCCAGATATTGCTCATTAATTTTCAGTATTAAATATTGGCCCCTCATCAGATTATCTAACATTTAAAGCCAATATGTGTTAGAATTTTGCAGAATTTATTAATCAAATCTATCTCCTGTCAGTTGGAGGTTTATACTTTCAAACTTGATGGAATGGAAATGTGTGAGAGAGGATGTGTATGTGTGTGCTTCCATATATGTGTAAATGTACATGTGTATGTACATGTGTGCACATGTATGTGTAAGTGTATGTCTATGTGTGCGTATGTCTGTAAATGTCTATGTATGTGTCTGTGAAAGATAAATAATTAAGCAGACTGAACACAATGCATCCAATACTGTCTAATGAATAACCACTTAGAACTTTCCTAGCATATTCTGTTAGAACATTCTAGTTAGCAATAAAGGGAAATAACTATGTTAATGATAACAAAGAAGATAATGGTACATTAATAGTCACATGCCATTGAGACTTGAAAGGGAGAAGATTACAGCTTGAGAGCTGTAATCCGTATTCTGCACATAATGTAGAGAAAGAGTTCACAGACTTGTTGCAAGTGAAGGAGAGTCATAAACTCACAGAGTCCTACAGCACAGAGACTGGCCCTTTGCCCCAAACTGGTCCATGCCAACCGAAATGTCCATTCACGCTAACCCCATTTCCCTGCACTTGGCCCATATCTTTTTAAACCATTTCTATCCATGTATTTGTCCAAATGCCTTTTAAATGTTGTTAATGTACTCATCTCAACCACTTCTGCTGGCAGCTCATTCCATATGTATACCTCCATCGGTGTAAAAAAAGTTACCCCCTCAGGTTCCCTTTTATTCTTTTCCCTCTAACCTTAAACTGATGCCCTCTAGTCCTCGATTTCCCAATGCTGGGAAAAAGACTGAGTATATTCAACCTATCCATGCCTCTCATGTACACTTTTATAAGATCCCCCCTCAGTCTCCAATGCTCTAAAGAAAAAAGTCCTAGTTTGTCCAACCTCTCCCTGTAACTCAGATCATTGAATCCTGGCAACATCCTTGTAAATTTCTTCTGCACTCTTTCCAGTTCAATAACGTCCTTCCTATAACAAGGTGACCAAAACTGAACACAATACTCCAAATGCAGCCTCACCAACATCCCACATAACTGCAACATAATTTTCCAACTCCGCTACTCAATGCCCTGACTGATGAAAGCCAGCATGCCAAAAGCCTTCTTCATTGCAAAGTCTACTTGTGACTCCCCTTTCAGAGAACTCCAATGTCCCTCTGTTCCACTACACTCCTTAAGGCCTTACCATTCACCATGTAAGTATTTCATTTGATTTTATCTGAAGATGAGGCAACAAGATCTTTAATGCAGGACACAAACAGAAAATGCAGCATAAAAGTTGAGATCAAAGAAGAAGTGCCAATTGCAAACTAAGATACTTCAAGCCCGCGACTGCGATGTTTTAAGCAGGAAGTAGGGAGATTTCTCTGGAAATGGTTCAGAAAAATGCTGAAGAAAAGTTACCGCCGAAACATCAATTCCTACACCTCCGAATGTCGCTTGGCTCTGCTGTGTTCTTCCAGCCTCCTGTCTGTCTATTCAGAAAAGGAGAAGGAAGAATGACTCTTAATTTCAACACGAGGAGGATTCAGGAAGGTGAAAAATGTCTAGAATTGTGTATTTGGAGTTTCAGAGAACAAAGAGGATCGAAGCAACCTTTTCTTTCAAAACTGCCAGAGCAGTTATACTATTAAAGCTTCTTGTGAAAAATAGGTCAAATCTGAAGTTGGACATGGTGCCAAATATTTAGCTATTTGTGTACTTGGGTTTCTGAAAAATAAGAATGCATTTCTTTAAAATAAGATTTTTGTCAATAAAAACAAAAGCTACTTTTCCGGCAGAGCGATCCAGAGGAAAGATGTGAGAAGCTTAATTAAAACTTGAGCATTTGTGTTGAAGGTGCTGTTACTTATAAAGACACTAGGGGTCAGTATTATCATCTGAAGACATGATACACAAATATGAATCAGAAGAAAGCAAAACATACTGCAAAATCTCCCTATAATTTGCTGAATGTCGCACCTTTCAAAACAGATGATACTATGCTTACCAATTAGGTCACATTCTGGGCCTTTTTAGAGAAGCTAATTGACAGATATTGCTGTGGAATGAAGTTCTGTTTAGATAATCAACTCTGGTTTCTCTCAATGGTTCCCAGTAATGAATAACCTCTTTACAACTTGTACTCTTTTGTGAGGTCAAACTCTGCCCCTAGGCCCCACAAACTCAGAATATATGCAAACCGATGCCAACTTGCATTTATGCAGTATCTTGGACCTGAAACACATTCCTAATGTGCTTCAGAGATAAATGTGAGGAAGATTGTAGAAGGTGTGACCTAAAGTTTTCTCAAGGTGATGACATGCAAATGAGGATATAAGGCAATAAGTACATAGACTGAGCTATAGATAAGGAAAATGGGAAGATAAGGAATATAATGAACTATGGATAGGATGGCATGGTGGCTCAGTGGTTAGCATCACAGCCTTAAAGCACCAACAACCTGGGTTAGATCCCAGCCTCGGGCGACTGACTGTGTGGAGTTTGCGCATTCTCCCATGTCTGTGTGGGTTTCCTATGGGTGCCCCGGTTTCCTCCCACAGTCCAAAGATGTGAAGGTTAGGTAAATTTGCCATGCTAAATTACCCTTAGTGTCCAGGGATGTGTATGCTAGGTGCATTTGTCAGGGAGAATGAGTCTGAGTGGGATACTCTTTGGAAGATTGGTGTGGACTTGTTGGGCCAAAAGGCCTGTTTCAAATTTGAAAATTGCATAATTTTAAGGTAATTGGACGAAGGTTGAGGGGAGATGCCAGAGGTTGGTTCTTTAGACAGAGAGTGATGGGTGTGTGGAATGCACTGCCAGCAGTGGTAATAGAGTCAGATACATTAGGGACATTTAAGTGACTCGGATAGGCACATGGAAATTAGTACAATGAAGATATGTAGGTTAGTCTGATCTTAGAGTAGGATAAAAGGCCGGCATAACTTCGAGAGCCAAAGGGTCTGTACTGTGCCGTACTGTTCTATGTCATAAAACCGTTTGAAATGAGAACTACATGGGATCCAGTGTTGGTCAGCAAGGATTAAGTTGGTAGATGAACAGGACACGAAGCAGGGTATACTCAATCGACAGTATATAAATTGGAACACACATAGTCAGAAGCTACAAGGGCAAGTCAGCAGGAGCCTATGGAAAGATCAACAACACAGGAACAGCAGTCCATTAAAGCCTTTAATTCAGACCTGGGAAGAAGTGGATGAGAAGCAGTGTGGGCTAGATACTAATCAGGCCTGACAGTTACAGCTTCTACTGGGAAGTGATGTTCAGCTCAGAAATGAACATATTGGACCTTGGTAGGCAAGTTAAAACTCCCTGCTGAGCAAGGGGAGAAATTTCAAATTAAAAGGACAAAAAAAAACAAGCTGACACCAAGGACTGCTGCCATCGCAAGTGGACCCCAGGAGGCACAGCTACAGTAGGGTAACCGAGGGTCATAGACAAAATTTACACTGAGGTCACAGCACTGGTAATGTCGTGAAACTGAATTAATGTAATAAAAAAGATAATTTAAAAGGCAAAGCAGACTGAGCCTAACAGAAGAACACAGTTACAAGACTTTTGAAGCCCTTACAAGTAAGAGATCCATCATTTGAATTACATTTCTGTTGGGAAGAATTTATTGAGGGCCCAGGTACATGGTTTCATTTGGGGAAATCATGGAACACAACACGCATTGTACATTCATCCATGAATGGCAGGGGATCATGCATTCTACCTGTAAAGAAATGGGAATCTTCATTTATCTGCAGAAGGCATGAAAACTCTCCAAATCAGTACAAATGTATGGCATTACTATTTAATATAATTAAAGAAAGTTAAAAAGACAGTTTAAATGCTTTAAGATGAGGAAATTGAAATAGCCTTACTATTTACAGAAGCAAATCTCTTCAAGGAGAAGAGATTATAGCAGCATTAAGATAATTTAAAGCTCTTAAATTTTGTGATAAGAAGTGTAAATAATCATATTGAACGAATGGCAGGAGAAATAACACTAACTGCAAGATTTAATATGAAGTAGAACACAGAATTGGAGATCTTGGGGAAAGTAATTCTGTAAAATTGCTTAGAACTTGAATCATGAGCTGAACAAGTCAATTCAATATTTTATTCAACAGGACTCACAGTAGATTAAGTTCAAAATTCCCAAAATGTAAAATAAGACGAATATTTTTGAAAATACTCTGCAAGGTTTTGACAATTACTTTGTTCTGAGAACAAATAAAATTATTGAAACAGCCAGACTTCAACTTCAGAGTTCAGCAGTCGAAAGTGTGTAGCTGGAAAAGCACAGTAGGTCAGGCAGCATCTGAGGAGCAGGAAAATCAACATTTCAGGCAAAAGCCCTTCACCAGGAATGAAGCATCCAGGCATCCAGGATCCAGGGGAATCCATAGATAGTTTAATTAATAATTGCTTTCATCTTACTTGAAAACTGACTAAGGAGATTTGTTATCAGAATTCAATAGACAGAATTCTGGTTAGAATTATTGTTGAGTCTTGGTTAGACCTATTACAGTCCAAAGGGATTCAAATTGTGCTGGAAGGAGAAAGCAGAAGAATTCTGAGACAATGACAAAATTGTTGAGAAAGACTTTTTTCATTCTTGGAAAGGGGTGTGGGCATCACTGGAAAGGAAAGGTTGCTCTTTATTGTCCATCCCTAGTTTTTCTTAATTCATCCAAGGGATATGGTCTTAGCTGGCAAGACCAGCTTTTACTGTCCATTCCTAATTATCATTGTGAAGGAGGTGGGGAGTTACCTTCCTGGATCGTTTCTGTCCTTGTGATGTTGTTACACCCAAGATGCTGTTCGGGAGGAAGTTCCAGTGACAATAAAAAATTGCCAGTGACACAAGGAACTTGCAAGTGATATTTCCACGTATCTGCTACCTTTGTCCTTTTAAATGGTAGTGGCTGTGGTTTTGGGAGGTGCTGTCTAAGGACCCTTGGTAAATTCCCATCATAGAGTCTACAGGATGGAAACAGACCCTTCAGCCCAACTCATCCATGTTGACCAAGTTTTTCAAACGAAACTAGTCCCACTTGTCTGCACTTTGCCCGTATCTCTCTAAGCCTTTCCCATTCATGTAACTATCTTAATGTCTCTTCAATTTCATAACTATACCTACATCTACTACTTCCTTTGGCAGATCATTCCACACATGAACCATGCTCTGTGTGAAAAAGTTGTCCCTCAGATCCCTTTCAAATCTTTCTCTTCTCACCTTAAAAATATTAGAACTCCCCCACCCGAGGGAGAAGACTGTTGCTATTCGCCTTATCTATGCCCCTCATGATTTTATAAACCTCTGAGGTTGTAGTATTGTGGGGAACATTTCATATTGCATGATGGGAAAAAAAACTGGCCAACTCTCGAATTATAGTTCAGTAAAGTGAAAAGGACTGTGGCAAAAGGTCAGAAACAGCTTTCAGGGTCGGACTGAATGTAAACAAACTCTACAAGCTTGATAAAACTTCAGTGATCTTCGTAATGGGTCCTTGTATATTTTGAACTGCAGGTTTTAGCCTAAACAAAACAACTGTACAACAGAAACAGAGTTATGGAATGATGCAAATGATTAATGTTTTTAGGGCTAAAGATCAGTGTTATGGATGACGTACATTTCATGATAATCTGTAATTTCTCAGCATCTTTTAAAGTATATAACACACTCCTTTCTTTGTAAAAGTGCAAAATGCTTGGAGAGTGGTGGGATCCTTAGTTTCCCCTTCTCATAAGTCTTTTTAGTCAGAAAAAAACTGCATGTCGTATTTTTTAAAATAAAAACGGAATATTTACAGTTTTTGCATCTTTCTCTAAGTATTGAGTTTGCTCTCACAGATCCCTTCTAATTAAACTTCAATTTGACAAGGTCAAACCTCAACCTTCTATGCTCCAGGGGAGAAAAGTCTCATCTTATCCAGCCTCTCCCAATAACGCAAACTCTCCAGACATAGCAACATCCAGGTAAATCTTTTCTGAACGTTCTCCAACTTTATCCTTGTTATAGCAGGGTGACCAGAATAGTACACAGTACTCTAAAAGTGGCCTTACCAATCACCTGTACAACCTGAACATGATGTCCCAACTCCTATACTCAATGGTCTGAGCAATGAAGGCAAACATGCTAAACCTTCTTAATCACTCTGCCTACCTGTGACACAACTTTCAAAGAACTATGTACCTGGATCTCAGGACTTAGCCATTAACTATAAAAGTCCTTGTTTATTTTACCAAAATGCAATACCTCACATTTATCCAAATTAAACTTTGTCTGTAACTCCTCAGCTCATTGACCCAACTGATCAAGATCTCTTTGTGATCTTCGAGAACCTGCTTCACTGTTGACTATTCCACTAATTTTGGTGTCATCTGCAAACTTACTAACCATGCCTCCTAAATTCTCTTCCAAATTGTTTATATAAATGGGAATCAACTGTGGACCCAGCACTGATCCCTGTGGAACACCACTGGTCACAGACCTTCATTCCGAAAAACAACCCTCCACCACCACCACTCTGTCTCCTTCCATCAAGCCAATTTTGTATCCAATTGACAAGCTCTTCCTAAATCCCATGTGAAACTTATGAATTAGTCTACCATGTGGAACCCTGTCAAAGGCTTTACTAATGTCCACGTAGACAACTTCTACCACGAGGAGAAAGTGTCTAAGGAGCCTTGGTAAATACCACTATGCCCTCATCAATCCTTTTGGTTACGTCCTCAGAAAACTCAATCAAGTTAGTGAGATACTATTTCTTATGCAGAGTTTTATCCAAGGAGCAGGAGAGTCGAAGTTTCAGGCATAAGCCTCATTCCTAATGAAGGGTCATAGAGATGTACAGCACAGAAACAGACCCTTCAGGTCCAACTCATCCATGCTGACCAGATATCCTACCCCAATCTAGTCCCATTTGACAGCACTTAGCCCATGTCCCTCTAAACCCTTCCCATTCACATACCCTTCCAATTGCCTTTTAAGTGACTGGACCCTGTGACAGCTTCTCAAGACGAGGCAAGGATGGTGTTGTGACTTGGATCAGAAAGGCTCTTTCTGAAAGATCAAACACATGTCGATAGCCACAGATGTTGCGGCCCACTACGATCTATTCTTTCCATTGCACTGTAACTGCAGATAACAGCTACTTGAATAGGAACTGTGTTACGCCAGTGTTGACTTAATTTGGGCATAACTGGCTTATCCCACTTCCAGTGCACCATCAGACTTTCTGAGACATTACGCATACACTCGTTAGAGCGAAGGAGGGTATCTCTATCATGTGGGCAAGCAGAAGCTTTTCAGGGTTATATGGTTAGCCTGAAAATGCTCTTTGAGATCGATCATAAATCATCGGCCTCTCTATAAGATGAGAAAGAGTTGGCAAGGATGTCTCTGAGGATACAGGGATCTTGATTCTGCCAGTGAGATTTGCCTACCAGATGAAATAGTCTGCAAGCTACAGACAACAGTGGAGCTGCTGTCCAAGGAGAGTGCCTAGGGAAAGAATCATAGAATCCCTACACAGTATGGAAGCAGGTCATTTGATTCATTGTGTTCACACAGACCCTCTGAAGACAATCCCACCCAGCCTCCAACCCCCCTACCCTATCCCTATAAATCTGCATTTCCAACGGCCAATCCACCTAGCCTACACATCATTGAACTATGGCATGAAACTGGAGCAAACTCTCACAGTCACAGGGAGAATGTGCAAACTTCATGCAGACAGATTCCTCAGGGTGGTATCGAACCTGGGTCCCTGGCACTGACCTTAACCACTGAACAACCCTAAAATGACCCTGTGAACTATCTCAAGCATTGAACTCAACACCAAATCTTCAACTGGAATCCCTACAGTGTGGAAAGAGACCAATTGGCCTATCAAGTCTGCAGCAAGTCTCCAAACAGCATCCCACCCAACCCAGTCCTCCATCCTTTCACTTAACTATTGCTAATCCACCTAGCCTGTATACCCTTGGACAGTATGGAAAATTCAGCATGGTCAATCTATCTAACCTGCGCATTTTTGGACTGTGAAAGGAAACCGGAGTACCCAGCAGAAACCCACAAAGACACAGGGAGACAGTCACCCAAGGAATCAAACCCAAATCCCTAGCGCTGTGAGGCAGCAGTGTTAACCACTGAGCCACTGCGTTGCCCAGACATAACAGAGGAATCAGTGGATGTGCTGCCAAGGGAAAAGGGGAATTAGTGGATTAGGGTTAGGGTTAGGAAAAGGGGAATCAGTGATGGTTTTAGGACTGCAAAAGTTAAGCTGGAAATAGTTTTGACTCATCTAATTCTAGCTTTCAGATAAAAAGAATGACAAAATACAGGGGGTGAACCTCATGGGCAACATATAGAACAGTATGCCCTTGATGTTTATGTCAGTTGGCTCAATGTCAGCAGATGGTGTCACCAAATAACAGCATGTCCATGAGGAAAAAGAGGGAATAGATAAATAAAAGGGCCAACTCAACACCTTCAATGACACAGTATTGTGCAATGTCTACCTATTTCTTGTTCAGACAGACAGTTCCACTGGGGTGGAGGGAGGGGGGAGAGGACATGGTGACAGAGAACGTAACAAATAAAGTGAAAAGGGAAGCAATGGGAGTTAGGTTCACAATCTGAAGGTGTTGTCCCACTCTGTTGGAATGACTGTTCTTTCCTGTTTGGCAGTTAGACACACCATGTTCTGCTATTCTCACATTGCGACCGCGTCACCTGCACTGTCAACACCTTTTCTCTCCCAGCACTCCACCTCCCCACCACTGCATAAATGCTGCTCCCTCCACACTTCACATCAGCTCTGATAAAGAGTCACTTAGACTCGAAACATTAGCTTGCTTTCTCTGCATGGATGCTGCCTGACTCGCTGTGATTGTCAGCATTTTTTTGTTTTCATTAGTACAAGTGAGATAGAGGTGAAACTGTTGCTGGGATAGAGCGAGAGATACCTTTCCTGAACTGTTTCCTGCCCTGAGGTGGGAAAAACTAACCAGCTGCTATTTTTCAGGTTTCAGTCAGATGGGTCTTAACGTGGCTTTTGCATTGTTAGCCTACCCAGTAATTTAAGAGTCATCATTGCAGTTTAGAAACAACTGCGATGCATCCTGATGCTTCTCTGCTTCACTATTTAAAGGGCAGACTATGGAGCGTCAGCAGCTCAGTACATTACTGGACTTTTCAAGTGAAAGCTTTCTGCAGCATGAACATGGCATGAGACAAACAGACTGGATGGGCAAGTTTACCAGGTCATATGCCCAACAGTATTGTAGAGATGTGGCTGTGTGATCGACTCTCTGTAGAGCAATAACAGTTAGGAGTACTTGAGCTAGATTTTCACAGTTACAGTGTGAGCATAAAGGCTGCATCTCAATGGTCATCATCAACCTAAGACACACATATAACATAGCAACAGTGAAGCTTCATGCATCACTGCCCCAGCCTCATGACCATTCCCCAGACAGGGCTGGTGCCTGAATCAAATTCAGATATGGAAGCTTAAACACTTGACTGGACCAAGACTGAGGGAACACTTATTCCTTGGGGATGTGAACACAATTCCAGTTGGGTTCTGCACAGCCTCAGCAATCACTGGGGTCAATGTGATACGATGTCTGACTTCATTGCCGTTGCCTCTCATTGCTCCCTGTAGCTCTGCTGTCAGCCAATGTGCTAAAACTGATGAAGAATATGTCCTGCACTATTGCAGTAAAAGTCAGCAGGCGGATAGAATTCAACTGAAGTTTAACTTACATTGGAATCAAAGTGAAGAGAAAGTGTGCAGAATGTGGAATGGGTGTCTGAAAGTTTACAACAACAACTTGTATTTGTGTGGCACCTTAAATATCATAAAATGCCTGGTGATATTTTGCAGAATGTCAAAGCGAAGTTTCACATTGAGCACATAAGGAGACATTAGGGTTGCTGACCAAAAAGGTTGTTCAAACAGATAGATTTTCAGAAGCTTCTCGAAAGAGAGATGGGTCAAGAGATGGGAAGGTTTCGAAAAGGGTTTCCAGAACTTTGAACGTCAGCTTCTGAAGGGCTCATCACCAGATGGGAGTGATTAACCCCCTCCCCCCCCGCGCCTCCCCCCCCGCCTCACCCTACCATTCCCTGATTAGTATTGTCAGAATGTGCAAAAAGATGATTCTGGTGTTGCTGGAAGCCAACCTTTCATTCACTGACTCCATTGACAGTTCTCATTACCTCAGGAAGGCAGTCAACATCATCAAAGCCCCCTCCCACCCCGGTTATAATCTCTTCCAACCTCTTCTGTTGGGCAGAAGATACGAAAGCTTAAACACAAATACCAACAGATTCAAGAGCAGCTTCTTCTCTGCTGTTATTAGGCTTCGGAATGGACCTCTCAAATTTTAAATTTAATGTTGAGCTTTGTGCACCTTCTCTGCAGCTGTAACATTATATTCCTGTTCTGTTCTAGTACCTTAATGCATTTTATATGGTCTGATTTGCCTGTACTGCACGCAAAAGAAAACCTTTTACTGTACCTAGGTATATGTGACAATAATAACTTATATTAAGTCAAATCCTTTGAATAAAATTCAATACCAGCAGGAACAATCTGTTACAGTGGGGCCTCAGTTATTTTCAGGTAGCCCAAAGATTTTGACACTACGTGACACAATGTTGTGAAGCCTGTGAAACAGTGGATTAGAAATCCATGACTCTCAGTAATATTCTGGAAACATAGATTCGAATCCCAATATGGCAGATGGAGAAATTTGAATTCAATCAAAATTTGAAACCAAAAGCCAGTCTAATGTGGACCATACAATCAGTCAATTGATGTAAAAGCCCATCTGGCTCACTGAAGTCCTTTAGGGAGGGAATCTGCCAGCCTTATATGGTTTGTCCTACATGTGACTCTTGACCCAAAGCAAGGTGGCTGATTCTTAACTGCTCTCTGAGTAATTAGGGATGGGTAGTAAATGTTGGCCTAGCCAGCGATGCCCACATCCCATTAATGAATTTAAAACTGGTGTTGAAGTGCTGCAGCTGACTCCTGCCCTGTCCTTTATATTTGCTGCTTTATGAGCAAATGGTAGAGATACTGGAGCAGCCAATATGGAACTCATCACTGTGGTTAAGAAGTACACTTGACATGCTACTTTTTATATTAGGAGAACAAGAATGGGAACATGTGTGGGGAGTGATAGCATGATATTGTCACTGGGGTTGCCTGAATAGCAGCTTAAGCTGACATAGCAGTTGTGTCGTCTACAAGTAATGGAAGGTAAAGGAGTTGCAGCTTGCTTTAGGAACAGCATCTCAGAGGGTTGTTCAGCAGCTGATTGCCACTTAGATTGCCTGCTTGTGCTCATTAATGAGAGTGCATGGTAATGATGCTTAGCACTGGAACAAATGCCCTCTTTAATGGTGACTGGACAGAAACTAGATTGAATAGAGTCTATCTGGCCCTCTTGTAGTGTCTGACCCTGGACACTTGAGGCCCAGGTTTAACCCTCCTGCTCCTGAAGTGTGTTATATCATCTCTGAACAGGTTGATTAGGAAAAATAGGTCAAATAAAAAAAGAATTTAGAGTCCCTCCACCAGGGGCTTGAGGCACAGTGGTAGTGTCCCTATCTCTGGACTGAGAGTAGAAAGTGAACTGTGTCCTTCCACCAATGCCTTTAGAGAGAGATGGGCACTGTAGAGAGTCAATTGCTTTATCTCTCCTTCCAGCTCCATTTTAATTTGGTCCCCACCTGCTCTCCCTCTCCCTCACCCATGATGGTTTGCATTGCCCTTAATGGGTCTTGCTTGTAAATTATTACATTTGAAATAAGGGTTGATTTGCTGGTCGTTGATAGATGGAACAAAAAACATGGGTGATGGGGAAACAAAAATGTTCAGTTGCATGTAAGAGCGCTTCTGGATATAAAAATAGTAGAATCGCTCCACAGGACTCTTGTGGTAGAGATCTGCCTCTGGGACAGGAGGTCTGGGTTCAAGTCTCACCTGCAACATGTCTGGACAGGTTTATTAAAAATATCTAAAGTCACCTATGTCTCTATCATAACCCGCCCGAGGAAGCAGCTGTGCTCTGAAAGCTTGCAATTTCAAACAAACCTGCTGTACTATAACCTGGTGTCATTTGATTTTTGACCTTGTCCATACCAGTCCAACTCCAGCATCTCCACATTAGGACAAGAGAGGCAGTGGTGCAGTGATATGCCACTGGGTCAGTCATTCAGAGACCTAGGCTCATGTTCTGGGAATATGGCTGCAAATTCCACCATGGCTGGTTGCAAAATTTAAATCAATTAAAAATTGGAATTAAAAAAGCTGGAGTTCCTCCACAGGGGAGGTGATAGCCTAGTGGTATTGTCATTGGATGAGTAAACCAGAGAGCAAGGTGAACTTCTGGTCACCTGGGTTCAAAACCTGAATGGCAGATAGTAGAATCCCTCCACCTCTGATGTTCATTAGCAGCAGTGTGTACTATCTACAAGATGCAACAAGGCTCCATAAATAGCACATTCCAAAACCTGCAACTATGACCATCGAGAGGGACAAGGACAGCAGAGAGATGGAAACACCATTACCTGCAAGTTTGTCTCCAAGCCACTCATCATCCTAACTTGGCAATGTATCACCATTCCTTCAGTGTCACTGGGTCAAAATCTTGGAATTCCCTCCCCAACAGCACTGTGGGTGTACCTACACCAAATGGATAATGGGGGTGGTTCAAGAAAGTACTTCAAAACCATGTTCTCAAGGGCAGTTAGGGATGGATGATAAATGGTGGCCCAGCCATCGACACCCACTTCCCACAAATGAATGAAAAAAAGAGGATTTTGAGCATTATTCAAAAATCCATCATTTTTCTCTGTGAAATACAAAAACAGAGGTTGCTGGAAAAACTCAGCAGGTCTGGCTGCATCTGTGAAGAGAGATCAAAGTTAACGTTTTGGGTCCAGTGACACTTCACTGTCTGTTTGCTTCCAGAGCTTGGGAAACTAACCTTGAAACATAGCGAGAGATTTTCTGAAACATGTTCAAACCTCACCAACACTTTCTCACCATGTACTCTGCAAATCCTTTCAGGACTTCATTTCAAAAGAGTGAGCACTGTGCTGTTCCTTATTGGATACCTTAAGGGAGTCAGCAGGAGAAAGGAAATGCTCGTTCATTTACATCTTGCTTGGGAACAGACCTCTCGATCCTTCCCAGAACCTTCACCTGAAATAGGAGCAGGGGATGAGCTCACATAAAGCAGCACCAGCTTCTCGATAGGGAGTGACAGGACTCTTCCTTCCTGCAATTGTCAGTCATTCCTTCTCCTCAAGCCCTCTTCCATTAGGATCTCCCAATGCCCCTTCCCAGAACCTTTGTGCTCTTGCCATCCTGAAACAAACTGTCTACCAGTTCACTCTCTGTTATTGAGGTAGTAATGTGGAAGAGGTTATGTATTGTCCATTGCCTGGAGAGGTTGCTGGAATCTAAAGTCTTTTTCAGATGACTGATTATTCACCATTCCATGAACTATTTAGAGTCCTGCACTTAGCACGAGGTCTACACAGCAATATTCAGAGTCACTCCACCATGAGATCTCCTACATCACTACTGATGTGGCCTACCAGTTATGTGCTTGAGGATTAATTCTTTAGCAATGAATGTTCCAGCATCTTTTGTCTAGTTGTTCGGACCATTTTCAGGTCACAACCCCAATATCTGGTGCAATAGGGACTCCCTGGAGAAAACTATAATGAGTCTCTCTTTAGGCTCTCTGACTGATTAGAGCAAAGATGAAAGGGAACATGACCCACCTTAGACAGGTTCATTGGAACTTGCATTTCTATACCTGCAGCAACCACACAAGTGAGGGAAACCTGTGAGGGCTGTTTGCTGTCTCTAGCCCTTACTTAGTGGTCGTGCTGAGGGAGCTGCAGTGAGCTGAACTCCGATAAGACCAATGGCACAGTGCATTTTCTTCAACTGAGCAACTATAGCCTAGTGGCAGAGGAGGTGAGCAGGATCAATGAGAGCTCTCTCAATTGGAGGTGATGAACTTGAAGAAGGCTGGACAGCAGGAGGGTAGAAGAGGCACATGGTGTAGCATTATTGATCAGTCGGTGTGCAAATGAGTAATGCCTCCAAGATGGAAAAAAGAGAATTCCACTTCATCGGGTCTTTGAAAGGTTCAATTGGCTTTCCCTTGCTTCTGGGTAAAGGGAGAGGTGGCAGAATTGTGCAGTGTGGCATATCATCTAATTTTCCCAACCCTTGCCCACACCTCCAAGCTCATCTTCACAAACCTGGGAAAATCACAAACAGTGGAAGTGGGTGAGTGTAGTCCATTTACAATATACTGCTAATTGGGATGGTACCTGATCAGCAAGTTTAAGTTATGGTAATTAATAATTAGGATGAAAACCATGTGCAATAACCAGAGTTTCAGGGTCTTGTGGCACAGTGGGTTGTATCCCTCCCTCTGGGTCAGAAGATCTAGGTTCAAACCTCACCTTCCACCTTTGATATGCCAAAAATGTTGATTAAAAATAGCTTATTAGTGCACAGTCTGAAAGCGTCATCTTGTATAGAGACCATTCACATCCTGGTTAACTGAATCATCACATATTACAAGGCACAGATATGTGGAAATCCAAAACAAAGAAACAAACCTTTAAATCTTTATGAGCACAATATCTTTTTCTTGGCCTTCAGCAAAGTAACACCAGTGTCTTAACATGGAAACGTTTCTGTGTGAAAGCCTAAAACCTGCCAGAGTAACCTAGGCTTGCCTCAGAAGCAGTTTTGTGCTAACTGTACTACAGCTGTAAGAGACATGCAGCAGGGTGAAGTGACCTCTTGGAGAGACTCCCCAATATTTTCCTCATCAGCCTGTTCAGAGATGTAATTACACATCTCTGGAGCAGGTGGGACTTGAACCCAAGCCTCCAGGCTCAAAGGTAGGGCCACTACCACTGCACCACATGAGCCCTCAATTAGACAGGCTCTCATGTGGCTTGGCTTGATTGAATTTAAGAGTTAGATTTGGATCTGACTCATCTGGCCATTTTGAAACTGACATATATTGAGGTACAATTGCAGTGTACCTGTCTGCTTCCATTGATACATTGCTCTTATGATGGAATAAGTCAAATGTCACACAGGTACGGCAGCTGAATGGAAACAAGGAACAGGACCATACCCTGAATTCTTGCTGGAGACTAAAACAGATTCAAAATGTCTGTTCACTGATGTTACCCCGTCAAAAGGCACAGAACTAAGGTTCCTCTTTTAAAATCATTCTGGCGGCTGTGTCTTTAAGTTTCACCTGATCGTTGTCTTTATAATCCATGGCCCATGATTTAGCGATGGGACCGTGTCATCCATCAGGGGGTGAGTCTTTAGGAAGTTCAGCATCTCATCTGGAAACCCATTGGAGGAGTTGTATTTTGTTCCAATTCCTGCACAGCAGCCAGGCCTGTAGGTGTGAAAGGCAAGACTTTAGAGAAAACGGGACACTCACAAAGCAAAATCTCTCATGGCATTGTAGGTAAATGCAGGTGACCAGGCAAATCATCGGTTAACTTACTCTATCTGTAATCAGTCATATGGGGACTTTTTAACCATTTCTGTGCCACAATATTTCTTACTCATCCAAGCAATCGAGGAAAATCTGTTGATTTGGTGACAAAATATGCATCATGCCCATAGTTATGTCACTTTTCATGATACACAACCCTTACCACTCAGAAACTAGATTCACATACATCATTTTTGCCTGTGTTAGAACTGTGGGACATCTGGAATAAACAACATTCTGAAGAGACAAACCATGAGGAGTATATATTGAAGGGCGTATTTCTCAGGTTTGCACTTCATGTGCTTTCTTCTGTCAGTTTGTGTCAGTGAGCAGATGGGAGTGTTCAGGATTGCGAGAGCGGGATGGGGCAACTGCGAGTTTTGGCCATCAACTCAGGAACATCTCCAAACAATTCTCCAGCATCCATCCGCAAACCAGCAGGAGGCGGGGAGAAAATCCCAACGTGGGTGTCTGCAGTGTCAAACTGTTTAAAGACCTAACGCAAGTGTGAAAAAAAAACATATTATGTCACTCTCACACTGCCAAATTTCCTTTATTTTAATTGGCAGAACTAATTTCCTCCAATTTGTTTCACCTTGTTGTTGTGCCAACTTTGCTCTGTGCCATCTGCCTGCAGAATCGACATACAAAAAGGTAATTTCTCTCAATTGCATTGTTACTCATAACACCACAAAGCCATGAACTGCATCTTGTCTTTGATGTGCATCCACGGTCAATTCTACCTTTATTGTCTGTTCTTTCAGGTAGTATGCTGTCTGTTTTTACAGCTCTCTCCACGATATTATAAACACCATTTCTTTCTTTAAAAGCCTGACACTAATTCTTGGATTGCACCTCTTTTATCCCCTGCTTCGCATTTTAATTGACGTCTTGGTCAGAGATTTCATTCTTGGAAATTGAGAGTCAGGGGCTTTTTTCTCTCCCAGTCTAATGCTACGGCAGGGCCACATGGTACTGCCTTTGGAATCAGGTCTGAGGCAGCAATGGAGGGTAGTGCATGCCTGGGCAGGGATGTCAGGAGACCCAAGTCTGAATACCGACACATCAAACCAATTCTGGAATTGAGTGCTGGCCACTCACTTCCACTTCATCTCGCTTATTTTCTTTTTTTATATATTCACACATGGGATGTAGACATCTCTGTCTAGCCCAGCACCTATTGCTCATCTGTAATTGCAGAGAGAGCAGTTAAGAGTCAGCCACCATTGCTGTGGCGTCTGGAGTCACATGTAGGCCAGACTAGGTAAAGCCGGCAGCTTCCTTCCCTAAAGGACATTAGTGAACCTGATGGGTTTTTTTAATGACAATTGGCAATGGTTTCACTGTCATCATTAGACCCTTAGTTCCAAATTCTTTACTGAATTCCAATTCCATCATCTGCCATGGCAGGAATTGAACCCGGATCCTCAGAACATTAGCTGAGTTTCTGGATTAATTGTCTAGTGATAACATTGCCTCTCCTTTTGAGAGCCCTCATACATTTTCCTTAACCCATGCTCTCTTTATTTCTCTGAGCCCTTTCACTCAGGATCAGCTATAGACAAAACTTAGCAGTCCTATAATAACACGAGGAAGTTTTTGAGAATCTTATGAAATTGTCAAACAAACAACCAGTCAAAGTCCAAACTCCTAAAGTAGGCTTTAATCCTTTTGGAATCTCATAACATTTAGAATTGAACTCAGCCATTCAAACTCTCATTGAAACAAAGTTAGGTTTCTGAAATACTCATAAACTGTTAAGATAGACAAACAGCCATTCAAAAACCATTTCAAACAACTCTAATCCTATTAACTACTCCTAAAACTGTCAATTAAAACTAACCACAAAGGCCTCTTGATGGCTGTACTGCTCCCTTGGTTTTTCACACTCCTTTTGAAGGTGTTTACCCTCTCCCAC
Source organism: Chiloscyllium plagiosum (assembly GCF_004010195.1). Lineage (NCBI taxonomy): Eukaryota > Metazoa > Chordata > Chondrichthyes > Orectolobiformes > Hemiscylliidae > Chiloscyllium > Chiloscyllium plagiosum. The sequence goes on from NC_057740.1 coordinate 11,655,876, forward strand.
CCAAACAGGGAGGCAATAGCCTAACGGTATTATTGCTGGACTGTTAATCCAGAAACTCAGCCAATGTTGTGAGGATCCAGGTTCAAATCCTGCCATGGCAGATGTTAGAACTGGAGTTAGACAAAAATATCTGGAATTAAGAGCCTAATGATGACTATGAGTCCATTGCCAAGTGTTGGAAAAAACATCTGGTTCACTAATATCCTTTAGGGAAGGAAACTGCCATCCTTACCTGGTCTGGCTTACATGTGACTCCAGCAACGTGTTTTACTCTTAAATGCCCTCTGGGCAATTAGGAATGGGCAATAAATATTGACGTGGCCAGCACTGCCCTCATCCTGTGAATGAATAAGATAATGAAGGAGGCAAGATGGAATTGTTACATGTGGGCTCTCTACCTGCACCTTTGTCCCTAATTCAGATTTATGTTCCCAATCCCACACAAAGAAGTTTCTTAGGTTTTGCAAAATATAAAAATGCTATACTGGTGCAGTGAGTAGTGTTCGGTGACATTCCTGCAGAGTTGTAATATTGGTACAAAGTCGAGGAAGCTACACTCCACCTGTATTGAATTATAACTTCGAGACCTCAATGCTGACAATATTCAAACATCATACCTGCCACACCATCATTTCAACTTCAGACAAACTCAAGATTTCCTTGATGTAATGTGCCGCGTGCTCTTGAAGGATTCTCTTACCTTGGTTTTGGAACCAATTCCTCAGGAACTGGCGTCCATATAGACTCTGGGGATTTCTGCTCCTTGAAACGCCCATCAAAAATGCTGGAAATCTGTTCCATGTCGAAGGCACAGATGGCAGATCCAGGAATGCTTCAACAAACAAAAAAAGAAAATGTAGAATCATTCAATCCACCTTCAATCTCCTTCAATCATGCACTCAGAGGTGGATCAGGAGAGTTCATCCAGAAAAAAATCTGTCTCTATTCCTGCCCTTTGAAAAATGAGATTCATTGATTAACAATGATAAAATGTCCATTTGTCCATAATAATGATTCCTTATTGTTTACAAATCCAAAAGTTACCAGTGAACTGTAAAATGAATTCCTGACAAAAGGTTGGAGAAACTAGATAAACACATGAGGGAAACAGGAAAAGAGAGGAAAAAATGAAGATAGGTGAGAGGAGACCTCTGTGGAAAATAAACATCAACATGGCCCAGTTGAGCCAAATGACCTGATACTGTGCTTAAGAGTACACGGAATAAAAGCATAAAAAGACCATCTGGCCCCTTCAGCCTGCTTAAGGCTGATGTCCTGCTATAACTTCTTTAATGATAGGTTTGAACATATTCCTCTTGTTAGATGTTTAGCTAACTGACCTGCAGTTTTCTGCAATCTCTTTCCCTTCTTTCTTGAATAGAAGAGTAATATTTGCTATTTTCTCATCTGATAGGGCTTACCCAGAATCTAAGGATTTTAGAGAATTGCATCTATTTTCTGATCAACCATTTATTTTAAAACCCGAGGATATTGCAAGCAAAGGCATGCAATTTTGCAAAGATAAGCTAGGACAAAGCCCAACAGACTTGCCAGCTTTGGTTCCAGTAGGTTTTTTGGTGATTGTAATTGTTGTAAGTTCCTCCCTCCCTTTCACCTTTTATTTAGTTATTTCTGGAATGTTATTTGGGTCTGCTACATTTGAAGCCAGATGCAAAATACCTATTCAGTGCATCTCAAACCCCTTGGCTCACTGTCTTGAGGACTGATGTTCATTTCAGTTACTCTTTTCCTTTTAGAATACCTATAGAAACTCTTACTATCTGCTTTCATATTTCCAACTAATCTTCTCTTATGCTCTAATTTCTTCCTTCTTACCATTCTTTGCTGTTTTTACATTCAGTCTAATTTTCTGAGATTCCACTCAGCTTTGCAAAATTGCATGCCTTTGCTTACAATTTGTTACCACGTCTAACTTCTATTGCATTGCTACTGACCAATATCTTAAACTAAATTGCCAATTTTCATTTTAAAAAGACTAATTATTAAACCCATTCTTCTGTTCATTTTTAAACTGAATGCAAAATTCATTTATGTTATTCACTGTTCCCTGGGAGTTCCCTTAATATGAGGCCATCAATTAATCACATCCCATAGCACTTTACCAAATCAAGAATAATCTGCTCTTTGATTGGCTTTATGAAAATTGTTGTGAAAACACGCAAAGAACTCATTTTCCAAGCCACCTTTGCGAATTTGATTTGTCCAATCTGCTTATTGATCATCATCTCCAATGACTATTATTGTACATTTCTCACAATCTCCCATTATTTCTTTCTGTAGGCCTTTTCCTGCATGCATGTAGTTCATATTAGGAGTCTATAAACAATGCTACTTTGCTTGTCATTCTCCTCATATGCTAGCACGTATACAGGATGAATTTACTCAGCCTTTCTAGTGTCAAGCCTCTCATGAAACTTCACTGTAAAGCCTTTTTTGTCTATTTACTTGTGGCACATTGGCGTTGCTGGCTGGCTGGCATTTTATTGTCCGTCCCTATTTGCCCTTGAGACAGTGGTGGTGTGCTAACTTTTTGAACCATGCAATATCATTAGTGAGGGAGTTACAAGTAATATAAGTATACTCATATATAAACTTTACTTATATAAAACACTGAGTATACTTTTATATATAAACAAAAATTATGCATAGTATTCCAAGTGTTATCTCAGAAAAATCCTTTACAATTCTCGGAAGACTTCCTTATGCTTGTATTGTAATGCTCTTGCAGCAAAGGCCAGCATGTCAATCAGCTTCTAACGCTTTGATGTACTTGGCTGCTGACTTCCTGTGTTCCTTGGACAAACAAACCCAAGTCTATGAATATCAAAGTTTCAATGTTATGTGCTGTTTAAAAAGTATTCTGCTTTTCCAATCTTACTATCGAGATTAATAACTCATGCTTGAATGCATTATACGCCACCTGAAAACTGGTAACCTATTAATTCAGTCTGCGATTATCAGCTTGCAACTTTGTGTCCTGTTTACTGCTGACGTGGAACTGCACAGATTATGCAAGTGGGAGTGTAAGTGAGAGCCTATTTAAAAGCTTGAGGAAAATAAATTGTAGATATTTTGTTTTATTTATATCTATTTCTCCTGTATTCAATTGAGTTGTTTCTTAACGTCAAAAATTGAAAGTACGGTCATTGTCTGTTACAAAGCAGAATTTGAAGTTTATAATGAAGAATTCAAACTTTTAACAGGAATCATCAAAGGTGCAATGGGGTTGGGTGCAGGTAGTGGAGGTCATTCAAAAGCATTTGTTTGATTTGGGTATTAAATATTTAATTCCAATCAAATTCAAATTAAGCCTCATTATGTAAACAGTGCTGCTGGGAGTGGGCCATGTATAGTGTTACTTTGGGAGAAGCCCAGTTTATGAAGATGGGAAATCCTTGGCACATCAGCAAAGCAACCTGAATCTCTATAGAGCAGTTATAACAAAATCACAGCCTGGGCTGTGGATTTGAGCCAACAGTAAATGAGTGTAGCTCTTCCAGGATCGCATATACTTGGGGTTTTCAACAGACTATAAGCAAGAAATTTTTATCTCATTCCCTTGGGCTGATTTGGAAAAATTAAAGAGGTAAAATATTTTTATTTAGCCTTCTTATAAAAGTGCAAATACTGATTGTGATGGCATTAGTTTTTCTATTAAAGGAATAATCAAGTAAACTTTCAGCTAACCTGCTGGGGGTTCACCACACCCTCTAAGGGTAAGCTGCACCCAGTATACAATTCAGCTGTGTATCGTGTGGGAACATTGGGTCCATTATAGCATATCATAACTGGCCTCTCTCTTTGCTGCAAGTTCATCATTACAGATTAAACTTCTGTTTAAACTAACATGAAGTGGCAGCAATTAATGCAAAGTATGTAATGTTTCAGAAATTCATTTTAAAGGTGTATATTTCTCTGATTGGACACGTGTTAATTATTGGCATTCGGTAGAATCTACTTTTCGATAACATGCTCAAAGACATGCATTTCTGATTCAAACAGAATCATTTAATGCTGAACCTTTTTGCAGTTTTGATCCAGATGCAGATGCAAGACCTGAATGCCCAGGGAAAGATAAGAATGGCAACCCTTCAAAATATAATACCTTTTCATTGATTCCAGCAACAAGGATTTGAAGGAAGATTGAAATTAATGAAGTCAAAAAGAAACTCTCCAATGGCAACAAGAATATTTGATTCTGGAAAGTTGTCATGGCAGTAAGAGAACAGTCAGTGCAGGAGGATGATTTCTTTTCATGTACTTGTACAATTCTCCCCAAGATCAAATATACTGCCGATTCCAACCCACCATGAAATTGCTGCTTACAACATCGTGGTTCTGTTCCAATGTGGCAGGCAATGATCATCTCCAACATGGAAAACCTAAACTTATTGATATTCAATAGTATCACCTCTCTGAAACATTCATTGCATCACATCCTGGGGTTCACTATTGATCAGAAACTGACAGGACCAGCTATGTAGGTATTGAGAGAGGTCAGAGGCTGGGAATTCTGTGGTGTGTAACTCACCTGCTTACTCCCCAAAGTCTATCATCTACAATGCAGATGTCAGGATTTTGATGAAATTCTGTCTGCTTCCCTGAATCATTTGAGCTCCCGCAACACTCAACAAGCTCAAGACCATTCAGGTCAAAGTAGTTGACATGATTGGCACTCCACCCACCACCTTCGACATTCACTCCATTCACCACTGAAGCTCCTTAGACAGCATGTTCCAAACCCTTGACCTCTACCAACTTGGACCTGCAGCAAATGCATGGGAATGCTATTACTTGGAAGTTGTCTTCCATGCTGAACACCTCCTGGAGTTGGATCTACATCATTGTTCCTTCTGTCACATTTCACTGGGGTAGTGCACTGGAGATCAAGCTCTGCTATTACTACAGTCATCACAAATGCTGAGGGTTTTTTTATATATCAAAGTATACTGGTTTCCCCAATCTTGTTAAATGCAGATTATAGAAAACACAGACCAGGTCTCTGTACTTGACATGAATCATTATTACAAATAAATGGATTCTAACTACAGTTAAACAACCATTGATGTATAATTCCACTAGTTAAAAATTCTATCCTTGTATAAAACTCCTCCTATGTATACACATAAATCCAATTAAAGTATTTCTGAAATCGTCCTTTTGCTTGCCAGGACTTGCTGTTGATTGATCTCTTCTCCCTGGGAGCCTTACCTTTAAAGTTTGGCATTCTTGTGTTTGTCCTGATGAGAGCAAGACAAAACACTTCTGCTATATATCTTTCTTTTCAGCTACATTGAAGTTCTTTTAAACTAATTGTTAATCAAATACTTTATATTGTCCCGAAGTCAACTTTGGGTCCTCAAGGGATAAGTTGGGATTCACCAACAATTATGGCTTTCTGGGACCCAGCAAAACAAGTCAACCACTTTCGTGAAATCAACCTTTAACTGGGACAGAACTTATTATCTCTGAGGTGTGCTTAATGTAGGCCTTTAGGAACAGGAAAGACAATTCAGACATTTTGAATCTGCCATTTATTTAGATCATGCATCTAAAGGCCATTGATCTGAATCCCCTTGAGACCCCAACCTAAAAAAAATATGCTATTTTAATCTTGGAAATTCCAATTGACTCAGCATCCATCTATTTATAGATAACATGCTCAAAGACATGCATTTCTGATTCAAACAGAATCATTTTTTGCAGTTTTGATCCACTACACAACTCTAACCATAACATACTGTTCCTTTGGGCAGTATTTCAAGCTGAGTTATCTTAAACTAGTTTACGTACAAAATGTGCCCGCCATTATCATGTACAATGTCAACAGAACAGAAAGAGAAATTGGCAGCTGCAATAGAAGTGGCCCCGGATGATGTACAAATTACGAGTGTTGAAAGCACCAGAAATAAGGAAGGACTTGATACAATCTGAAAGATCTGCAGATGCTGGAAATCAGAAACAAAAACATAAAGTGTTGGAAAAACTCAGCTGGTCTGGCAACATAGAACATAGAAAAGTATAGCACAGAACAGGCCCTTTGGCCCACGATGTTGTGCTGAGGGTTAATCCTAATGTAAAATAAAATAACTTAACCTATGAACCCCTCAACTCATTGCTATCCATGTGCATGTCCAGCAGTCGCTTAAATGCCCCTAAAGACTCTGCTGTCTAAACATCTGTGGAGAGAAATCAGATTAGAAATCATACTGTGGAGTCCTGAGGAAGGATGACTGGACCCGAAACATTAACTCTGATCTCTCTCCACGGATGCTGCCTGACCTGCGGAGCTTGTCCAGAAATTTCAGTTTTCTTTAAGGACTTGATAAACATTTGTTCTCAAAGTCTTAAGGAACATATCAGAAACAATTTATTGGAGTAGTAGAAAAAAAATCTAATAGGATAAAGAAATGAATGCATATTAGTATGTTCAAATACACACCAGGTCATAGTCCAACAGGTTTATTTGGAAATACTAGCTTTCAGAGCACTGATCCTTCAACAGGTAACTAGTCACCTGACCAGTTACCTGATGAAGGAGCAGCACTCTGAAAGCTAATACGTCCAAATAAACACGTTGGACTATAACCTAGTGCTGTGTGATTTTTAACTTTGTCCACCCCTGTCCAACACTGGCACCTCCACATTATGTTCAAATAGGCCAGGGCTGTTAGAGATATTGGGCATGATGGAGACACTTAGGGCAGATGACAGAAAGCATTGAATTACACAGCAAGAAAGTTTGGGAAAAGCCACTGGACTCTTGAGAAATAGTCAGTATCTATAACAGAAAGATGACACAACTGGATATTGTGAAACATATAGTATAGCTGAGGAATGACACCTTTCTGATCTAACTGGAACAGTTTGTTGTGTATTGCAACTTACATTATTGCAACTTATTGCATTACTTATATTATTTACAGCTTTCATGAAAATGACCTACATTGCTGCAGAGACACTGAAAATAACAAATGCTGGAGATCACAGCAGGTCAGGTAGCATCCATGGGGAGAGAGTAAGCTCACGTTTTGAGTCGAGACGACTTTTCATCAGAGCAGTTGGGAGAATGATAACCTTATGTCTATCCTCTGGTAGCTCCTTCTTTACTCTGACCACACATTAGGTGGTGTGTTCTGCACTCAGTCAAATATTTCACCTTTTGAATTCACATGCAACATTGGAGTTCTCGAAGAATGTAATCAATTGGCCTGCAACACATTCTTGATCAGAGCCATTCTTGTGAATGCTTCATGTGACAATAGCAAAGGTAAAAACAGACCAGTTTTGATGTGAGAGACATAATATTTTTTGAAGTAACTACCATGAAAATTATGCAAATTGAAGTATATATGTTTAGACACACATACATGCGTATATCTTGTATAATTATTTCTGCTAACTTGAAGTTCTGCTTTGCTTGAAAAAATAATGAATTAGCGAGCAGCACAGAACAAGCAATTTTAATATTAAGGGGAAGCTCTTTCTTGCAACACTGCAATGTAAATTCACAGAATTTAATTAAGTAACTTTGAATAAAGATGAGTACACAGTGCATATTAAAATAGCTTTGAAATGTGCCTGTGACAATTCAGATGTCTTATTTTGTCACATATGTAAATTCCTGTGTCACAATAAAAAAAAGGAAGGAAAGGAAGTTAGCATTTCAATTGGTATCAGATGAAAAGGAAATGTCCTTCAACTGACCTCAAAATGTACCTCTTCCCAACAATAAGGTCTTGCAGATTCACAATATATGGGTCACGTTACACACTGATCCTCTTTAGCAGTAGAATGATGTATGGTGTGTTAAGTAGTCTAATGCTCTCATTCTTATAAAATAGCTTATCATCTGACCTACCGTGAGCAATACCATGGATGATTTGCCAGTATAATGTGTCATTTTTTTATAGTGTGGTTACATCAGTTACAGTTAAGCTGGCCTGCCTGGCCACAGTACACTTCAGAAACTGAGAAAACAATTCACCTCCAGTTAAAATATGACAAAATATAAGACTTGTTCAACCTAATTATGCAGAGTTTATTATACTCTTTGGGTAATGACACTGCACAGTGTGTCCCTGATTAAAAGACAACAGGAAAATCACAGGTTTATTTCTCAATGAGGAGAGATGTTAGCCTAGTTCCAGTCCTATATCCCATCCAGTGATCTGTGTTTGGAGTGGGATCTCCAATCTTCCAGGATTGTTCTGGTGTTAGATGTTAGTCTCCTGGATTCTGCTGTAAGCAACCAGGGAGAACAATATTAAGAGCATTTCTATCCATCAGTTCTGCAAATGTTGGAAGAAGTGTCCAGTTGATTGTATGCATTGGTTGGAGGCAGGAAGGTCTGTGATTCAATTGTTGGAAGCATAGGAGGACTTTGACAGTGATGCCTTGCAGGACTCCATGCCTTGGTTCCCAAATGAATATAGGAATTTAGGCATGGCACTGCAGGATGGTCAGCCCATTTGGATTCGATCCCAGCAAAACCTGGTACAGGTAGTTAGGCATGGGGTGGGTGAAGAGGATTAATTAGAAAATATGACCTGCCAACTATGGTTCATTGTGTCAACCTCTCACAAGGTTTCAGGTTGAAACCCCATTCCAGGGCTTTACCACAGTGACTAGCACAGTCCTGAGGGAATACTGCGCTGTCAGAGGGGCTATGATACAACTTAAATCAAGGGCCTGTCTGCTTGCTCCAGTGGGTGAAATGGATCCATGGGATCCTGGTCTATATTAACCCCTCAATCAAAATCATGGAAAAGGGGATTACCTGGTCACGATGTTTTGGGAGAGTTTGCTGTGTGCAAATGGACTGATGTGTTTCTCTCATTTCAACAGCAATGACACTCCAAAACAATGAATTGGCTATAAAGCACTTTGAAACACCTGGTTGTCATGAATATTGCATCGTATAATACAGTACTGAAGGAGGACTTTCTTGTTAGAGATGTTGAAGAGGCAGCGCCTCGAAAGTTAGTGCTTCCAAATAAACCTGTTGGACTATAACCTGGTATTAACTTTGCACACCCCAGTCCAATACTGGCACCTCTAAATCAAATTTAATGTTGCACTAGACAGCCCCACTTTCCCTCACTGGTGGGTGTTCAAAACCTTAACAAAAGTCAGCAGAAGAACTTCTGTGGCCTAAATTAACCCAACATCATCAAGAACATTTTATCTCATCATTTTGCAAATTGGTTCCATGTTTCCTGAGATATCAATACTGGTAACACACTTAACTAGCTGTAAAACATCTCCTTCTGCGCTATATAAATGCACGTACTTCTTTGAAAATTGTACATTTCCCTCCTGCCTTTTGACAGTCTCTTTAACGTGTAACAACTGTTTGCCTGTTCTCCTGAAGTTCAAAAGCTAAAGCTTGGATGCACAACTTTATATTTTCTTTATTAATAATTTTAATGGCTTTGTCTCTGCCCTAATCGTAACTTAGTCTCACAGAAGAAAGTCACTGTAGTTGAATGCTCATTACTTCTGGATGATTCCATAGAGCTGTGTTGACAAATGTAGCAGACAAGATATAAAAAAAACTGTCTTGACAGTTAAGGGCATGCAGAGACTTAAATGAAACTCGGTGTCAAGGCTGATTAATTTCCCCGTTGGTACACATCTTTCCTGTATGGAAATCTGTTTCCCAGTGTCACACTAATTGAAATACGTTAATTTTAATGACTTTGTCTCTCTCCACACCTTGCTGCCAATAAAATAAGTTGACAGGTATATGTGCTTGAACATATTACAATTGTAATAGAGAAAGATCAATTGAATCTTCCATTACTTTGTTCTACAGCTAATAAGGTAGGAATACAGCTAGCTGAAGCATTGTTTTGAAATTCTGATACTGTGTTGACCATAAGAGAGGGTTCAGGATGTAAAGAAACACTTAATTAGCACTCACGTGAATGCCCTGTTACTACAAGATGCATCACCTCAAAGTACTTTGATTGGTTTGCCTTGTGTTATAAGCTGGTAACAAAGAAAATAAGCACCCAATTAAAATGTTAAAGTTTATTTTCCAATGCTCTAATTTGCACTACTCCTTTCTTTAAGGCCCATACTGGGTTACAGGTTCATAGACATCACTTGGCCTCCTCTCTTCATCCAGCTTGTTCACCTGTCTCGGCTCAATGAATGTAACAGTATGAGAGCTGCTATAATTGGCCATAGGTTGCGAATAATCTGCTGGTATGCAAGGAAGAAAGAGGGAAAGTAAGAAAGAAAGCAAGAAAGCCTGAAAGAATTAAAAGAAAGAAGCAGCTCCCAAATCATTATGAATGCAATGATTTGATGCAGTAATTACTAAATAAATAAGAGCAGCAGTCAATCTGTGACAGAAGACACTCACAAGCAGCAACCTGCTGGTTAAAGAGATAGCTTTGGCCAGGTTTACTGGGAGAACACATTGACCCCTCCTCAAACCTGCTATGTGATCTCGATATGCCCGTCTAAAATAGCTCATCCACAAACCATCATCTCTGCCCACGCAGGACTCTTATTATGCACCAGATAATTAAATTAAAATCTCATATTTAGAATGGGGTTCAATTATGAAATTTCTGCTTCAGACACAAGACATCTATCTATGTCTCTAAGTGTACATAGAGAGGTAGAAAAAGGCTGGGAGCTTCTGTGGAGAGTGTGCAGGAGGCAGAGAAGGAGATAAAAGTTTAAAATTAAAACCTCACACAGGCATAAACAATAGTATAAGGGAAAATTCTGCACAACTCACATTCTGACACTGTTCAAATTCTACATAAGAATTTTCAGAGGACATTTTCAGAAGATACGTTAATGTACTGGTTACAATGTTCAAGCAATAATGCTGGCAATATGGAGTATTAATGGATAGTGCAGCAATCTGGGTCAGTTGCTAAGGCAGCAGGTTAGACCCTTGTCAATAGATCCCATTTATATTGCCCAATATCACATTAAAATGTTTAATTCATTCCTGTACATTTGAGTAAGGAGAGTATTACCCTTTCCATTCGACATTTAGGTCTGCAAGTTACCAATTTTCATACACAATTAAGGGGTTGATGTGTTTTGGTTAAACAATATGAAAATGCGTCATTCACAACAGTGCTTTTAATGCCACAGAACAATCAATGAATCACAATGAAGGGAAGTAAAAGGCAAGAATATCAAGTTGCTTTCACTGCTGTCACCAGTGCTTCAGTTCTAAAGGTAAATGTTCTGAACTCAATCTTCCAATTTGTAATGATGTCCACCAAGAACAGATCTCATGAATCTGGGCTCAGATGTCACTCAGCTCCTGTCAGATATGCTCTGCTCGCTGAGAAATGTTTCCATGAACACTACATGTTCTTTGATATGTACCTAAGTGATCAGTGGTTTTTGGAGGCTTTTTGACTTTGAAGTGCAGCACATTCAAATCTGTGACCGATTCCCAGCAGAGTCACAATTTAGTGATCAGAAGTGACAGTCCTAAATAATGCCACATGCATTACAAAGGTCTGTTCTAATAACTAATGCCCTATGTGTGGTCAGATTTTCTCAGGTTTGTGGTGGTGGGAATGGTAATGGGTATACACACAATTCTGATGCAGTGTGCTGGGTTTCTGACACTGTCCTGACCCTGATCCACTTTGGGGAAGACTGGATCAGAGGCATTATGGCTGGCAGGCAGCTTGTTAAGGTCCGCCTAGGCACCCTCCAACCACAAGGGATGAATGCAGATTTCTCCAGCTTCCTCAATTCCCCTCCCCCCACCTTATCTCAGTCCCAACCTCGGACTCAGCACCGCCTACTTGACCTGCAATCTTCTTCCCGGCCGCTCCTTTCCAGCAACACATTTTTCAGCTCTGATCTCCAGCATCTGCAGTCCTCACTTTCTCCTTGTTAAGGTCTTTATCAGGCTAGTTAAGGCAATGGTCAGAGGCTGAATGGGAGGTGGCCTTGCCAATGGTATAGTGGAGGGTGGCAAAGAGCAATAGGCCTTCCCTGTTTATCAGTTCATTGTAGACAGGCAGGAGGCTGGAAGAACACAGTAGGCCAGGCAGCATCAGGAGGTGTGGAAATCAGCATTTCGGGTGTAACCCTTCATCTGTTCATTGTGGCACAAAGTGTCCAGGAAGCCCATTAAGAACTGAGAGGATAGTTCATGACATAGCCACCCTGTCTTTCTTAGCCGCAGACTCCTTCAGCAGCTGGAGAGCCTTCTATGGGTTTGCCAGCTTCGGGAGACCAGGTAATGTCCTCCACTGGACGGCTATCACACTGATTCACCAATCCAACCAAAATCCACACCAGTTTGCTCCTCCTGACATTGCGGGAGATCAGCCTCTACGTGCCCAATAGCAGTGCCCTAACCTAAAATACAATATCTCACGCCAGGTATCTCAGACTAAACCAGGGATCAAACCTGGGAACTTTCTGGTCAGTGTGACTCCACTATTCACTAATAAATTCATCAATCATTTGTTGGACATAAGCTTACCAATCTGTAATGCTATGTTATAAATCAGAACATACATAAAGGGATAGGGGGAAAGAGGACACTGGCGGAGAATCACATGGGTGTGTAACAACAAAATACTCTCCATGGAATATAAAAGAGGGGTGTGGAAATAAGATATAATCAAAGTGGTCCACTCTCTAAGTACTTTCTTAGTGACTGGTTACATATAAACTCTGGCACTGCGTTCTAGTTTAGGAATTGCATGTAACATGGAAAGAAGAGTGCTAGACAACTTGCATTTATACAGCAGCTTGCAGTACCTCAGGGTGACAATACTTCACAGCCAAGTATGTTACAATTGTTATAACTCAGGAAACATGGGAACCAATTTGTAAAATGGTGAGATGATCTGGTCTTGATGGTGTGGTTTGAGGCCATGTAAGTTCTCCTGCTTACTTGTACACCCAGCACTCTCTAATCCAGAGCTATTTAATGTGTCACTGAATATCAACATCTCTGACAAGAATGTCCTCCTTCAGTGCTGTATTGAAGTTTCAGTCCTGACGGTATGCTCAAAGGGACTTGAAAAACATTGTTTTACAAATGGCAGTAGGGGGGAAACAGACAGACCACGGGATAAAAATGAACATTTTTTAAAGTAATTGCATAACTATACATTTGAAACCTGAACTGGAGATTCTGGAAGTTGAACTTGATCTTGGAGTGACCAGGTTTGTGGGGTTCATAGTCTACTCAGCTGTGTTCCATGCAGCACCAAAGTTCACAAATGATGTTTAAATCCATATTCATATGGATTTGCTCAGTTTGAGTTTGGTAACAGAAACATAGGTTGGTGTTCTGATTTTGGATTTTTTTTAATTATGCAGCTGTGGGATGTGACCATAGCTGACTGGGCTGCACTTTTTCCTAGTGCTCATTGGAATTTTGAACAATGAGAGGTGACCTTCTTGGAACAGGAGAAAGTGAGGTCTGCAGACGCTGGAGATCAAAGCTGAAACTTTATTGCTGGAACAGCACAGCAGGTCAGGCAGCATCTAGGGAACAGAAGATTCGATGTTTCGGGCACATGCCCTTCTTCAGGAATGAGCAGAGAGTGTTCAGCAGGAGAAGATAAAAGGTAGGGAGGAGGGACATGTGCCCGAAACGTCGAATCTTCTGTTCCCTAGATGCTGCCTGACCTGCTGTGCTGTTC
>NC_057740.1:11669895-11797293 GCF_004010195.1 Chiloscyllium plagiosum
ACAGCACAGCAGGTCAGGCAGCATCTAGGGAACAGAAGATTCGACGTTTCGGGCACATGCCCTTCTTCAGGAATGAGCAGAGAGTGTTCAGCAGGAGTCCCTCCTCCCTACCTTTTATCTTCTCCTGCTGAACACTCTCTGCTCATTCCTGAAGAAGGGCATGTGCCCGAAACGTCGAATCTTCTGTTCCCTAGATGCTGCCTGACCTGCTGTGCTGTTCCAGCAATAAAGTTTCGACCTTCTTGGAACATACAAGTCTCTCTGGGGATTTGACAGGCAAGATGCAGAAAAGTTACTTCCACATGTGGGACAGTCTAGGACAAAGGGCATAATCTCAGAATAAGGTGTCGCACAGTTACGTCAGAGATGGGGAGGAATTTCTTCTCTCAATGGGCTGTGAATTTGTGGAATTCTTTACACAGGGAGCTGTTGAGACTTGGTCATTATTATATTCAAGACTGAGATAGATTTTTAATGAGGAGGATCAATGGTTATGGGAAAAGGAAGGAAAGTAAAGTTGAGGATTATGAGATCAGCCGGTATGGTCATATTGCTTTTTCCTAAGTGCCCTTGAAAAGATGGTTATGAACTGCAGTCAAAGTGCTGTAGATACACGCACAGTGCCATTAGCAAGGGAGTTCCATGGTGTTGACCCAGTCACAATGAAAGAACAATGATACAGTTCAAAATCAGGTGGTGTGTGGCTTGGAGGTGTTGGAGTGAATTAGGCTGTAGAGTTAGAGAGGCATAAAGTAAACAACAGACATTACTTAATGAACAGAGGGGAACAACAGAGGTGGACTTTCAGATGGTGCCACCAGTGTCCATCTGGGTGGTAGAGGTTATGGGTCGAAGAGTGTGTTGCTGGAAAAGCACAGCCAGTCAGGCAGCATCCAAAGAGAAGGAGAGTCGAAATTTCGAGAAGAAGCTCTTCATCAGGAACGTTTTCAGCTTATGCGTGAAACTTTGATTCTCCTGCTCCTCAGATGTTGCCTGACCAGCTGTGCTTTTCCAGCACCACACTTTTCAAATCTGATCTCCAGCATCTGCAGGCCTCATTTTCTCCTGTTAGAGATTGTGGGTTTAGAAGATGCAGTTAAAAGAGCCTTACTAATTTGTTGTAGTGCAGCCTGTAGGTGATACATACTGCATTCATGGTGAAGCAAATAAATGTTTGTCGATGGGGTATTAAGAAATTGGACAGCTTGGTCATAAATAGCATTGAGCTTTTTGAATGTTGGTAGAGTTCATCTCAATAGGCAAAAGGAGTATCACACCACATTCCTGACATGTGCCTTGCAGACAGTGGCCAGGCTTTAACAAGTCAGGAGGTGAGTTACTTGAGTTAGAATTCCCTGTTGTAGCTATGGTATTGATATGGCTGCTCCATATCAGTTTCTTGCACATGGTAACTCACAGGGATGTTGATAGTTGGAATTCAATGATGGTAATGCCTTTGAGTATCAAGAGGAGATGGTTGAACTCTCTTGTTTTAAATGGTTGCTGTCTTACACTCATGCGGTCTGAATCTTTCTTACCATTTATCAGGCTAGCCTGGAATGTTGTCCAGGTCTTGTTACCTATGTGCATGGGCTGCTTCAGTATCTGAGGAGTCATGAATGGTGTAACCACCAATAAACGTCCCCATTTTTGACCTCTTGATATAGGAAAGCAGACTGACGAAGCAGCTGAAGTTGATTTGGCCTCGGACGTTTCACTAGTGCCTATTGCTCTTGTGGAGCAGTGGTAGTGTCCCTTGGTCCCTAAGTCCTGGGTCCAAATCCCATCTGCTCCAGAGGTGTGCCTGAACAGGCTAATTAAAAATGTCCACATGCAGTGCTGTCCTGAAGGGGAGATGATTGAGCTTCAACAATCACAGCTACCTTCCATTGTGTGAGGTATGACTTCATCAGCAGAGCGATTTTCCCTTTATTTCCATTGAATTTAGTTTTTGCTGGGGCTCCTCAATACCATGCTTGGTCAAATGCAACCTTGATGTCAAAAGTCCTCAGAGTTCTGTTTTTTAACTCACGTTTGGACCGTGGTTGTAATGAGGTAGAGAGCTGAGTAAGCCAGGCAGAACCCAAACTGATTCTGGATTAGTGGTGCTGGAAGAGCACAGCAATTCAGGCAGCATCCGAGGACAGGCAAAACCCACGTTTCGGGCAAAAGCCCTTCATCAGGACCCAAACTGAGCATTGTAAGTGCCCATTCTTGGGTTGCTATATCTGTTTGAAATGTATCTCATCCTGCATTATGGAAAAACAACAAAAACCCAATGGAGTGTATCCTCAATGTGAAGATGCAACTTTACCTTCTCAAGGTCTGCATTGTGGTCCTTTCTATCAATAATGTTATTGACAGATGCATCTGCTAGAGGTGGATTCATGAAATCAAGGTCAAGCATGCTTTTCGCTCTTGTTTGTTTCTTCACCGCCTGCCGCAGATCCAGTCGTACAGTTGTGTCTTTTAGCACATGGTCAGTATTGGCACTACTGAGCCACTCTTGTTGATGGAATTTGAAGTTCCCCCACTCAGTGTACAGTTCTTTCCACTCTCGATGCTTCCTTCAAGGGATGCTTAAAGTAGAGGAGAACTGATTCATCATCTGAAGAGGGGTGAGGCACACGGACTAGCTAGTAATCAGCAGGAGATTTCCTTGCCCGTGTTTGACCTGATGCCGTGAGATTTCACACAACCATGAATCAACACTGAGGAGTCTGAGGGAAACTTCTACCTGACTGTGCTCTCACCTTGCTAATGTTGTTGGAACAGGACATAGGCAGAGATAATGTTGGTGGTGCCTGAGCATTGTCTATTATGTATGGTTTTGTGACTACAGCAGTTATTGCTTGATGGTCCACCTATACTCACTTCATACATTGACTCAGGTTGTCAAACCCTGTATGGAACTCAATAGTTCCCGTGTTAGTTTGGTAGAGTTGTGGAGGAAGCAATCAGCTGGAGGATGACCTACTGTGGAACTGATTGTGGACACGTTAGGATGGATAAATATTCTGAAGTGTAGTTTCATTAGCATTGAACATCTTAATCTAAAACTTTTCACAGGGAAAAACTGAGATCCAGTGTGTTGGACACTTTCCAGGTTCAAAATAGGATGAATGAATAATGAATAGCTGCTTGCTGTTCCAAATTCACTTTTAAAACTTCAGGTTCTAGAGAGTAGGGAAGATATAAAAGAAATTTGACAAGATTTCAATTTAAATAATTAAATCAAAATTAGTTTTGAAATGGATGATTTTAGGGTGCTAATTCTTAGAAGCATATGATGTAAAAGAAAAGGATAAAAGAATATACTGATAAGCTTTGATGAAGTGGGTGTAAGAGGGAACTGTTATTGGGGATAAATGTCAGCAGAGATGAATTGAGCTGAATGGTCTATTTCTGTGCTTTGAGGACTCGAAGTAATATAGAAACCTTTGATGTTAGAGGCAGAAATGCCAAAAGCCATTATTCTCACAACACTTCGTGACCTTCTCCCTAACCTCAGTTGCTGTGCATAACTTGGGAGGTCAGCAAATAATTGACAAAGAATAGACTTTAAAGCCTTATTTCCAGCCAGCATGTGGTGTCTGCAGATTAATGTATTCAGGGTCAGGCTGCCATTATTTATCCAGCACAGAAATTGCTCGTGGAGAGAAAACTCAATTCAAATTACCTGCCAAACCCCTGGCCTTGTTAACTTGACTGCCTCATCAGTATGTGTGCAACACTTGAAATCCGTTTGGAAATAACTTGAAAGCAGTGGAGTCACAATTTGAGGGCTCCTGATCTAAGATATATAAGAATATAAATTTTCTAAGTTTTCAAGGAATCGTTTGGGTGGGGCAGACAGGAAGAGGAATTAAAGCAACAATGAGACCAGTCAGAATGGCAGAGAAGATTCAGGGGCCAAGGGAGTTGCTCCTGCTTCTATTTCTTAAATTCATTTGTTAACTTTCGCCTTACTTTAATTTAAGGCAAACACAGAAAACGTTGAAGAAACTCAGCAGGACTCAAGTGGCAGCGGCGGAGGAGAGAGAAACGGTTAGTGGTTTGAGTCTGGTGTGACTCTTCTTCAGAGGAGCTGAAGGAATGCAGGCAAATGGGGCTAGTTCAGTGCAGGAACCTGGTCAGCATGAAGGAACTGAAGACTCTGAAGAAAAGTCATTCAGGGCTCAAAATATTAACTCAGTTTCTCTCTCATAGATGCCAGACTTACTGAGTTTCTCCGATACTCTCTTATTTGAGATTTTCACAATCCCCAGTATTTGGCTTTCAATTTAAAGCTGTCTGTTCTCTAAAAGAAGTCGCACTTTAAAAATCAAGTCAAAGAACATTTGCACCAGTAAAACATCCACTGTATACAATGGTGCATTGTTCTTGCAGGGAGAACAGCAGCAAGGTGGCAGCAAAGATAGCTGTGGGAATCCAAACTGCTTATAACCTTCCAGCCTTCCCATGGTACATGGCTGATGTACATGCTGGATATGACATTACTGGAACAGATGCAATGGAAAGGGAGAAACTGGGTGAATGGAATGGGATCCTTACAGGAAGCACATGAGGTCAAACAAAAAAGGATGGAAGAATATACCAATACGGTTAGATGAAGAGGACGTCAGAAGTGGCTGTTGTTGGGGATAAACACCAGCACAGATGAATTGAGCTGAATGCCCTGCTTCTGTGCCTTGAGGACTTGATATAATACAGAGAGATTTGATGGAGAGGCAGAAATGCCAAAACCCAAGAGTATGTGAGGAAGTATAACGGTGAGAGTCAGTGGGTTGTAGTGGAGACTGTCTACCAGTGTATTCCCAGAGAGTGAGATTGGAGTGATTAAGAAAGGGAAGGGAAGAGGCAGAGGTGGACCAGATGAAAGTAATGGATGGATGGAACTTGGAAGCAAATTTCATGACTGATATTTGGTTGGTATCGGTCTCTATCTCGTAGTAGATAAGATGTTACAACATCATCAGATGTTGCAATGATGAAACAGTAAATATAAATCTTCATGCCCAGATCTTATGGATAAATATTACACACACACTCACTCAGGGACGTTCAGTGGGTTTTTGCACAGATAGAAATCTAAAGGAAATTTATGCCCACTGCAGACGATCTATGAACGGCACAAGAAACTGGGGGCCTTGTTAAAATATTTGATTAACAATGTCTACTGAGACATGCAGGGGCTGGGTGTGGGGATGGTCTAAGGAGGGGATGGGGGTCTTGCCTGCCAAGAGCCTGGACGGTACCTGTGTGGACTCCTCTGAGTAAGCTGGCCAATCTCAGGAACCAGAGTGGCCAACATTGAACTGAGTCTGGGATCAAGAGCCAATTCGTAGTAATGGTTGCAATGAAGAAACAAAGGATTGGCCTAAAGTAGGTATTAATAGCAAAAAAATCAACAGTGTCTGAAAGTGAAAACATAAAAAAAAATACAAAACTTCTGGAAAGACAAAAGAAAAATCTAACTGGAGGAAGAAGTAAGCTTCTGAAGTTGTTGAATTCAGAAGGCCTGTGAAGTGCCTGTTTGGAATATGAGGAGCTATTCTTCAACCATTTAATGCTACAATTGAAGGAAAGGTCTCATGTACCTCTTCTTGAGAGCTACTAACAACTGCTGCTGCAAAATACTTTGCTATCTTGGATTGCATATTCTTTGGTTCCCATTACATTTTCAGCCCTTCTTGCCCAAGGATACAAATAGTCACTGCCTGGCTATTTCACCTGAATGCTGCTTCTTGTAAAAATATTGAACTTGTGCTATCACTCAACAACTACTGAACAACACCCTGCAGTAGGAATCAATGATTAAATACAAGACGGTTTGTTCTTTACCTAACCCAGTGACATTGACACTGCTTATCATGTCGTTCCCAAGTCCTGCCTGTGATGAGGTGGACAAATTCATCAATCACATCTTGCATTTGTGTAACATTTATAATGTAAGAAACCCATTGCAAGATGTATCACAACAGTGCAAGCCAAAGAAGGATATGTTTGGACGAGTGAATTAAAGCTTAGTCAATGAGGCTTGTATTAGGAAGATTGTACAGAGAGCACTGAGCTCCAATTCAGGCTCAAATCTTCACCTTTCTGACTCAGCATCCTATCAGACTGAAACACTGGGTCAAAACAGGATCAATAATTTTAAGAGGAAGGCCATGACTTTTCACAAGATACTGTTACACTTTGCACAATGATCTAATTACCACTACTGTGCACAGGGATAGGTGTCATTTAACTGATAAGGATTGGGCTGACTGGCTGGTTTGTTTTAATATTAATATCGATCTGAAACATTGACTTGGTTTCACTCTCCACAGATGCTGCCAGACCTGTGCAGAATGTAGCATTTTCTGTTTTTACTCATTTGCTTTTCTCAGGGCTCTTGGGACACAAATGATTTTTGCACGATTGAATGTTCAAAACTACAGTTCTTATAATTCTGAATAAACATGAATAAACTTTCACAATTATGGCCAGTGTTGACTTGAATAGGAACAAGACATAGTTTCTTTCTAGACTGCACAACTGAAGTTTGAAGTCTTTGGTTATCTTCAGATAAATAACACAAATCATATTATCATTGTAATATTAAAATGACTCTGTTCACCAAATTTCATTGTGGCACCAAACTGCTAAAGAACATTAAGAATCAGAAGCAGGAGGAGTCTATTCAGCCCCTAAAGCCTGCTCTCCTAATCTCAACTCCCATTCAGTCCATATATCCCTCGAATCTCTGTGTATCAAAATCTGTTAACAAAACTGAGAATCTCTGAGTCAAGAACTTGAAAGCTTCACAACCATCCAAGTGAAGGAATGTCTAGCTGGGCTCACTAGTTGTTCTATTATTAAATGTTCAACAAGTCATTTTGTCACCTAATTCTAATCTTTTCAGACAGGGGAAACCACATCTCAGCATCTATCCTGTCAAGCCCTCTAAATATTTTGCACATTAAAGATGTTACTTCATTCAAACAGACTCCTGGATGGCCTTGGCTTCACACACACTGAGAATGATCAAGCTGGAAGAGACTTGCTTGACAGCTGTTACTGAGACCAATGACAGAAAGAGCAAGCTCTCAATTGGCTGGAGCCCTATGTAATTGACAGTTTGACACACAGTGACTTCACCTTACAGTTCAGAGAGTGTGGGAACAGAAAGTCAATTATGAGGCCAGATCAAACTCAGTAGTGGGTAAGGATTTTTGCTTTAGAAGTTCTGTGGCAGCCTGACACAGAAAGCTGGACTGTTTTAAGGTTATAGGAACTAAATAGAAGGTTAGCAACTACAGTGGTATCTTTGACAGACTTAATTCCACAGACACAGGTATCCTATCACCAAGACATCCTTTAATTACCTGTGGAAAGTCCTCAACACTGATCCAGCTCTCTCAGAGCCAGCTCTCAGGCTGAACAGAACCTCTGACACTCCTGTTTATATAAAACCATAGAAGGTAGGAGCAGGAGGAGGCCATTCAGCCCTGTGAGCGTGCTTTGCCATTCACCACTATTATGGCTGATCATTCAACTCAATAGGAGGAGAAAGTGAGGTCTGCAGATGCTGGAGATCAGAGATGGAAATGTGTTGCTGGAAAAGCGCAGCAGGTCAGGCAGCATCTAGGGAACAGGAGAATCGACGTTTCGGGCATTAGCCCTTCTTCAGGAAGAAGAAGGGCTAATGCCCGAAACGTCGATTCTCCTGTTCCCTAGATGCTGCCTGACCTGCTGCGCTTTTCCAGCAACACATTTCCATCTCATTCAACTTAATAGCCTAATCTTGCTTTTTCCCCATTACCTTTGGTCCCATTCACCTCAAGTGTTATATGTAGTTTCCCCTTGAATACATTCAATGATTTGGCACTTCCTGTGGTAATGAATTCCACAGGCTTACCACTCTTTGAGTGAAGAAATGTCTCCTCATCTCTGTTCTAAATGGTCCACACCGAATCCTCAGACTGTGACTCCTGGTTCTGGACACACCCACCATCAGGAACATTCTCCCTGCATCTACCCTGTCTAGTCCTGTTAAATATTATAAGTCTCTCTGAGATCCCCCCCTCACTTGTCTGAACTCCAATGAAAACAATCCTAACCTACTCAATTTCTCCTCATCTGTCAAATCCTCCATCCCCGGAATCAGTCTGGTAAACCTTCGCTGTACTCCCTCGAGAGCAAGAGCATCCTTCCTCAGAAAAGGAGATCAAAACTATACACAATATTCTAGGTGTGGCCTCACCAAGGCCCTGGGTTCTTTTTATTCACAATGATCCAGCTCCCTCAGAGCCAGCTCTCAGAGTGAACAGAACCTCTGGCATTCCTGTTTCTTTTTTTTCTTTTTTTATAAACCCCCACACGACCGCTTATTTTTCCCCAGCACCCATGGTGTGTGTATGCAGGTGTGAGACGCAGTGAGAGACACAAGGTGCACGAATCTTTATTCAATTTCCACCACCAGGAAGATAGGAAAACACCCGAGTGGCCAGTGACAAGCAGTGCCCTTCACAAATGGGCAATGCTGTGTGACCAACCAAGGCCCTGGATAACTGTCAACCAGGGCTCACTGGTTGGATCAGATTAATAGCCCCAATCAGGGAAGTCAATGAAGTCCATATGGCTGCCTTGTTACAATCGATAATTCATTTTCCTTCTGAATTCAAGAACATTAGCTCCTCCTGGGGCGTTTTAGCACTGGGTCAGGTTTCTCCAACTCTGCCTCTGATACAGGCAGCATGTACGCGGAGTAGCTCTCCTACTGTGCTCGGAGTGTCTTACAAGAAATTCAATTCTCCTCTTCAAGCCACAAAGATGACATCTGCCATGTCCATCTCAGATTCCGAGGTATTTTCAATGCTTGATGGAGAGGGAGATCCAATGGGTTCTGGAAAAGTCAGAAAGGCAGTTGAGGAGCTGGGCACATTATGCTCCCACACTGTTTGCAGTTTGCAGTGTTCATATGGTCCATGTGCTTGTTCAGGGCTGTCGCACCGATTCGAACTTTATATGTCACTGGACCTGACCTCACATCAACCATGTTTCTTTCCCATGCAGGGCCATTCCTGAGGTTCCTACACCAAACTTCATCCCCTGAAGCAAACTGTGTCTCTTGTTCAGTGGAGTCTTGTGTCCTGCACTGGAGCTCCTGATGCCATTTCATCCTCCCCCTCATGTCTGAGAAGACCATATTTAACTTGGTGTGGAGACTTCTCCCCATTAGTAACTCTGTTGGAGCTATCCCTGTCGTTACATGAGGGGTGGTTTTATACTCAAAGAAGAACCGGGACTGTTTGGTATCGAGTGAAGTTGTAGGCTGTTTCTTTAGGCCTGCCTTCAAAGTTTGGACTGCTCTTTCTGCCAGACCTTGGATGGTGGATCGTGTGGAGCTGTCTTTATATGTCGAATACCGTCCAACTTTAGGAAATACTCAAATTCCCTGCTGGTAAACGATGGTCCGTAACCTGTGACCAACACATCCAGGAGTCTATGTATTGCAAAAGATGCACACAGTTTTTCTGTTGTCGTTCTCGTGTTTGCTGAATAAACTCTATTCATGTTCAGCCAATTTGAGTGGGCATCCACACTGACTAAGAACATTGATCCCATGAAGGACCTGCATTGTCAATGCGTGACCAAATCCAGGGTTCACCCGATCATTCCCACGAATGTGGGGGAGCTGGTGGTGGTAATATTTGTCCTTGTTGGCACTCTGGGCACTCCCTACCAGTGCAGCTATGTCTGCATCCAATCCTGGCTACCAGATATAACTTCTTGCCAACATCGTCTTCTTGGAAACCTCTGGATGACCCTGGTGGAGTTCAGCCAGTATCTGGCGGCAGACTTTGTTCAGTCCCTTGCTCTGCATAACAATATGCCATCCTCTAATGTGATCTGAACTTACTGGGTCCAAAAAAGTTTTCAATTCTTGGTTGATTTCCCCCATCACTACCAGCTGCTTCTGTTTTACCAGGACCAGATCTTTCTGGGTCCAAAGTCTGATATTGTCAGCTGTGACTGGAAGTGTGTTCAGAATGTTTAACACTATTACGAGCTCTTCCTTTGGTGGTACCACCGGTAGTGTATGTGCCAGTGAGTGAAGGCTCGTAATATCAGTGTATTTGCTGCTTGGCCTCCCGGATGGTATTCCAACTTGTAATTATATGCACTTAGTATTAGATCCCATCATTGAATTTGGCCTGAAGCTATGGCTGGCACTGCCTTATCCTCGAGGAGAAAGTGAGGTCTGCAGATGCTGGAGATCAGAGCTGAAAATGTGTTGCTGGAAAAGCGCAGCAGGTCAGGCAGCATCCAGGGAACAGGAGAATCGATGTTTCGGGCATGAGCCCTTCTTCAGGAATCCTTCTTCTCCTTCTTTTCCAGCAACACATTTTCAGCACTGCCTTATCCTCTTCATGTAGATCGAACAGGGTGTTGTGGTCTGTTATTATTACAAATTTACACTTACAAAAATATTGATCTAACTTCCTGACTCCAAAAATGACTGCCAAACCTTCCTTCTCTATCTGGGCGTATTAACGCTCTGCTTTCGCCAAAGTCGTGGACGCATATACTATTGGGCATTCCTCTCCTTTGAGCTATGAGCTAATACAACTCCAATGCCATACAGAGGAAGCATCACATGGGATCACATCTCGCTTGGGATCATAATGTGCCAACACCTTAGAGGATAATAGCTGTTTTCATCACTTTCCTGAAAGCCATGGCATGGCTCCACAACCATTTTCAAAGCTTACCCTTTTTTTAAGAGTTGATGCAAAGGTACCAGGATGGATGCCAGATTATGGAAGGACTTTCCACTATAGTTCATCATCCAAAGGAAAGACCTAAATCCAATACAGTGGTAGGAGCCTGGCACCTTTGATCCACCTCATTTTGTCTTCCAACGGGTATATCCCAATCTTGTCAACTCTGTCGCCCAAGTAGGTCATTTGAGTCCTGGAACACATAAGTTTCCCTTCTAAGGTGTATGCCCACCTGGGAGAAACATCTAAAGACAATGTCCAAATTCCCTAAGTGCTCCTTATTGGTCCTCCCTGTTATTAGCATGTCATGTAGATAAATGGTGGCCTGGGGTAGACCTTGTAAAATGGTCTCCATTGCTTGCAGAAAAACTGCACAGTCTGTCGATAGCCCAAATACTAGTCTTGTATATTGGTATAAACCTTTATAGGTGCTAATTGTGGGTGCAAATTTCTGGGAATCCTCATCTAACAAGAATTGCAGGTACTCATGACTCATGTCCAGCTTCGTGAAGAACAGCCCCCCTGCCGGCTTTGCGTATAAATACTCTTTGCGAGGGATTGGGTCCATATCCAGCTGTGAAAAGCAGTTTATTGATTGTTTAAAATCCCCACAAAGGTGAACAGGCTGGTGGGGCTTCACAATCAGCACAACCAGTGCTGCCCATTCCACAATCTGGACTGGTGTGATGATTCCTTCATTTTCCAGCTTCCTGATTTCTGCTTCTACCTTTGCCCATAAGGCCTTGCAGAATCGTGGAGCTGCTTCCTGGTCAACATGCAAGGTGGCCTTGGCTCCTTTGACAGTCTCTAGACATTTCTGAAATATTCCAGGTATTTAATTAGGACTTCACTCAGGCAGCCATTTTCTAAATGAAAAATGAATCTTTCTCAACCAATTTTGCCCATCGAGCTTGGGCCTGAGCATTTTACTGCAATCAGTGGGAACTGAACCAGCTGCTTCTCATAAGAGACCGGAATTGAAGTTGGACCCTTAATCTGCAAAGGTTCCTTGGTATAGGTTTTCAGTCTAGCCAAGGTCTTGTGCAAACGTTAGGATTGGAGTTCAGAGCGAATTTTGATAAAGACCAGTTCTGCAGTCATTGAAACAGCCACGCCGGTATCAACCTCCATTAGAACTGGGTGACCATTTAACCAGACATTTACTTTGATTGGTTCCTATTGCTAAGCAATTTAACTGTTCCAAACCAGCTGTCGGTGGACTTTCCAGGGTAATAACTCTCCTGGATACCTGCCAGTTAGTTCACTTACTCAATTTGGGTTTAGTAAGACTCTGTTGCTGTCTCGAGTCCACATACCAACAGCCACGACAGTGGCTGGTTGGCCAGAATCCTGATGAAAGTTTTAACTGTTTGGGAGAGGTTTGGTTTTGCTCTGGAGTTTGCTGTGGGCTGACCTAGAGTCCGTCTGTTCAGGATATGCAATTGCCTTCACTCAAGTTGTGTTCCCCAAGCTCAGTCAGACTGGTGAGGGTGTCCACCTGCAACAGAATACCCTGCAACACATATGCTCCACTTGCCGTGTTTTCCAATAATAAAGCCAATTTTAGTGCCTGTTTGAAGTCCAGTTGGGCTTCAGCTAGTAGACGCTTTTGCATGGTTACATCATTAATCCCACATACTGAACAGTCTAGTCAAAAATCCCAATGCAGATTCCCCTGGTTCTTGAATTGCCAAGTAAAACTAATAGCATCTCACAATTATAGGAGGCTTAGTGTCTTAATATTTCTGAATTAAATCTGTTAACTTTTGAAAAGTTTTAATATTGCCTCAGGGAAAGTTAGGCTCTTAATAACTGAGAAAGCTATGGGTCCACAAGCTGTCAGGAGAATTAATTGTTGCTTTTCATCTGCCCCAATCTCATTTGCCTGGAAAGTTTCCACAGTCTTCGATGGCAGGATTGAACGAGTCAAGCTTCTCAAATCATGATATGATACTACAAAGGCTTACCCCAACTCAAAGATGATTGTTGTGAGCAAATTTCTTTAGGAGTGTATTTTTTTCTTTCATCGCCACTGAAATAAATCCACAGGTGTCCTTTTACCAAGTCACCCTTCATTTACATGTGGAAAGTCCTTGACACTGATCCAACTTCCTCAGAACCAGCTCTTAGATAAACAGAACCTCTGACACTCCTGTTTGTACTTGCCATCCAGGGTCCCTGATTGGACTAGCACAACAGTTCCAATCAGGGAACTCACATTTTATGAGATCCATATGGTTGATCTTGTTACAATCACTACTTTTGGCAATACCTGGGTAGTGGGTGGTTGTGTCCTCTTGGTTCACCTCAGCAATAGCATCAGTGTGAAGTCAAATCAATTTCTATATGAGTAGGATTGATACGTTGCCTGTATTGATGGCTAAATTGGGTGGCTTCCCCATGATACTGAAGTAAAGATTTCTCCCTGGATGTTGGTGGGATGGTGAAGGTAATCCAGCTGAGGAGACCCGACTGTCACCGCCTTGCTATGTCATCTGACTGCCTGTCCTTCAGACATGAACAACAATGTCCTTATAGAAAGTATTGAACTGCTGTCATCACTCAACAACCACCAAAATCACACTTGGCAACAGGATCAATGGCCAATATTAAACATAGAGCATAGGACTGATTTTTCTTTGCATAACCCAATAACAAATGATATCATTCCCAAGTTATATCTTTGCAGACAATGGCAATTTCTAGAAGGAAATAGCATCAAAGAGGTAGGAAATCACCCCCAGGTATATTGTAATAGTGTAGAAATTGACAGAAAGTCATTGGATGAAATATTTCAAGGGAAGAAGAGAAGTTTGGCAAATTTGATGATATTAAGGAGAGTTTTAAAGGAAGACTTAAGTACAGATTTGGAATCAGATCTGAAATCTTTCTAGGTCACCACCAACCCAAACAAATTATCCAATCTGATGGTTAGGGACACAGATTTGACCATTATTTAGCGATTATAATAGGACCCTAAAAAAGGTAACTAGGGAGATAATACGGCCCCTCAAAGATCAGCAAGGCAGCCAATGTGTGGAGCCGCAGGAGCTGGGGGAGATACTAAACAAATATTTTGCATCAGTGTTCACTGTGGACATGGATATAGAAGATATAGAATGTGGGTATATAGATGGTAACATCTTGAAGAATGTCCATATTACAGAGGAGGAGGTGCTGGGTGTCTTGAAATGCATAAAAGTGGATAAATCCCCAGGGTTGTGTACTCTAGAACTCTATGGGAAGCTAAGGAACTATTTGCTGGGCCCCTTGCTGAGATATTTATATCATCAATAATTACAGGTGAGGTGCTAAAAGACTGGAGATTGGCTAACATGGGGCCACTATTTAAGAAAGGTGGTAAGGAAAATCCAGGGAACTATGGACCAGTGAGCCTGACATCGGTGGTGGGCAAGTTGTTGGAGGGAATCCTGAGGGACAGGATTAACGTATACTTGGAAAGGCAAGGACTGATTAGGGATAGTCAGCATGGTTTTGTGCGTGGGAAATCATATCTCATGAATTTGATTGGGTTTCTTGAAGAAGTACCAAAGAGGATTGATGAGGTCAGAGCAGTGGACGAGATCTATATGGACTTCAGTAAGGCGTTCGATAAGGCTCCTCTTGGGAAACTGGTTCGCAAGGTTAGATCTCATGGAATACAAGGAGAACTAGCCATATGGATACAGAACTGGCTTGAAGGAAGAAGACAGAGGGTGGTGGTGGAGGGTTGCTTTTCAGACTGGAGGCCTGTGACCAGTGGAGTGCCACAAGGATTGGTGCTGGGTCCACTACTTGCCATCATTTACATAAATGATTTGGATGTGAACAAAGGGGTTAGTAAGTTTGCAGATGACACCAAAAATGGAGATGTAGTGGATAGCGAAGAAGGTTACCTCAGAGTACAACGGGCCCTTGATTAGTTGGGCCAATGGGCTGAGAAGTGGCAGATGGAGTTTAATTTAGATAAATACGAGGTGCTGTGTTTTGGAAAAGCAAATTAGAGCAGGATTTATACACTTAATGGTAAGATCCTGGGGGTTTTGCTGAACAAAGAGACCTTGGAGTGCAGGTTCATAGATCCTTGAAAGTAGAGTTGCAGGTAGATAGGATAGTAAAGAAGGCATTTGGTATGCTTTCCTTTATTGGTCAGAATATTGAGTATATGTTGTCGCTCTAAAAGACATTGGTTAGGCCATTTTTGGAATATCACGTGCAATTCTGGTCTCCTTCCTATCGGAAAGATGTTGTGAAACTTGAAAGGGTTCAGAAAAGATTTACAAGGATGTTGCCAGGGTTGGAAGGTTTGGGCTATAGGGAGAGGCTGAACAGGCTGGGGCTGTTTTCCCTGGAGCATTGCAGGCTAAGGGGTTGACCTTATAGAGGTTCATAAAACCATAAGGGGCGTGGATAGGATCAATAGATAAAGTCTTTTCCCTGGGGTGGGGGAGTCCAGAACTAGAGGGCACACATTTAGGATGAGAGGGGAAAGATATAAAAGGGACTTAAGGGGTAACTTTTTCATGGAGAAGGTGGTGTGTGTATGAATGAGCTGCCAGAGGAAGTGGTGGAGGCTAGTACAATGACAGCATGTGAAAGGCATCTGGATGGGTATATGAATAGGAAAGGTTCAGATGGATATGGGCCAAGTGCTGGCAAATGGGACTAAATTAGGTTAGGATAACTGGTTCTAATTATTGAATAGTTTCAAGACAGAGATAGACTCCTGTAAGGCAAGAGATTATTCATGGATAGCTAGAAACATGGACTTCAAAACACAAACAAATCTGCCCTGACCTTATTGAATGCAGGAGAAGGCTTGAGAGGCAAAATGGCCTAGACCTCTGTCCTTAATTTGTATGTTCAGGAGATCAATCATAAAACACAAAAATAAAAGTTTGCCACTTTCAAGCTGTTGTTATTTAAATCTCCTGTGCTTTGAATGTTAAAAAAGTTGAAAATAGTCAGCGCTTGCAATTTCAATAACTTAAAGGTAATGATTAAAATATTATTGCCTCTTGATTGTTTGAAAGCCTATCATTATCACAGTGGGGCAGGGGTTGGAAACTCACAACTTGATTGGCAGGTCCTCAAGGTTATTAAAGGATTAACTGTCTTTGGTCTGGTGTTACGAGTACAAATATTTTATCAGGGATTAGGTACTTGTTCCAGTGTAAATATACTGAAATGTTTCCCGCCAAATGCTCTGTAAAGGTACATAGAACATTACTTTATTTCCTCTTAGTGTTAGACTTAAGGTCCACCCATGAAGGGTACTTGGTGAGGTTGCATGCAGGATTTTGGAGCAAAGGATACTTGGATTGGGAGGAGGGGGAATCTTATGGCTTTGGCACTAACTTGATGGAGGATCTGTGAGGATTGATGGGGATGAGTGGAGGTAATCTCTTGGCAAGAGTTAGGATGTAGTTGCCATTGCAGCCATAAAAGTTCATGGGCCATAGGCTGATATGGAGGTTATGAGGAGCATTTGGGGATAAATGGAGGAGCATGGGACAGCATGGATTTAAATGGTAAAGGGTGGAAAGGGGTGGGGGGGTTGAGGGAGTGTGAGAGGTGATACCTAGAGGGTGTAATATTAAATAAAACAACCGGAACAGACCTGAAACAGCAATGTAGGAACATTTAACCAGCCAATTTGGGTACTCAGCAGCCCCGTGACCACCTTTACATTTTTTGTGGAATAGCTGTTTTGCCTTGGTGAATTAGGAAATTAACAGCTGATTCAATGCTTTTTCACACTATGTTTTAGATGTTATCTTGCATGGTGGTTCTTTCTAATCTGAACAGCTTCTGTTGTTCATTTTTAAAAGCAGGTTAAAAACATGGCCGTCGCAATCATGTGACCTATTAAAAATCCCAAGTCCTTTTCCAAATAAAAGGGGCGTGCTAGGCTGGTCTACATCCTGTTTCTGGGGGTGGGGTAGGTCTGACTCCAGCACAATACTGACCTCTCTACACCACCCATGTAACAAATATCCTGGGAATTTCTCTGATACTTTGCATCTACTTTGGGAGGGAAAACCTGAGCTGGAAAGTCCATGACCAGATTGAGAAATGCAAGGAGTAACTGCAATCCATGTTGACAGGGAGTGTGAAAATGTTGAGCTGCAGACTGTGGAAAGGAGTAGTCAAGATTTGAACTGCAAATTACAACACACAGTATTAAAAATAACATGGATCAGCGGCACATTTAGACATCAAGGTCCGTGCTGACATGCATATCCATTTCTAGTATTATTGTACAAACTGCATAACTGAGATCTTCTTTCTTCAAGCCAGAGTCTTATAAATAATTTGTGTGTGCATGCTCAGTGATCTGCACGCTGGCATCATTACTACAGCTGGGAGAATTACAGCATATGTTGGCACTTCACAGTCTCAGGGTTAAGGAGCTCAGGGTATGTTCCAGTACAAAGCCTGCATCTAACAACTATAAATGAAAGAAGAAAAAAGACTTGATTCACATATTAACATTTACATCTATCATAAGCTCCTCAATGCTTTTACCATTCAGCAAATACAGCAGCCAATTAAAGCAAGGACCTCCAAAATGCAAATTAATGAATCAGTTAATGGTCATATTAGTCAAGAAAGGAATAAAGGAGAAAAGAATGAATTGTATTTATACTTTTCACAATTACTGATTGCCTCAAAGTTCTCTTAAGTCTACAAAGTACTTTTTGAAATGTAGTCACGACATAGGAAAACATAGGAACCAATTTATGCAGAGCAAATCCCACAAACAGGAAATCCAGAATGACTTTTTTTGTGTGGTGCTGATTTAGGAATAAAAATTAGCCAGGATATTTGAAGAAGACCAGAAAAGCTCTCCCCAAGCAGTGGTAAATGATCTTTGATATCCACATATGATTTGGGATCCCAGAATTATTTTTTTCATTGCGCAGGTCTTGGAAGTCTGTGCATGGCAGCAACTTCTACCATCAGGAGTCAGTTCGGGTGTGGTCTGTATGGAACCACCTAGTGGCTTACAGAGAATGGATTAACATCTCATTGAAGAAGACCTTTGACGATGCATACTCCCTCAGTCTTGTGGAGAGTGCTACACTCACTAAGGACTACACTAGACTGCCAGCCTTGATGTTTATGTTCAAGCCCTGGTTTGGGATGAGAATCTCAGAAGCAAGAGTGCTATCTGCTGGTGAACACTGGAAAGGGCTTTTTTGCTCTTCTTGATATAGGTTTGGATATTTTAAAAGATTTTTTTTTACTTTGAGAGTCATAAAGCTGTGTAATGCATAATAACAGAAGCAGACATTAACTCAACTTTGAAGAATTGGTTTGATGGTTATTGATAAAAGCAAAATGGGGACAAGGTGGGAACTTGGAATCAGGACTATTGTCTGTGTAGGGGGTAAGCAGCAACTTTGGGTAGAATGAGTTGTTCCTTTTCTGTAAGATACATAATTTTTTCAAGCTTGTTATCAACTTTCTATCTCCCTCTTTTCCATAAAGATCCTACTGAAAATGAACCTCTTTGACTAACCTTTTGCTCATGTGCCTAATGTCCACTCGTTTGATTTGTTTCCCTTTAGGTTATGCTTCAGTAAAGCCTTTTGAGATATTTTATCCATCAAGAGTGCACTGCTGGCATGAAGAGAAATCCCAAAAAATACCATATTCTCTTCTTTATTTTTGTGTTTAAGCTCTGTTTCTTTTAAAAATGGACAATCTTGCCGGATAGTTAAAGTAATCAAAGTTGATCACATGATCATATTTCTATAAACTTCTGAACCCCCTGCATTGTGTAAATATCCAGCTAATGTTAACACAAAAGACCTGAAAACAAGCCATCTGCTTCCAGCCAGCTTGAGAGAAAGGAAATCTCCCAAGACTTTTTATGGTATAATGCAATAATACTTACTTCATCATCTTACAATAGAAACTCTAATGGGGAGGTGATGCTACACTGTTAGTTTAGCAAATTTCAAATTAGTCCACTGAGATGAGTCATTAGCACCTGATATGCCTGCCTTTGGCAAATGACTGAAAATTGGAGCTGGTTAAATAGTTTAAATGCACAATTCTGGGATTCAAAGTCAGTTGCTGTTTGACCTCGAGTGGGAAAGCCGGACTATAGGCTGGGTTAACAGCCCGACTTGTATTCTCCATCTCTGTCTCCGTGTTTCTGGCTGGAAGGGAGTCTTCGCTTCACCTGCTGTAAGGAAAGTCTACTGGGTTCAACTCACTGAAGAAATTAACATTGAACAGTGACTTTTCGGAACTTGTAATTCACAACTGATTTTAAAATACCCCTGGATTTACTAAACTTATAATTTATAACGTATCCTGGCTCTTACCCTGTCTTGCTTAATTTCCTGAATATTTGAATGTAGGGATAGAGCAATGAAATAATTCCCTATGTTTTGGTAATAAAGACTATTGTTGATTTCAACTTAAAATTTTTGCTGTGGGTTTATTTCAAGAGTTGGAGTCCAAAATCTACGGTTTGGGAAACACAATTTGGGCCTATCTGAGTAAGGGATGAGAAGAAAAAAAGGGAAAGAATTAAATCAAACAATACTCACTATTTCCAGCTTAAGGGGGAAAAGCATTCAGAATTTAGTTTTACGCTCATTCACCCTTTGTGTATGACAGAATGCAATTCAAGTGAAAATTGATGCTGTAAGATCAAGGAATCTTTCAACATTTCCATGAGATAGTAGGGGGAATTATCTATTAAAGAATGGTATATTGGACACATCAATTTCTCAAGATCCAAACTATACAAATGAAAGAACCCCATAAGAAATAGGAACAAGAAGAGGCCATTCAGCTCATTGAACCTGATTTACCATTCATGGCAGATCCTCATGTCCACTTTACTGTCCTTTCTCCATAACCCCACCAAGAATCTATGTATCAAGAACCAACTTATCTCAAAATTAAATACAAACAAGGATTCTGGCCCACAGCTCTCTGTGGCAAGAAGTTCCAAAGACTCACAATCCAATGAGAAAGAAATTCCTCCTCATCTCAGTCTCAGATTCTGAGACTATGTCCTCTGGTCTTAGATTCTCCCCGATGGGAAATATTTCAGCATTTACCCTGTCAAGCCCCTTAAGAATCCTATATACATCATCTTCCATTCCTCTAAATTCCAATGTGCTCGTAAAACAGTCATATCTGGGATCATCGTGTGGATATTCTCTGAACTGACTCCAATGAATCAATATATTTTCTTAAACAGTACTGGGTTACACACTGGCTTCAGAAGAGGCTAAGCACCACAAATTATCCATTGGCCCAATTTGTCCACTAGAGCATAAAGAAGTTCATATATTTCACAGTTGTGCCACAAGGCGGGAACAATTCAGGGAAGGCAGATAATTTTCCAGAAGAAGAGGATACCAAAAGAAGAAGCTGCCTTTCCCACCTTCGACAGTATCTTGTTTAGGGGCCGTGTTGAAATAGAGATTTTACTTGTGCAATTAGCTAAAGGTAAGAGACCAACGGGTATATGGTCCCAATGTGATGAAGGGTCAGTGGATTCAATACGTTAACACTGTGTATTTGTCTACAGAAGCTGTCACACCTGCTGAGTTCCTCCAGCACTCTAGTTTTGTTTCAGATCTCCAGCATTTGCAAATCTTTGGTTTATTTAAGCATATGGTCCACCTTTGCGCATTTTCTCATGAAAGCTATCACAGCTGATCATAATATAAGCTCACATTTGCTCCCATCCTTCAAAAGAGTAAAGTGGTGCTGTTTATAACAGGGGATGGGGGGAGGCAATGGCCTGATGGTAATATCCCTGGACTGCAAATCAAGAAACGTGGGTAATGTTTTGCGCACCCAGATTCAAATCCTGCTACAGTACGAATTTGAATTCAATTAAAAACAGTCTGAAAGTAAGATTCTAAAGATGACCATGAACCCATTGTTGGTTGTCAGTAAAAACCATCTGGTGCACTAATGTCCTTTGGAGAAAGAAACTGCCATCCTGGTCTGGCCTACATGTGATTCCAGACCCTCAACAATGTGGTTTGCTCTTAACTGACCTTGGGTAATTAGGGATGAGCAATGAATGCTGGCCTAGCTAGTGACACTGTCATCCTGTGAATGAATTAAAAAGAGAGACTAAGATTTTGGCCAGTTTTCTAACCTCTGAGTCAATCATTTCACAGGCCAGTTGCAGCATCTCGCAGTACCACTTGAGAATTATGAGGGGCATGGCTAGGGTAAATAGGCAAGTCTTTTCCCTGGAGTGGGAGAGTCCAGAATTAGAGGGCATTGGTTAGGGTGAGAGGGGAAAGATATAAAAGAGACCTAAGGGGCAACTTTTTCATGCAGAGGGTATAACGGGTATGGAATGAGCTGCCAGAGGAAGTGGTAGAGGCTAGTACAATTGCAACATTTAAGAGGCATTTGGATGGGTATATAAGTAGGAAGGGTTTGGAGGGATATGGGCCGGGTGCTGGCAGGTGGGACTAGATTGGGTTGGGATATCTGGTTGGCATGGACGGGTTGGACCGAAGGGTCAGTTTCCATGCTGTACATCTCTATGACTCTATGACTGTATGTGGCCCTCAGAATTACTCCAATACCAATGTGTTATGCATTGGCTGCAATTGTGAAAATTTTATTGCAAGTTATACTACATTTAGTTATTAAATTTGATTCACAATCTATTTTGATTGATGTCAGGGTTCTCACAGACCAGTGAACTAATCTTTCTTGGGAGTGAATGTGCATGGAAGCTGGATGATAAGGTGAGGCTGTGTCGGACTTCGTAGTTCAGTACTCTATGAGGACTGCAGATGCTGGGAACTCTATGAATGCTCACTGTCAAGACTAACACATGAAGACATTACAGGCTGATCTCTCTCCCATCAGGCTGAAACTAGCACAAGACACCACCTTCACTAAAGGTCAAGGAAATTAATGAAAATTTAACAGAGACCTTTTAGTTTTCTCCATGGTTGCTAGGATACCCATGCTTCTGAAAGCATTGAATTCTTGTTCTCTCACTAGATAGTTAAGGAATTCACAAAATGATGTTGGTCTAACCCACAGCTGTGTTGTGAAGAGAATCCCAAAGACATGGGCAAGATTTCGTGGAGGTGGCTGGGTCAGCATTTCAGTTTACAAGGCCCAAGGGCATGTCCTTGGAGGGGTTGAAAATAAGACTGGGAGTGGAAGCAGTGTACCTTCTAATTTCTTTTCTGTTCCGTACGGATCTCTGAGGTCTGTGCACAACAGCAACGTCTTAAACCGGAGGTCAATGCTGCATTCTGTGACAGATTGCTGTGTATGGAATGTCAGAGTGGCTGCACGTGGGTGTGACAGCGCAGCTTAGATGGGATGTTGATCAGAGGGGTCACTATCTCTAAGTGGCGTCAAGATAATTATGGAGAATTAATGGCCTATTCAAGGGCATATTGTCTGATGCTTATTGGAATTTTCTAACCCACCTTTGAGGTATTCAAGCTGTCTACTAGGAAGCTTTCTCCCTGACAAACAGCAGATCGGAGGGGAGGGCCAGCACTTCGGCTGAACTTTGAGGCCCTCTCCATTCACATGGCACTTTCTCCTCACATTGAGGCTATTGAGGATATTCGAAGTTTAAGAATGTTCGAAGTTATGACTGGCGATATACCGATCTCTCCCTGTCTTCCCTTACCCTTCAGAACAAGAGAACTAACAGCAACCACCCGGCAGCAATCCTCTCCATTGGCCATTAATTGGCTAATACAGGGAAAAGAAAATCACTGCAGATAAATCATTAACACAAACTCTGGTGTCATGATCCCCATCTGACCCTCATGGTGGGTTCCTGACCCAACCTCTGAAGCAACAATTCTGCCCTGGGTCAAAGGCCAAGGTAAATTTCAAGCGTACGATGAACCACAAGCTTAGTACATTACGTTGGGGGAGACCACATCATAATATTTATGAAAAATACATGACATAACAAAGTGAAAAGATGCAAGGCATTTGAAATCATTTAAAAAAATACTTTTCTTGCTTTCCTCAGGTCCAACACTGGAGGATAAATCATTTTATACATATATTACACACACATATATATATATATATATATATAAAGAAAATCATAGACAATAGTTTGCAGTTTGACGATAGAAACCTGAAGGTATAGTGCCAATTTTCTGTAGGTGATGCAAACAGAGTCAGACGTATTATCAATGGAATGTGAAGAGTAGGCTATTATGATTTGGTGTGATGTGCTGAGACAAGACAAAGTCATGACCCTCAATGAACCCATCCTTTATTTCATTTTCTCAATTACACAAACCTGCCTTCTCACCAAATCCTTCAAACCCACTGCTCTCTAAAACTGCGGACAAGGATCTCAGGAATTGCCTGGTTCAAAGCCATGATTTAATTGACAAGTCACAAAGAGGAAAACAGACAATCGCTGTCTTCTTTGTTAACAGAACAATTTCCTGAGTTGTCTCCATGTAGCTTTATGCTATTGTTTTATGAACAATTCCTGTTAATTTATTCCAAATCTCTCTTACCCTTTGGTTATATATTTTCCATGTTGTTATATCTGCTACTCCCAGCATATAATATTTAAGTCACAATATTTGAATCTTGAACAATTTGTTGGATTAGTATAGCCAAACATCACTATAATCATGAAGACTAAGTAAGCAAGTGTGAGCAGTAAGCAAGTGTGAGCAAGTTACTGCCCAACATCAAGCTCTACAGACCTCTGAAGATCTGCTCCATATAATGGGCAAGAAACCAAAACTGTTATTCTATCTTGCTCTAAACAAAGACACTTTATGAAAAACCAAATTAATGTTACTCACATGTAGTCAAATTCCTTGAAAGTTTGTGCTCAACAAGCCTGTCCTGGCTATTAAATTGTATTTCAAGACACATTAGTGAAAACCAGCACTGTTTCTTCTAGTTCTCATCTGTTCTTGGGAAGACCTTGAGTCTTGATATGGTTTTGTTTTCTCAGGCAACTACTACTCTCTAATATCTTGCCCTAGTGGTCATTGTTCATTATCAACTTACAAATTAGCAGCACAATAGGGGTGCCATTGTAGAGCAGATTGGAAATGTTCTTGCCTGCTGTTCATGTGTGCACACTTCCCACACTGACAGCAGAAAGTAGAAACCCCAGTCGATTTTTCTCTTTTCTAACTCCAGGAACGGTGAAAGCAATTGTAGTGCCCTAAATCATGTGTTGATTAAGATCAGGTAGCTGAGCCAACATTGAACCTTCAATATTCCTGAAGAAGGGCTGATGCCCGAGGCGTCGATTCTCCTGTTCCCTGGATGCTGCCTGACCTGCTGCGCTTTTCCAGCAACACATTTCCATCTCTGATCTCCAGCATCTGCAGACCTCACTTTCCCTTCAATATTTCAGCCAGTCTGACATAACAGTACATCACAAAACTAACCCCAAACCGCATTTATTAAGCCATTTGGAATTAGTGCCAGGGCTTTGAACAGGATCAAGATTAGAGTGGTGCTGGAAAAGCACAGCAGGTCAGGCAGCATCTGAAAAATAGGAACATCAACGTTTCAGACAAAAGCCCTTTGTCAGGAATGAGGATTCCTGAACAGGATCAATCAAGTAGGTACACCAACTGATGCAAAATGTAGCCACAGAAAGTTTCCTGAGGTACTGACTGATAGAACATACTACAAGCAGGATACTGTGGATGATGTTATCAGAAATAAAAAATACTGAAAAACCAGCAGTTTTAGCAGCATCTTCGGGGGAGAATAACAGAGTTAATATCTTGAGTTTGATATGGTTCAGAAGATAAGCCATATTGATCTCAAAATGTTAATTCTGTTTTCTCTATCCACAAATTTTTCCAGACTTGCTGAGCTTCTCCAGTGCTTTTCGTTTTGATGAACAAAATAAAATAAAAAACTGTGGAAGCTAGAAATTTAAAAAAAAGGAATTGCTGGAGAAATACAGCAGGTATGGCAGCATCTGTGCAGTGAGAAACAGAGGGAATGTTTCGGGTCCAGTGACCCTTCCTGAGAACATTCTGAAATTAAATCCTTATTGTCCACAATATTGTATTTATTGAAAGCAATTAACATTATGTTTTAATAAGAATGTTCTGAAGAAGGATCACTGGACCTGAAATGTTAACTCTGCTTTCCCTCCAGAGATGCTACCAGACCTGTTGAGTTTCTTTAGCAATTTCTGCTTTTCTTTCTGTTTTTATTACTGACTGATTCAACTTCTGAGCTGAAAATGTGTTGCTGGAAAAGCGCAGCAGGTCAGGCAGCATCCAGGGAACAGGAGAATCGACGATTCGGGCATAAGCCCTTCTTCAGGATTCCTGAAGAAGGGCTTATGCCCGAAACGTCGATTCTCCTGTTCCCTGGATGCTGCCTGACCTGCTGCGCTTTTCCAGCAACACATTTTCAGCTCTGATCTCCAGCATCAGCAGACCTCACTTTCTCCTCAATGATTCAACTTCTGGCCATGATTGGAGTTTGATGGCAAAATTGGTTGGAAGAGAAGAAAGGCAGAAAAATTAGCAATTTATTTTTTTCTCTCTCTGCAGACATGGAGATGTTAGCATTTTTTTTAGGCTTTGCCAGCCCTCATTAAAATGACAGACTCCATCAGGTGCACTGGCAGCTTATGCCAGCCAGCGAGGTCATCATAATGGTTTAAAAAGACCCAAAAGAGATTCATTGGCCAAATAATTTGTCATGTCGAAAAACAAAGGGTGCCAGCAATATTTAGAAAAAATATTCGAGTTTGGAGGACCACTTCCAACATAAAGTGTTCCTCTTTGATCCTCTACACCACTTGAAGATATATCATCAGATCATGTTAGTTAAAACTAAAACTAAATACTATTACAAGTAGAGCTTGTTGAACCTTACTAAAGTATAATGTTAAATTGCTTTCAATAAATACAATACTGTGGACAATTTACATCAAGGATTTAATTTAACCTTTGGAATATTTTTCTATAAGCACCAAATAAAGGCTTTGCTTTCAACCGGCAAGTGTGAACTTTTAAAATAACATTTAATTTTCGACTCATAAATGTAAAAATGCTAATAGATCCCAAGTTACGGAAACTTAACAGCTGAGTCCCAAAGGACTGGATAATATGAGATGACAGACAAAGTGTGAGATTTGCAGTACAGTCAAAAGATTTATTTGGATTTTAAATTGTGAGGCAGAAACAGGGGTTTTAACCAGAGAAAGATCAATGAGTGCTGAAGTCTACTACCCTACCAGTTTTAAACCAGTGAAGACTTTGGAGAGAAATGAGTGCTAGTGTGGCAGTGCTTTATCTGCCTTTCTAACTCCATTTTGACATAGCCCCTTCTCCCTCTCTCTGCCTCTCTCTCGCCTTTAGTACCATTACACTGCGCTTAATGGGGTCTGCAAATAAATTATTCAACTGGAAAACAAGGCCAATTTACTGATGGTAGGTAAGAGGTGAAAGAATACCACAGGTGATTTGATGATAGAAACAAACATTCAGTTGTGTGTAAGGGCACTTTTGGATATACAGAGATATAAAACAAAATACAGTGAAAAAGAGACAAAAGAAATCAAGAACATTCTTCTACACAAGTAGTACTGGAAGGTCTTTAGTCTGCACCTAACATGCAGACATATAATAGTTTAGAAAGTCACCTACATTTTGAGTCAGGGGTGATGGAACTATCAACAAAGTGAATTTGACATATGCTGACTTTGGCACTAATTCTTGAAGGATGCCAAAAGCCTTCAAGAAACCAATACAACTGTGGTTGGGGTAGGCAGGGTTTGAGAAGCTTTGTTAATACAAAATTAGATGATTTTACAGAATACATTATATATGAGTACTGAAATCATGTGAACCGTAATAGTTGAGAAATGGTTAGATTAAAAAAAATTGAAGGAAAAATATTTGAAATATAGGGAAAGAGCAGAGGAATGAGGTGAAGACAGACCATTCCGAAGTGAAGTTAGGAGTGTTACAAAGGCACTTACCTTTTTATGAGTTTATAACATTCCTTTCAGGTGACTCAATGGCCAACAAAATATTAGCAAGTGTGGGTTCATTAACTTTGTACATGTCATTTATTAGTAGCTGTAACTAGTTCTTGAGCTTTTGCTTTGTTAACTTTTGTTGACATATTTCAGAATAGAAGCAAGACTGTTTAGAAGACTAAGTAGAAAAGATATTATCGATATATTCCACTCTAGGGACAATATTTATTTTGCAATTCAGATGGCTGTGAAGAAGAACAGAATTTGGAGGATCTCAAACAATGAGTGTTCTTAACCCTCTATTCTACTCTACTCTGACAATGCAGAAACTGGCCATTTGGCCTAAAGGGCTTGTGCTGGTATTCATGCTTCTCATTGCCTCCTCTCACTCCAGTCTTATGTCAGCCTATCAGTATATCTTTTTCATTTCATCACATGTATTTGTCTATTTCCTTTCAAAAGAATCAAAGCCACTGGCCTCAGCCACCTCTTGGGCTAGCAAATTCCACATCCTAACAACACGCTGAGCAAAGACATTTCTCTTTGTTACTCCACTGCATTTATTAAGTAATTGCCTTATATATATGACCTCTAATTTTCAATTGTCCCAGAAAAATTTAGTGGCTGCTGAAACGGTGTGGACTGACGTGGGTCAGGAATCGGTTGGGCTCTTCACCAGAAATTCTGTGGCCTTTTAACTACAGCATGGCATTACAATTCCCTTTCTGAGCTCCCTGTTCAATCAAGAAGGACAGCTAGGATTACACCCTGGACAAAGAAGCACAGCTGACTGAAACTCAATCCGCCACGTTCAATTTTCACTCCCTTCACCACGATGCACAGTGTCGGCACTTTATCACATCCACAAGATGCAGTAAATCACCAAGCCTCCTTTAACAACACTGTCCAAATCCTCTCACTCTACCACCTAGAAAGGCAAAGGTAGCAGATGAATGGGAACACTGTCACCTGCAAATTCCTTTCCAAGTCACAAACTATTTTTACCTGGAATTATATCTATTTGTCACTGTTGCTGGAACAGAATCGTGAAACTCCTTTTCTAATGGCACTGTGGGTATCCTT
Organism: Chiloscyllium plagiosum; assembly: GCF_004010195.1. Taxonomy (NCBI): domain Eukaryota; kingdom Metazoa; phylum Chordata; class Chondrichthyes; order Orectolobiformes; family Hemiscylliidae; genus Chiloscyllium; species Chiloscyllium plagiosum. Next base: position 11,697,733 of record NC_057740.1, read on the forward strand.
CATCCCCAAGAGCTGCCGTGGCTTAAGGAACCAGCTCACCATCATCTTCTCCAGACTAATTATGTTTGGGCAAAAATGATTTCCTTGATGCTGATGTCAGCATCCTATGGATGTATTATAAAAAACGTCTACCTTCTGTTTCTACATTTTGACCTGCTCCCCAATATTTGCTATTATTTGCAGATTTTGACACTGGTTACTTGTTACTGAGTTCAAATCATTGAAACATACAGCTGAATATTACTTAAATGGAGAAAGACTGCAGAAAGCTAGAGGGATTTTAGAGTTCTTGACTATCAATCAGAAAAAGCTAGCGCCCAAGTTTAGCAGGTAATGGAAGAAGGCAACTGGAATGTTGGCCTTTATTTCAAAGGATATCTAGTAAAAAAGTATGGCAGTTTTGTTAAAAATATACAAGGCACAAGTTCAGATCATAGCTGGAATATAGGGAACAGTACAGGGCAGTGATGGATTTATGTTACTAAAAGTAAACTGTTAATCCAGAGATCTAGGTAATGCTCTGGGGATTTGGGTTTGAATCCCACAACAGCAGAATTTGACTTCAATAACAATCTGGAATTAAGAGGCTAATGAAGCCCCATGAAATCATTGGCAATTATCAGGAAAAATCCATCAGGTTCATAAATGTCCTTTCAGAAAAGAACTACTGTGCTACATGAGACCCTAGACCAACAATAATGTGGTTGACCCTTAATAGCCCTCTGGGCAATTAGGAATTAGCAATCAATATTGGCCTGATTGGTGATGCCTACATCCCACGAATGCATTAAAAAAATTGTTTGGGCCCTTTATCTAAGGAAAGGTATATTGTCATTGGAAGCAATCCAGAGAAGGTTGACTAGGCTGATACATGTATGGAAGGACTGTCTGATGAAGAGAAGTTGAGTAGATTGAGGCCTGTATTTGTTTGAATATGGTAGAATGAGAAGAGATCTAATTAAAATGTATAAGATTCTTGGAGGACTTGACAGGGTGGTGTGGAAAGGTTATTTCCCCATGTGGGAGTGTTTAGGACCAGAGGGCCTAATCTCAGAATAAGGAGTTGCACATTTATGAGAGATGAGGAGGAATTTCTTCTCTCTGAGGGTAATGAATTTGTAGATTCTTCTCCATAGAAGGCTATTGAGGTTGGGTCATTTAAATATATTCAAGACTGAGACAGATTTTTAATTTGTATGGAAATTAAAGGTTATGAGGAAAAGGCAGGAAAGTGGATTCAGAATTATCAGATCAGCCACGGTCTCATTAATGGTGGAACAGACTAGGTGGGCCTAATGGCTACTTTTGCTCATATGTTTTATTGTCTGACAGAAACATGCAAACTTGAGCACTTGGCCCTTGAAGCCCTCTTCACCATATGCCATATTCCCACTTTCTCTCCATACTGTTTGATGCCTTTAATATCTAAACATGTATTAATATAAATCATTATAATAAATTAGGAACAAGTGGTCTCTGAATCAATCTTTGTGGAATACTACTTTCTATGTTGCAAAGCTCCAGGTTTCCATGTTATGCACTTTGAAAAAAAACTGGATTACACAAAGCTGTCTGCAAAATCAAAGATACCGACCCTGTATTCACTGTGGATTTAAACATGTTATTTATTCCCATTTTCAAATCCATTACCAAAATGGACTGCTGCAGAAATAAAGACTTGTTTGGACATATGAATGACTGGGGAACAATGTGCACACCATGGCAGTCATTTTACAGTCATTATTTCTCTGATTCAGCCCATTTAGTTTCGGCTGTACAACATATTCATTCTTGACAGTCATTGATTCAACCCAGAGATGCTGTATTTTTGCACAAACCAATTTTGAAAATTGCTTTGCTTATAGGAATGAGCATCAGATTTTAAACAGTGGCTTAATCTCATTTACTTGACGTTGACAGACTCAGTAGCCAATACCACACAGACTCAAACAAAACACACAGTCCAAAGTAACAGCCTTACCACTATAGTAGGTTCAGCTGCCAGAATAGGTACAACATACAGTACAAAATGCAACGGAACGGAAGAACTGGTTACATAGTGAGTTAAATGTAAACTTTTCTTTGGTCTCCTTACTTGAGAAAGGATGTACTGGCACTGGAAGGGATGCAGAGGAGGTTCATTAGGTTAATTCCAGAATTGAGAGGATTGGCTTATGAGAAGAAGTTGAGTAAACTTCGACTATACTCACTGGAATTTAGAAAAATGAAGGGTGATCATATAGAAACATTTAAAATTATAAAGGGAATAGAAAAAATAGAAGCATGGAGGCTGTGTCCACTGGTGGGCGAAACTAGAACTAGCCAGCATAGCTTCAAAATAAGGGACAGCAGACTTAGGACTGAGTTGATGAGGAACTTCTTCACCCAAAGGGTTGTGAATCTGTGGAATTCCTTGCCCAGGGAAGGAGTTAAGGCTAGATCACTCAATGTTTTTAAGGCTAAAGGAATTAAGGGTTATGGTGAGCGGGCGGGTAAGTGGAGCTAAGTCCATGAAAAAATCGCCTATGGTTTTATTGAATGGTGGAGCAGGTTGAATGGGCCAGACGGCATATTCCTGCTCCTAGTTCTTGTGATCTTCTGTTCTAATGTCCTTTCACTGCTGGGATTCAGGTTCAAATCCCAACCACATATCTTTCATGGGATGTGCAGCATTGCTAGCCCAACATTTACTATTCATCTCTAGGTGTCCTCAATTAGGTGCAGGTAATTTTCTTCCTTTGCTTTAAAGGGTGGAGTTCCAGCATATTTGACTCATTAATGATGATGATACTTTATTTCAAAGTCAGGATATTGTGTGATTTGGGAGAGGGCCGAGGTGGGGAGGGGGCAATGTCTCCTACGGTTCTCCACTGCTCTGGTGTCCTTGTCCTAGGTGGTAGGGGGTTAAAAGTTTGGTAGGTGCTGTTGTAAGAGCCTTCTTGTTGTGCATTGTGCAGATGTTACTTACTACTGCCATTGAGTGCTAATGGTGGCGTGAGTGAATATTGAAGGCATGTGGAAAAGGTGTCAATCAAGTTGGCTGCTTTGTCCTAGATGATGGAGACCTTCGTGAGTGTAGTTGTAGTTATAGCCACTGAAGCAAGTGGAGAATATTCTATCTCACCCCTGACTTATGCCTTGTGGTCAGGCGAGTTCTAACTCAGCAGATTACCCAAGCCTTAACCTGCCCGTTCAGTCCTTATGGCTGATCTAGTTAAGTTTCTCATCAATGTTAACCTGCGCGATATTGCTAGAAGTGGATTCCATGATGGTGATGCCTTTAAACATGAAGAGAAAGTGGGTGTATCCTCTCTTAACAGGTAGTCACTTTCTGTCTGAAGCAATTGTCTGATATTAAATCACTTTCCACAGGTCAACCCACTCCTGCCCGGGATTAATGTGAAAATCCTATATCCCACTATCCACACAAAATACATTTGACATCTCAATTCAGCTTTTCGTGCACGGACTAACAGAAAAAAAAGCTGGATGTAGATGTCAGTCTCAATCAGGAGCCCCATAGAATGGGAGACGTCACAGAGCTCTGTGAAAGGGGATGAATTTTACTGCTAAGGGTTTTGGACACTGTATGTGCTCTCTATTTCTAATGCGAGAGAGCTCCATACTGAAAATGACGGGGGTGGGGGTGAAGGTTTTAACCTCACTTCCCAGCAGGGTAACTTGTTCACCAGTGCCCTGTGCAGATTCCACACTCTTCCATTTTAAGCAGTGGGCATGCAGAACCAAGTGAAGTGGTGGAGCCCTCCTTTAAATCTGCAGATGGAGAATTGGATTAGTCATCAGGCCTCTTCATACTTTAATCTATGGCTTTCTGGGAGGAAACCAATGTTTTTTCCCGTTAAGTGAAACCTGAATGATTGGAATGATTGGAAGTAGGAGTGAGCCATTTGTCCTCTTGAGCCTGCTTCACCGTTCACCCAGATCATGTCGGAATTTCTGCCTCAATGTCACTGCCCCTGCACTACTCCATGATATCTTTAATGTCTAGACATCCATTGATCTCCATCTTCAACATGCTCAATGACTGAACCCCCACAACCCTTCCTGGTAGATGATTTCAAAGAATTATGCTTGAGTCCAGAAATTCCTCCTCATCACAGTTCTAAATGGTCCATTCCTTATTCCAAGACTATGTCCTCAGTTTCTAAACAGTTCCTGTCCAATACCCAACCACCCCCCCCCCCCCCCCCCCCCCCCGGCCAGGAAATATCTGTACATACACTGCCAAGCCCATGCTTCACTCAGACTATCTCTGACTCTTCCAGATGTTAGTGAATGAAAGGCCCTATCTTCAAATTTTCCTAAGAAAAGTCCCATCTTTCCAGTGAGCTATCTGGTGAACCTGACATAAGGGGAATAAAACTGTACACAATACTCCAGGAGATATCTCACCAAGGCTCCATATAATTGCAGCACGACTTTTTTCACTCTTGTATTCATAGCCTATTGCAGTAAAGGTCAACAAAGCATTGAACTGTTGCCGCACCTGCATGTTACTTTTCAGTGACTTAGAACAAGGACATCCGAATCCAAATCTATGTATCGCGGGACCTGTGACTACAATAACTCAAATCTAATCAAATCAAATTAAATCAGATTGGATATCAATACTTCTCAATTTCTCACCACTTATGATCTGAAATTTGTATTTTTTTCTATCAAGGTAGATTACATTATATTTTTCCACAATATGCTCCATTGGCTATGTTCTTTCTCATTCACTCAGCCTTGAAGCCTCTTTGCATTCTCCTCATAACTCACATTCCCACTTTCTGTCTTCAGCAAAATTAATATTAGAATTGGTTCCCATATCTCAATCACTGGTTGAGTGTATCAGTGGTCAAAGCACCGATCCTTACAATTTCCCACCAGTCCCAGCCTGCTAACCTCAGTCTGACACATTTACTCGGACTCGGTTATCGATCCATTGACAAATTCCCAATCAATGCAAGTATAGTAGCCCAATCCCATCTGCTGTAATATTGCTTACCAACCTCCTGTGTAGGACCTTATCAAAACCCTTCTAGAAATCCAAATACATCAAATCCATTGGTTCCCTTTTATGTTTTCTGCTAGGTGCATCTCCAAACAAGGAGATGCTAGGTTTGTCAAATATAATTTATTTTCATAAATCTATTTCTTTTCATATCCCTGTTGAGTCCTACTATTAATTTCTAAGAGTCCAATTGTTATGTCCTTTGTAATAGACTCCAGCATTTTCCCTGCTATTGATGTCAGGCTACCAGTTCTATAGTTGAAACTTTATTGCTGGAACAGCACAGCAGGTCAGGCAGCATCCAGGGAACAGGAGATTCGACGTTTCAGGCACAGGCCCTTCTTCGGCCTGTGCCCGAAACGTCGAATCTCCTGTTCCCTGGATGCTGCCTGACCTGCTGTGCTGTTCCAGCAATAAAGTTTCAACTTTGATCTCCAGCATCTGCAGACCTCACTTTCTCCTACCAGTTCTATAGTCCCCATTTGCTCTCTGTCACCTTGCTTAAATAAGGGTTATATTTGTATTGTGTAGTCTCTCAGCCTGGCGTGGCGGTATTTCAGTGCATGAGTGGCTCCTGCCTGGGTATGTTCCCGTGGCACCAGGAAGAGACTAGGGAGGGAGCAGCAGCAATGGTATCACGGTCCAATATGGGAAGAGTGAGCAGTGTGGGAGGTCCCCCGGTATCTGTGGTGACGATGTCAAGAACAGGCAGCTGAGGTCTCCCAGACAGCGAGCTAAGTGGCTCATCAAAGACTGCTGAACATTTAACGTATTCCTTTATTTTTCTAGTTTATATCAATTAATGTTAATTATTACCTTATTTCTTTACATTTTTACTTTTTCAACAAAGGTAATACTTAATCTTTTAAACTTTGTTTCTTTCACTACTTTGTATAGAAATTTTTGTACCAAGGTACTTCTGTACCTAAGATGGCACCAGGTGTGGTGACATTATACATTTCTCACTGTATTCCTCCATTTCTGTACTTGTGTACACCTGATAATAAAATCTAAATCTAAATCAATAAGACCATAGGAAGCAGATATGGGACTAAACACATGTCTCTTAAGAAAGGCTCAGGTCCTCACTGCATTGGGTACCTTGCTCCTGTGAGAACCTGCCTGAATTAATTTGCTAGCTTGTTGGTCCCAGCCAGTGATTTCCCACCCAGAATCCTATTGCTGAATGTCAGCCTGTCTCTTTTAGCTGACAGCTGACTGGAAATACATAGAGGAGATCCAGGAGTTAAAATTGCCCAGGCGTCAGGTTTCTGAGTCAGAGATCCTTTAAGTTCACTTTGCTCCACCCTCCTTCAACCAACTCCCCAATAAAGCCAGCACCTGAACGTCCATAAAAGACAGTAATCCTTTTCCTAAAATTAACATCCCTCAGCTCTGTAGATATAAGCTTCACCAAAATATACATGGTCCACTAATTCAATTTTGAAAACTGAGGAATTTTTGGATATCACAATATGTTATTTTTAAATACAGTTTGGTTGTATAAATAATCAATATTTATATCAGCATCGTTAGACTATTAAGTCAAACATTCTAATTTATAGACTGATTGATCTGTAACCCACAAACTTGCTTCTCAGCATATCACTTAAACGCTTTTAAAACTATAAACACATTCTTGATATTTAAATCCATTTATCCTGTTAGCTTCAATAATCTTCCATTGTAACTTATTCTACAGGTATATACATTTGTCCTCCCTCCATAGTTCAAACTTGCTAATTTGTAACATGTGCTGTATGTATTTTAATCCAATCTGCCAAAGTGAAACATTTGCTCCCATCAGATTTTGCCTATTTCCTCTATATTCTTGAAACAGTCAGCTAGGTCACTCCATAATCTGTTGTTTAAAGAAAACATACCTAACTTTTTAAAACTTTGCTCTTTACTGAAATTCTTTATATTCTTAATCACCTTTATTGTCCTTCACTGTACCCTTCAAAGGCAGTAAAATCTTCCCAAAATTAGAACTCCACTTTGAATTCTAAATGAAATGTGGGCAATACCTCATATGTATAAGCAGGTGTATTTTATGAAGATGGAATGTGTATTACTTAGACAGCTTATTAAATTGTTTCCTTGAAAAATCTCAAATGGTGGAATATGCATTTCATTAGCAGAGAGTGCATTTACCTGTTGGAGGGAGTGGAGAATATGGCCAGCACAATAGTGTGCCCATTAATCCGAATGGTGTCTGTCACGGCCTGGAGGACGTTGAAGTAGAAGTGGGAGTCTCCTGGCACTGAGCAGTTCAAGCGCGCCTTCAGGAAGGATGTCCATTGCTTCTCAAGCACCCGCTGAGAACCACCCATGTCATTCTTACAGACGCGAGCAACTCTGGAGAGAACAACCTGCATTTCAGAAAGAGAAACTTTGGTGAAATTTTCATCTCTGTCTCAGGCGACGTTTTGATGCTGTTAACTTCCCAACTTTCTCCCTCCATCTCCTGAAGGCACTTATTCGTATTGAGCTATAGTCCCATTCCACTGGCCACCCTCAGCTAGTTAGTACAAGTGGCAATTGGACACGTAAGTCTAAATGGTGAAGCATCAGTGGCTATGTTGCTGTAGTGGACATCACAGGCAATTCTGATATTCTCCTCACTTTGCTGATGGTATTAATGAAATGTGATCAGGAGCAACAATCCCAGTTGAACTGCTGAGGCCAACTGTACGACCCTAGCATCACTGTGGCTGAGCACAGCTAATGTGCCATAGACTGAGGATCACCTGGCTGGGGTAAGGTCAATGATAGGGTAGATTGATTCAGGGCCTCAGAGGGTGACTGTGCAATGATTTCAGGTACCAAACCTTAAAATCTAACTTCTCAGTCATTTCGTGACATTTCTCAGGTCAACTCTTCTCCTCTCTTTACAGTCACTTCACATGTCCTCCTACCTGACCTGCCACACACACACGTGCCTTCTGATCTGTGTCTCACATTCAGCTTCTATTAACGGTGTGCTTCCCTTCTCTGCATATTAGACACACCTTTCTGCTTTTGCTTCTTGCAAAATGGAGAACAGAATTTGGATAATGCAGTCCCTGGAGTGGAGAACAGGGGGTGATCTTCTGACAGACACCTTGTGAATCATTGACAATACATGTTCCCTGATGCAATACTTCACAAAACTGCAAGTGACAGTTAAAGGCTGAGCTCCTGTGGCACTGGGCTCAGACCTGCCGAGAGAGATAAATCATCCTGAGCGGGCTGTTGCATTTCTGTAGCTGCAACACGGTGTCCATTCCATCTTCGCTGTACAGGGCACATGGGTAGGCAAGACTGATGCTCTGACATTGCTCATGCTGCTACTGGAACAGATGGCACAGCTGTGCCCTCTTCCTTCGATCCCTTATAGAGTTACAAGGTAGAAGTACGCAGAAAAATTCAGCTACAGGTTGGTGACGGGCTAAGCAGGTGGAGTGCCTTCTCAGAAGCTGGGATCATCTGTCAAGCAGTAAGAACACTTCCTGAAAAGATGTGCTCTCAACTGTGTTCTCTCTCACCTGGCCATGGCTGGAGCTCTTCAGTACAACCTCATTTTATTAGAATTGTCTTTACAGCTTGTCAGTCTCATTGAAAAGTTTTTTTCTGCTGAGCAGCCATCTTTGTTACTCTCTAAAGCTGGTGACCCTTCCAAAAATAAGCTCTATGGCTGGGAAATCCAGAAGTTGGTGCTAAGTGTCCTCAGAAATAATTTCTCAACAGCCCTGCCCACTTCTAAATGACTTACTCATCAATCCCATTCCAGATCTCCATTATCCTTCAGTTTCCTTCGCTACAGGTAATCATTGACAATATGTGTTGGTCTTATACAATAGTTTTACAAAGCTGCAAAAAAGGACAGCAGCAACCTGCAGTGAGAGGCTGACCTAGGACACTGGATACGCTGAGAGAGCTAATCATCTGCTCATCTTGAGTAGGGGTATAGCATTCTTCTAGCTCAAACATAGTCTCCATCTCATCTTCACCATAGAGGGGCATGTAGCTGGGTAGACTGTTGCTACTGGTATTGGTCTTGCTGCTGCTGGTACAGTTGGCACTGCTGTGCCCATAGACAATACAGAAAGAGAACAGGATTATGACCTATGTAATTTTCCATAGTTGCTCAATGCTGTTTGTCTGTCCCCAATCCAACCTCCCCAAATTTATGAAAATGCCCACCCTCTCCCATATTTCTGAGGAAGGATTCACATAAGAGTGGGGGTGATGCAGAAACTGAGTTGTCAGATCCACTAAACACACTGTGATTGCAAGTCTGAATGATGTAAACATGAAATAGTCAAACTGCAGGCAAGATTTGAGATCCACAGAACTGTTCTCTGCACAGATCAACTGTGTGCAACAGATCCTTTAATCAAGTTACATGGGGATAAGCTGTTGATCTGGAGTTGGAGCACTGGAAGTTTTAGTAAGAAGTGAGATGCCAGCTATGAGGTCAAACATAATGATATATAATTACGCAGTATGGGGTCAAATAACCCATCAGGATATGTCAACAATATCTGGGTCAAAGTTCTTCCGAACTTCTTGGATCTATACTAATGTTCAATCGCTTACCTCAACCAATTCAAACAAGTTGGGAAAACCTGACTATACTTTGTACACTTGAAGGACTGTACCTGACAGCCAGAAAAGTCTGTTCCCATTCCAAACAGTCTTGTGAGCTTTACCCCACACTTGGATGGCAAGTAAAGGAAGGAGGCACTTAAAATTGCATTTCAATTCCCACATATAGGAAGGACAAAGCATTGTTATCCATACTGGCAATATTTTCCTTGCTAGATAATTTTCATTTGGTGTACACCTCAGCAATCACGTCACCCCAAAGTTCCCACTGACCTTCTCCAAGTAGTTAAATTCCATAGCAATTTCTCGGAAAAAGAAGAAAACATGTCGACCATATTCTACAGCGTGGATAAAGTATGGTTCTGGAAGAAAATTAGGTAAGATTTAATTGAGCGCCTTTCCTTAGCAATGACATCAAGTAAAACATCATATTAATCACTTATTAACCCATCAGCCAAAAAAAATCTAATTGTAAATTGGTTGAACACCTTTCAAGGTAATGAATATTTTACTGCGGTTGTATTGACTCAGTTTTCATTGTAATTCACTTTAATCATCACAAATTGCACAAACATAATTAGGTGCAGTGAAGAGAAGCTACATTAATATCAAAGTTTACATTTATTATGAGACTACACTTGATATTTTTTAATATGTATGATATTTTTAGGAGGTAAGTATAGATGTTAAAAAAACAGAAACTCAGAGCCAACTACAAAGAAAGAATGATTTGAAAGAAAAGTATTGCACTCCTGATTAAATTGCCATGGGAACTATTAACAAGTCAAAAATTATTACACATATATATAATATATAAACACATATATTACTCAGTTACATTTATTCATAAAAATTGAACTTGTAAAAACATGCCTAAGAAACGGATAGGCATGAATGAAAGTAATATATATTATTATATTCTTACTCTGTAAAATGGTTCTCCATTACAAGTGGATATTTTTCTTTTGTAAGTAACTGGACCACTGTGTCAGCAGGCTATGCCTTTAGTGCTAAACCTAACCTCATGAAGCATCATATATATGTTTTCCAGTCCAGTGTCATTGATCTAATCAGATGGGGGTATGTAGATTGATTGGATGGATCTTCCCTTCCTAGATCAGGTTTGCTGAGCCCTAGTCTAACTATTGATCTGGCTGAGCATATCTGATTCAGTACAGACCAGGGATCAAAACCTAATAGGAGTAAATTACTGCAGGTGCTGGAATCTGTACTGAAAACGACAAATGCTGGAGATCACACCACGTCAGACAGCATCCATGGACAGAGAGCGCAAGCCAATGTTTAGATGACTCTTCATCAAAGCTGAACCCTAGTACCTTGTTGATCTGTAATGCTCAGTGTAACACCTTACCCACTGATCCATAGAAGTGGCTAACATTTCTGCAATGATTATTGGCCAAAATATTTGTTTGATGAGAGATGCAATAAATATTCGGTATATGGAAATTTGTAATAATCTACTATACTTCAGGAAAGTACTCTAGGGGTAAGTGCAGTTACCGTGATACTTTTGGCGTAATAACATTATTAATGTTTATTCCCTGTGTTACTTGCAGTATAGATAAAAGAATAAACTTTATTGACCTCTCCAGCTGCTCTAGGCAATTTCATATTCCATTTTATGACTCCCAAAATGGTTCCTATCAACTTGTGTAGATCTTTTTGCTGTCTCCCATCATCTGTTCATGGCTGTTTCTGTGAACTCTTGTTGACTCCACAAATCTCATCCCTCTCTGATTCAGAAGATTTTAGGGTTCAATATGCATTATATAGAGTTTGGCAGATACTTAGAAATGATTGCAAGGCAGGGATATGATTGAGAGTCCAGAAAATGCAACAAACATATCATCTCATTTCACCCGTGGGCCTTAAAGTCACTTTGCTTTCTTACTCTCTTCCGATGAATCCACTGAGTTCAGTTTTGCTGAGCAATCAGCCTTGGCTACATTATCTTAACAGGCAATTTTTAAGCATTTTCTTAGACTGTGGGAGCTGGAGTTTTCAAGGCCAGAGGTGTCAGCACAACCCAATATCCAAGCTACACTTTCTTGGATTAGGCTCAACAGCAATGCAGGATGAGCTGTGAGTTTGTGCCACAGAGGGGAAGGTGATCAGTGCCAGGCCAGGATTATGATAGTGTCATCATGAATTATCCACCACATCCAAGAAAAAGATGCCCCATCATAAAGGAGCAGAACAGTCCTGAAGGTTCTCACTGAAACTTGGATTGAGTTTGAATTGAGTTTGAATTCAAAGACCTTGAATTGAGTTGTGACCTGTACAGGGTGAATGACAGTGGACAGAAAAGGAGAGATGACCACTATTGGACCCTCCACTAAATGACTTATCAAATGTAACCCCAATGAGGTGCTGCAACACTCCTAATGTCAATTCAATTTTGATGATTTTGTCAATGCCAAAAGAACCATCCATATTGAACAATTGTCCTCCTTGCTTTGCTATGGTTGGGCATAACGCTTATAAATGTCTGGTGAAATTTGGCTGTGAGGGCCGACAATAAATTCAAGAGTTGCCACGTTACAAGATATTTTACATATCTTCTCTATGTTAAGTACTCTTATGGTATGATGACCTACCTTTGAACCATTTGGAGTCATGTTTGACTGTTCGGAGGGTTGGACTGCCACCCAAGCTTCGATAGATGACAGCATCAATCGCTAGGAAATCAGTGACCGTCCCAGTGAAAAGTTTATTATCTAGTGTCAGAACGTTATGAACATTTCAGCATTTAATTGAAAAGCATTCAATAATCGATTAAAGTTTGAACAATTTTCAAATTTTACACGAGGAGGGATTGACCTTGGAGTAGCAGATTGCCTGGCCATTGTAGAATTCACCTGATTTTCAACCCATTGCCAGGCATGTGGAGTGCCTAAGGGGCTCATCTGGTACAGTGGTAATGTCCCTACCTCTGAGTCAGAAGTCTCAGGTTCAAGTCCCACCTGGCCCAGAGGGATGTAATAACATATCTCTGAACTCAATGATTAGCAAATAGTATAGAGTGCCTGAGGGATTCATACGGTGCAGTGGTAGTGTTCTTATCTTTGAACCAGGAATTCCAGGTCCAAGGCCCAGCTGCTTTAGAGGTGTGCAGTAACACCTCTGACCTGGTTGACTGGAAACTGTCTATGGAGTGCCTCAACAGTGATGTAATATTGCAAGGTTTCACAGTTATTAGCTCCTTTCAACGCTGCTTCCCTCAACATTCCTGACATCTGAAATTCTAAGTCTCTCTAATCTTCATCACCTTTATTGTGAAACATTTACCTGGAACAATGTCATCAATTCCTTTCAAATTTATAAGACCATCATTTAGAGTGCCCAGACTTTCTGTTCTTTCCTGATAACTTGGATTCCCACTATTGTAAATCTTCCTTGCCCTCCTTAAATGACAGGAGTAAGGATAGACGAGCAGATGAAATATCTTAGCCACATATTTGCAATGTTATCTCCAGATTTGATTATTCCAATGACTTTCTAGTTAGCCTCCCACTTTCCATAATCTTTAGCTCACTTAAAACTCTCCTGGTTACATCATATTCCCCAAACTCATCAATTTTGTCTACAAGAGATGGTTCCTTTTCATATTCTAATCTGAAAGTTTCATCCTCTGTTTAAATCCCTTCATTGTCTCATCCATTCATAACTTTGTAAAGTCCTGTTGCATGACAGACGTTCCAGTCCACCCCAGTACTCTAAAAGTGGCCTTGCAAATTCTCTGCTCACTTCAACCCACCAATCCATTCAGTCACGAATTTAGCTACCTCATGCTCTGAAATTCTCTCTGAAATTTCTACTTTTCATCTCTCTCGCTTTCTTTAAGATCTTCCTTTCAAATCGTTGATCTAGGACATCTTGGAGCAATTACAGCAAATTCTCAAAGGGGAACGTGAGCAGCCGGAGGTCGTTGTACACATTGGTACCAACGACATGGATCGACAAAGGGATGAGGTCTGCACAATGAACATAAGGAGTTAGGCAGGAGGTTAAAAGGCAGGACTTCAAGTGTAGTAATCTTGAGGTGCCAAGTGCTAATGAGAGTGGTAATAAGATAGGGCAGATGAATGCATGGCAGAGGAGAGAGGGCAAGAGGTAGGAATTCAGATTTTCAGATCACTGAGATCTCCTCTGAGGCAAAAGTGACCTGCACAAGAGGGATGGGTTGCATCTGAACTGGAGGGGGACCAATATCCTAGCAGGGAGATTTGCTAGAGATATTCGGGAAGGTTTAAACTAGTCTGGCAGGGAGGTGAGACCCTAAGCAGTAATCAGACAGGAGAGAATGTTGAACCTGTTACTGAAGTTAAAGACAGCAATTTAAAAGACAAGGCTGGCAGCAGCAGAGCAGAGAACGAGGGAAGATTGATGAAATAAACTGCATTTCTTTCAATTCTAGAGGCCTGACAGGTAAGGCAGATGATCTCAGGGTATGATTGAGAACATGGGACTGGGATTTCATAGCTATTACACAAAGATGGCTGAGGGATGGATAGGACTCCTGATGAAGGACTTAAGCCCGAAACATTGACTCTCCTGCTCCATGGATGCTGCCAGACCTGTTGTGCTTTTCCAGTGCCACACTTTTCGACTCAGAGGGATAGGACTGGCAGCATCCCTCAATGTTCTGGAATATTGATGCTATAGGAAGGATACAGAGGCAAGAGAAGAGGGGGTGTGGCATTTTTGATTAGAGAAAACATCACGGCAGTAGTTAGAGAGGATATTCCTGAGGGATCGTCCAGTGAAGCTATATGTGTGGAAATGAGAAATAAGAAGGGAGTGATCATTTTGATAGAATTGTACAACATGCCCCTCCCAATAGTCAGTGGGAAATCAAGGAGCAAATATGTAGGGAGATTTCAGATAGCTGTAAGAACAATAGAGTTGTAATATTGGGGGATTTTAACTTTCTAAACATAGACTGGGACTGCCATAGTGTTAAGGCCTCGATGGAGACTTATTTGTTGAGTATATTCAAGAAAACTCAATCAATATATAGATGGCCCCACTAAAGAAGGGACAAATCTCAACCTCCTATTGGGAAATAAAGCAGGGCAAGAGTGTAGGGTCTTAGTGTGGGAGCACTTTGGGACCAATGACCATAATTTTATTCATTTTAGAATAGTTATGGAAAAGGATAGGCTAGGTCCACAATTAAAGTTCTAAATTAGGGCAATGTCAATTTTGACGGTATTAAACAGAAACTTTCAAAAGTTGACTGGGGTGGCTTTTTGCGAGTAAAGGAATGTCTGGTAAGTGGAAGGCTTTCAAAAGAGAGATAATGAGAATTCAGGGACAGCATGTCCCTGTTAGTGTGAAGGGCAAGGCTAGCAAGAATTGGAAACACTGATGACTAGCGATATTGAGGGTCTAAGTCAAGAAAAATAAGGAGGCATAAATCAGGTGTAGCCAACTGGGATCAGGTAAATACCTTGAGTAGTATAGCAAGGGTAGGTGTAGACTTTAGAGGGAAATCAGGAGGGCAAAGGCGGGACATAAGATAGCTTTGGCAGATAAGGCTAAGAAGAACCAAGGAGATTTTACAAGTACATTAAGGACAAAAGAGTAACTAGGGAGAGAATAGGGTCCCTTAAAGATCCGTGAGGCCACCTATATGTGCAACTACAGGAGATAGGTGAGATCCTAAAATGAATATTTTGCGTCACTGTCTACAGTGGAGAAAGACATGGAAGCTAGGGAACTCAGTGAAATAAATAGTGATAGTTTGAAAAGAGCCCGCATTACTGAAGAGGTGGTGCTGGAGTCTTAAATTGTATAAAGGTAGATAAATCCCTGGGACCTGATCAAGCATATCCCAGGACATTGTGGAAAACTAAGGAAAAAATTGTGGGGTCTTCAGCTGAGATATTTGTGTCATCGATAGCCATGGCTGAGGTGCCAGAAGACTGCAGACTGGCTAATGTTATGCCATTATTTAAGAGAGGCTGCAAATAAAAGCCAGGGAATTACAGACTTGTGAGCCTGATGTCAGTGGTGGGTAAGGTGTATACATGGACTTTAGCAAGTCTTCAAAAGTTTCCACATGGTGGACTGATTAGTAAGGTTAGATCGCACAGAATCCAGGGAGAGCTAGCCACTGGATACAAAATTAGCTTGATGCTAGGAGACAGAGGGTGGTGGTCAAGGGTTGTTGTTCAGACTGGAGGCCTGTGACCAGCAGTGTGCTGCAAAGACTGGTGCTGGGTTCACTGTTGTTTGTCATTTATATAAACAGGAGAAAGTGAGGTCTGCAGATGCTGGAGATCAGAGCTGAAAATGTGTTGCTGGAAAAGCGCAGCAGGTCAGGCAGCATCCAGGGAACAGGAGAATCGACGTTTCGGGCATAAGCCCTTCTTCAGGAATGAGGAAAGTTTGTCCAGCAGGCTAAGATAAAAGGTAGGGAGGAGGGACTTGGGGAAGGGGCGTCGGAAATGTGATAGGTGGAAAGAGGTCAAGGTGAGGGTGATAGGTCAGACGGGGGGGGGGGCGGAGAGGTCGGGAAGAAGATTGCAGGTTAGGAAGGCGGTGCTGAAATTGTAAAAACCGTACCCTTGTTTGTTGTCCCAAATTGCAATACCTCGCATTTATCCAGATTGAACTCCATTTGCTATTTTTTCAGCCCATTTAGAAGATAAGACCTAGGAGCAGAAGTCATCCATCGGCCCTTCGGTCCTGCTCTGCCATTCAATAAATTCATGGTTGATCTTTTCATGGACTCGGCTCCACTTACTGCGCTCTCACTGTATCCCTTAAATTTTTTATTGTTCAAAAGATTCTACCTTAGCTTTAAAAATGTTTACTGAAGTAGCATCAATTACTTCACTGGGCAGGGAATTCTATGGATTAACAACCCTCTGGGTGAAGAAGTTCCTTTCCAATCAGTCGTAAATCTGCTCCCTCTAATCTTGAGGCTATGTCCTCTTGTCCCAGTTTCACCTGCCACTGAAAACATCCTTCCTACTTCTATCCCCTTCATAATTTTATTTGTTTCCATAAGATCCCCCCTCATTCTTCTAAATTCCAACCTATTCCGACCAATAGTCAACCAATCCTCTATCCATGCTAAGACTTTACCCGTAACGCCATGCATCCTTATCTTATGCAGCAGCTTCTTGTGCAGCACATTGTCAAAGACCTTTTGGAAATCTAGGTACACAACATCCACTGGGTCCCCATTGTCTACCTTGCTCATAATGTCTTCATAGAATTCCAAAAGATTTGTTAAGCACAACCTGCCCTTCATGAACCCATGTAGTGTCTGCCCAATGGCACAATTTCTATCGAGATTCCTTGCTATATCTTACTTGATAATAGACTCAAACATCTTTGCCACTACAGAGGTTAAGCTAACCAGTCTATAACTTCCCATCTTTGGTGTATCTCCCTTTTTAAACTGTGGCATCACATTTGCTATTTTCTAATCTGCTGGAACTGCCCCAGCGAATTTTGGAAAATTACCACCAGTGCACCTGCTGCAGAAGATGCATTGTTCCACATATCCTACGAAGAGGCAGGCATAGCTGGGGCCCATGCAGGTGCCCATGGCTACTCCTTTCGTTTGGAGGAAGTGGGAGGATTGGAAAGAGAAGTTGTTCAGGGTGAGGACCAGTTCAGTCAGTCGAAGGAGGGTGTCAGTGGAAGGGTACTGGTCGGTACGACGGGATTGGATGAGAATATAGGAGGCATAGTTAGTAGTTTGTGGATGACACCAAAATTGATGATACAGTGGAAAGTGAAGAAGATTATCTAAAAGTACAATAAGATCTTGATTGACTGGGCCAGTGGAGTGAAAAATGGCAGATGGAGTTTAATTTAGATAAATGTGAGGTGTTGCATTTTGATAAGACAAACCCAGGCAGGACTTAAACAGGATTTGGAACATCATGCTATAGTTGTACAAGACATTGACAAGGCCACGTTTGGAGTATTGCCTACAATTCTGGTCACCCTGCTGTAGGAAGGATGTTATTAAACTGGAAAAGGTACAAAAAAGATTCACAAGGATGTTACTAAGACCCCTGGTGTGTCTGAATTATAAGAAAAGGCTGAAAAGGCTGGGACTTTTTTCCACGGAGTGTAGGAGGCTGAGGGGTGACCTTATAGAGGTTTATAAAATCCCAAGGAACATAGATAAGTTGAATGGCCAAGGTCTCTGCCCCAAGGAAGGGGAGTCCAAACCTAGAGGGTATAGGTTTAAGGTGAGAGGGGAAAGATTTAAAAAGGAATTGAGGGACAACTTTTTCACACAGAAGGTGGTGTGTATATGCCAGAGGGAGTGGTAGAGGTGAGTGCAATTATAACACTTAAAAGGCACCTGGATGGGTATAAGAATGGTAAAGGATTGAGGGATATGGGCCAAAAGCTGGCAAGTGGGACGAGATTAGTTTAAGATACCTGGTTGGCATGGACAGCTGGACCGAAGTTTCTGTTTATGTCTCTATGCTTTATTTTAGCCCCTCTAACATCTTTGACTGGCTGTTATTTTTTTCTGATTTTTGCCTCTGTGAAGCAAAGATTTTTTCTACATCAAACCCATTGTAACCATCACTCTTGCGGATACTGACTCAGTCTTCCTCTCAATCCAATAATGCCTCAGACCATGGTCAAATTGCCCAATGCCCATCTTGCCCATCCTTATTTCAGGAATCTCTCCACATACTGCAGCCTAAGCCCAAGGTCTTTCTGGTCTTTTAGTCTCTAACAATGCCTGACAATCTATTGTCTAATGAAGGTATTAAAGCCAACAAAAATACCAACGTGAAACTGAGACATATTCAATGCAATCTAGCCCAATTAAAACATTTTATTAAATGTAGTTCTTCGTGAGTGGTTGCCAAATTAGATTAAATAATTAGAGTTTTAGCCAATAATATTAAAGTTTCTACTCTTACCAGCAAAGAGTGCAACATTGGCTTGTTTGGGATCATAAGGACATCTTGCCATACCGCTGATACTAGGTCCGAGAGATTCAAGCGTATCCATCTGAAATAAATAAGGACCATCAGCTTGTGAGCAAATGACAAATAGATTACATCAATGCTCAGCAGACCGGTCAGGGTTGAGCTCAATGACCATATTTCATTTGAAATTGAGAAGAAAGTCAATTACAGTGAAACTTTTTCATAATCGACTCATATTGTCTTTATAATATATTCATGCAACAAAGAAATCAACTCTAAGGTGGAAAGCAAACAGCTATAAATAAGCTATTGTTCCACTAGTCAGTGCTGTGTGATCAACAGATGTACGTTTGAAAGATTGTAATGCAGGAATAATGCATTGTTTGCAGGGGTCAATCTAATTCTGTTTTCAAGGACTCTCCTAGATATTTTCTTAAGAACCACATTTTTAGTTCCACAGGCCCTTTTCTAACACTTTCCACAGACCAGTGAGATCATAGCCAATGCAACTTCATCACATATGCACAAAACTTGAAGTTTACAACTAAGCTTTTACTATCTTCTTGCTGCTTAAAACAGAGAGGATACACAAAATGGTTCCTCAGCCACATCAAAGGTAATTTTACAAAAAAGCTAGTCAACCCACTGTTGCAAAGTAGGTTGACACCAAGATCATCATTACATTATTTACTCCAGCATACTGATCAATGATCCAGCAAATAAATAAAGCAGTCAAGAATCATTTTGAAAAGTTAAAATGGGACGTCAAGTAGTTGAATTCCGGAGCAGTGCACAGCCACATGTAATAGTAGGGATTAAAGAGTATGTAGATATCACTGGAGGTATGTTGTGATGAAACTGTGACCTCAGTGGTCATGCGACAGAGCCTTTGCTCGAAGGTTGGAACAAGAACAGCTCTAGGCAGGCATGGGTGTTGCTATATCTTCATCTACACATAAATACTAAGTGAATAAACAACTGGTATGGATTGAGGATTGGCTGTCTGACAGAAGGCAGAGAGTTGGGATAAGAGGTTCTTTTTCGGAATGGCAGCCAGTAACAAGCCGTGTCCCACAGGGTTCAGTGTTGGGGCCGCAGCTGTCCACGTTATATATTAATGATCTGGATGAAGGGACTGGGGGCATTCTAGCAAAGTTTGCCGATGATATGAAGATAGGTGGACAGGCAGGTAGTACTGAGGAAGTGGGGAGGCTGCAGATGGATCCAGGCAGTTTGGGAGAGTGGTCCAGAAAATGGCTGATGAAGTTCAATGTGAGCAAATGTGAGGTCTTGCACTTTGGAAAAAAGAATACAAGCATGGACTACTTTCTAAACGGTGAGAAAATTCATAAAGCCAAAGTACAAAGGGATCTGGGAGTGCTAGTCGAGGATTCTCTAAAGGTAAACATGCAGGTTGAATACGTGATTAAGAAAGCGAATGCAATATTGCATTTATCTCAAGAGGGTTGGAATATAAAAGCAGCGATGTTTTGGTCCCCACACTCAGGAGGGACATACTGGCACTGGAGCGTGTCCAGCGGAGATTCACACGGATGATCCCTGGAATGGTAGGTCTAACATACGAGGAACGGCTAAGGATCCTGGGATCCTGGTGTTTAGAAGGTTAAGGGGAGATCTAATAGAAACTTAAAAGATAATAAATGGCTTGGAAAGGGTGGATGCTAAGAAATTGTTTCCGTTAGGCGGGGAGACTAGGACCCGTGGGCACAGCCTTAGAATTAGAGGGGGTCAATTCAGAACAGAAATGCGGAGACATTTCTTCAGCCAGAGAGTGGTGGGCCTGTGGAATTCATTGCCGCGGAGTGCAGTGGAGGCCGGGACGCTAAATGTCTTCAAGGTAGAGATTGATAAATTCTTGATGTCACAAGGAATTAAGGGCTATGGGGAGAATGTGGGTAAGTGGAGTTGAAATGCCCATCAGCCATGATTAAATGGTGGAGTGGACTCGATGGGCCGAATGGCCTTACTTCCACTCCTATGTCTTATGGTCTTATGGACATCTGGCATGAAATTATCTAAACAGACAAACCCACATGAAAAGACTCAATTTACCAAACTTATTCACTCATTCGTATTGAAATCTAAGTCTGCCTGTCATCTTACTGAAGTCCTCCGCTCGCTCGCAAACACACATACACACACAGTGATGGGGGCTGTGTCTTTTTTTTTCATTCCATTGGAGTCTGTCTCTCTTATTTTTTCTCTCTCTCTCATACAGCCTAGCAGTCTGTCTGTCTCTGTTTTCCTCTCAACCTTTGCAGGCTCTCTCTCTCTCACATCCCCTCAGAGTCAGCATGTGTCTCACTCTCTCTTTAACCCACATACTAATGAGAACCAGTAGAGCCTATTAGCAGCAAGCATAGGAGAGAATAATCTGAGGATGATGGAACAGTTCCTCACAGACTCTCCCACATATGGCAGCGGGGAGAGAGGAGGCTAACTTCCCTCTCACTGGCTGGCCCAATGATTGAACTTCTGAGGGTTTTTTTAGGAGCTTCTAATGGTGACCTCAGTTGCGGCCTCCATGCAATTTGAACCCTGTTTGCTTGCAACACCCTCACTACAATTTAAAATCAAATTTCAATCTGATACATTTATCATTATACTTACATTGTTTTAGCCAAGTTGTTTAGTTGAGTTTAGTACTGCATTAGTTATGTGAGCAAATACTTGTTTACGTTAAAAGTCTTATGTGTGGTGTGTGCCTTTCAGTCTGTCACAGTTGCCCCAACATTCTCTGATGGCGATGTCCTAATCATTATAAAACGGCAAATTCATTGCGTCACTGGGAGGAGTGCACTGGGAAATCTGCTCATGCATTAAAATGTGTGACGTGAAGAACTCTTACTTGTTGGCTGACTAGTTTGTGTTCCTTGTTCTTTATTTAAAAACACAATCTTTTCCCTTCCTTGCATGAAAGACAGAACATCCATTGCTCAATACAGTTCCAATGAAATTCAGTTGTAGTCCATGACCACACCCAAAGTACTCCATTTGGCTGACCATCCGGGGAAGAATTGTGCGTTTAAGAGACCAATGTCCATGTGTTGAATGAGGTAGCAAAAGACATCCAGAGATTTACAAGCATTTTATTGTCAATTTGTAGCTTAGCAAGTTTCCACTTGCCTGTCCAGAATCCAACCCCACACTGAGGGAGAACTGAGTTCTTTTATTTATAGTCATAGAGTTATACAGCATGGAAGCAGACCCTTCATTCCAACTCATCCATACTGACCAATTATCTTAAACTGGCCTTATTCCACTTGCCAGCACTTAGCCCATATCCCTCTAAACCCTTCTCATTCAAGTACCCATCCAGATGACTTTTAAATGTCATAATTATACCCATCTCCACCACCTCCTCTGAAAATAAACTCAATTTATCATTCACCCAATTAACATATTACTACAAACACTGCCCATGAGGAGATGTGCAGCAAGAAGATAAATAAAAAGGGGAGGAAACAAGGGAGGGGACAAAATAAAAATTGATAGGGGAAGTGAAGTGCCCAAGGTGCCAACCTCTCTCAAAATACCCGAAGGATGTTGGTGGGCGTTATGTGCTCCCTTTCCAAGGACATCGGGCATTCAAATAGTTGTGGAAGAGAGGCACATAGTCGGGAACTCTGATCGCCTCCATGGCTTGCTGACCCCACTTTGGTCAGGGACACATAATGAGTTCCTTCTACCTGCCTGCTGCTTGCACACTGTGAGCCCAAAGATCAAGGGTGTGGGGCTGAGGTACAACCAGAACAACAAAAATAAGCTTTTTTAAGTAATTAAACAGGGAACACAATTACTCACAACCAATGTCTATGTGTCTAAGGCCTCCACAGCTCTGTTTGGCTAGGAATCACCTTGATTGCATGTATCTGCTGTGTATAAAACCCTCCGCTCCTCATCTCCAGTGAGAGCAGTCCCATATAGAGAACCCTCTTCTGGGGACCCCTGTGATAGCCCAGCTATTTTTATATAGCATACCTCTGGAGGTTTCAAGTTTGACAAAGAGTGACACTACCACAGAATCCTCTGTTTTCTTTGTAACTAAACCATCCATGTCAAATCAGCAGATTTTTTTTTAAAAGAAAAGTGTGCTTCTTCTGATATTTTTCCTATTTGGGAATGCCATCACACTCTTCCTGAACGACTAAGACTTGAACCCGGGCCTCTTGGCCTAGAGGTAGGGATACTGTCACTGTGCCACCAACAGCATTCAAATGCCTCCATCACCCCCGCTCTTGATTTTCTTTTACTCTTGTCACCAATTTTAAAAAAGCAATTAACAAACGCTACCCACCAGGCCCAATACTTTCTCATAACTCCCTAGGCTCAAAACGTGAACCCTGTTTTTTTTTTTCCCCTCAGGTCGCTGCCAGACCTGTTGGATTTTTTCCCGCAATTTCCATTTTTTTCTGTTTCAGGTCTCCAGTATCCACAGGTCTTTGCTTTATTTCAGAGATCTGCCAATGTCCAGCAAGGCAATTTGTGAGAGTAATCTCAGAGGCATACGGGAAGTCTTTGGAGAGCCGCATGTGAATGTATAATGGCTACACGCAGTCCACAAACTATATTTCCATACTCTGATGCAGAGGTACAAGAAAACACAACCATTTGCTGTATTCACGTAACAGGCTGGTGCCAATTGAGATTTTATTATATCATGTTTGGTCAAAAAATTGCTATTTTATCCTTCAAAGGACATTTACTAGAGGTAGCAGTTATTATGAATATAAATAACAGTCTGTATGAATAAAACATTCTAGGCATATTGTTACTATAATGGGCTGTCAGAATTCAGGAAACACTGAACATAGATTACAAACCTGAAAAAAATTCAATTTCCTTTGATCTCATCACACTTTTGACTAGCGAAATGTGTACCAAGCCCTCTTGTAACTTAACTTTATCAAAAGATTAAAACAAGGCACAGCAATGAATTACAGCAATTTTTGAAATTCCTCTCAGGAAGGGCTGCTTGTTGTTAAACTGGATTCATACTGAACTGTGTGAAAAATTGAATCAACTGCTCAACAGCTACATTTGTTTTTCCTTAAGATATGATGCCCACAAGAAATCACAGAATTCCTACAATGCGGAAGCAAGCCATTCGAGTCTATACCAACCTCCCGAACAGCATCCCATCCAGACCCACTCCCGCCCTATCCCTGCATTCCCCATGGCTAATCCCCCTAGCCTGCACATCCCTGGACACTATAGGGCAATTTAGTATGGCCAATCCACCTAACCTGCACACTTTTGGACTGTGGGAAGAAACCCGCACAGACATGGAGTGACCGTACAAACTCGACACGGACAGTCACCTGAGGGTGGAATCGAACCTGGGTCCCTCGCGCTGTGAAACAGCAGTGCTAACCACTGAGCCACCTTGCTGCAAATGAGCAATGTTCATTCCACAGAAAGACCTTGGGTTATACTTGTGGAATAATAATCAGAAGAATTTTACATCTCTTCATGAAATTTCAGCAGGGATACAGGCCAGTGACAAAGCTGTACCATGGGGTTTATTGAAATATTCCCTTTTGTGCATGCTCCTGCTGTTTCCCAGTGCCAAATCTTTGGAAATGTGCTTGGACATAACATGTTGCTGAAAGTACAACTCCCTACTACTACTGCTGCTGCTACTGATGGAGAGAAATTTGTTAAGTATGTACAAGAAACTGTTCTGATTCAGAATGTGGATGTACCCGACTACAGAAGATGAAAACTTGACCTACACTTGGGAAATAAGATAGGAGATGTTAGGGGGGGGAGCATTCTGGGGCAAGGGGCCATAATTGTATTAGTTTTGAAAAGTGATGAAAAAGGAGAGTCAGGATCTACAAGTTAAAGTTCTAAATTGGAGGAAGGCTAATTTTGATGATATTAGGCGAGAACTTTCAAAAGGTGATTGGCGGTGGATGTTCACAGGTAAAAGGATGGCTGGAAATTGGGAATCCTTCAAAAATGAGACAAAGAGAGTTCCAGAGACAGTATGTTCCTGTTAGGGTGAAAGGCAAGTCTGGTAGATGCAGGGAATGTTGGATGACTAGAGAAATAGAGATTTTGGAAAAGAAAGTATATGTCAGGAATAGACAGCGGAGATCGAGTGAATTCTTAGAAGAGTGTACAGCCAGTAGGAACACACTTAAGAGGGAAATCAGGAGGGCAAAAAGGGGCTATGAGATAGTTTTGGAAAATAGGGTTAAGGAGAATCCAAAGGGATTCTATAAATACATTAGGGAGCGAATACGGCCCCTCATAAATCAGCAAGGCAGCCTTTGTGTGGAGCCACAGGAGATGGGGGTGATACTAAATGAATGTTTTGCATCAGTGTTTACTGTGGAAAAGGACATGGACGATAAAGAATATAGGGAAATGGATGGTGACAGTTTGAAAAATGTCCATATTACAGAGGAGGAAGTGCTGGACGTCTTGAAATGCATAAAGGTGAATAAATCCCCAGGACCTGATCAGGTGTACTCTAGAACACTGTGGGAAGCTAGGGAAGTGATTACTGGGACCCTTGCTGAAATATTTGCATCATCGATTGTTACAGGTGATGTGTCAGAAGACTGACGTTGGCTAATGTGGTATTTAAGAAAGATGGAAAGGAAAAGCCACGGAACTCGAGCTTGACTTCGGTGGTGGGCAAATTGTTGGGGGTGGTCTGGAGGGAGGGGATTTACATGTGTTTGGAAAGGCAAGGATTGATTAGCGATAGTCAACGTGGCTTTGTACATGGAAAATCATGTCTCACAAACTTGATTGAGGTTTTTGAAGAAGTAACAAAGAGAAATGATGAGGGCAGAGCAGTGGACGTGATCTACATGGACTTCAGTAAGGCATTCAACAAGATTCCTCATAGGAGATTGGTTAGCAAGGTTAGATTACATAGAATACAAGGAGAACCAGCCATTTAGATACAGAACTGGCTTGAAGGTAGAAGACAGAGGGTGGTGGTGGAGGGTTGCTTTTCAGACTGGAGGCCTGTGACCAGTGGTGTACCACAAGGATCGGTGCTGGGTCCACTGCTTTTCATCATTTACGTAAATAATTTGGATGTGAACATAGGAGATATAGTTAGTAAGTTTACAGATGACACCAAAATTAGAGGTGCAGTGGATAGCGAAGAAGGTTACCTCAGAGTATAACAGGATCTTGATCAGGTGGGCCAATGGGCAGAGGAGTGGCAGATGGAAAGGCAATCAAGGCAGAACTTATCCACTTAATGGTAAGGTCCTGAGGAGTGCTGCTGAACAAAAATACCTTGGAGTGCAGGTTCATAGTTTCTTGAAAGTGGAGTCGCAGGTAGATAGGATAATGAAGAAGGCGTTTGGAATGCTTTCCTTTATTGTTCAGAGCATTGAGTTTAGGAGTTGGGAAGTCATGTCGCAGCTGTACAGGATGTTGGTTAGGCCACTTTTGGAATATTGTGTGCAATTCTGTTGTGAAACTTGAAAGTGTTCAGAAAAGATTTACCAGGCTGTTGCCAGGGTTGGAGGATTTGAGCCATAGGGAGAGGATGAATAGGCTGGGATTGTTTTCTGTGAAGTGTCAGAGGCTGAGAGGTGACCTTATAGAAGTTTATAAAACCATGAGGGGCATAGATAGGGGAAATAGACAAGGTCTTTTCCCTGGTGTGGGGAGAGTCCAGAACTAGAGGGCATAGGTTTAGGGTGAGAGTGGTAAGATTCAAAAGGGATCTAAAGGCACCATTTTCATGCAGAGGGTGGTGTGTGTATGAATGAGCTGCCAGAGGAAGTGGTGGAGGCTAGTACTACACTTAAAATGCATCTGAATGGGTATAGGAAGGATTTAGAGCGATATGGGCCAAGTGCTGGCAAATGGGACTAGATTAATTTAAGATATCTCGTCGACATGGACGAGTTGGACTGAAGGGACCTGTTTCTGTGCTGTACATCCCTATGACTCTAAGTGAGATAACAAACTCAGAAATGCAGGGACTCCTCTACTCTCTCCAATCCAATAAAGAAGGAATGAAGCTTTTAATTCAAATAAAAGAGGTCCTGAAAGTACATAAATGTTGAGGAAGGTGATCTGAGTACTTGCTTTCTCTAGAATCAATTAATAGGCTGCTTCAGGATAACCAAACTGATACATTTTGTAACTGTACACTGCAATAATACATTTCCTAACTGCAGCCGCCTTGTTTTCGCTGAATCGATCACTGTCTGCAATTTACCATTATCAATCAGAGGTAGCAAGTAAAGCTGCCATAGTCCCAGAGGGGGATAGGCTCTTATTAGAGAGGGAGAGAGACAGACAACTGGTGCTGGTTTAACCTGAGGCTTCACTACACCTCAGGTATGGGGAGAGGTAGAGAAGGAGAGTCCTTCATGATCACTTCAATCGGAATTTAACCTACACTGCTGGCATTACTTTGCAAACCAGTTAACCATCCAACTGAACTAACTGATCCCTCTCTATTCACATCCCTCCATTTATGGAAGTCATCCTCTCTTTACAGTTGGTCATGTAGTGAAAGAGTAGAAGACTAACATGATAGATATTTCATTCCTAACATCCATTTTTTTCCTTCTGTCCTCTGATATGTGGGCTGTCTTTCATTGAATAACACCCAGACTGCTTTTTATGAAATCTCTCTGCCTCTGCTTATTCTGGAATGGGCCACCACCAAACATGAAGAAATGATATTACAATCTTCCACGATGCCTTCTACAAATACTAGCCCATGAGTTCAGACTGTCCTTGGATAACTTTCAGGAGGAAGGGGTTATGCGAAGAGTATTGTGTTGCTTGCTAAACATGGGATGCAAAGATGGAGAGTTAGCGAGGGGAGGTGCAGTAACAAGGATAATGTCAGTGAGATATTTTGAAAGCAGTGTGGATTAACAGAAGAGGTGATGCCATGGTGGTAAGGTCACTGCACTCAAAAAGTTGAAGCCAATGTGAATGCCTTGGGGAAATGGATTTAAAACTCTCTACTGTATCTGGTGAAACTTCAATTAATAAAAGTTGGAACCGATTAGTGTCACTAATGTTGCCATGATAATTGCTGACAGAATTTCTCCTGAGTTTTTTCAATCTTCTGCTGTAATTTCAACGGAAGATCGATGGCAAATTATGTGTTTCTATCAATGTTCTGTACAAAGGTAGCATGCAGAAAATCCACCCCTAGTTTTACAAGGATGGATCACACAGAAGGGGGAATGAGACTTAGCTGATCTCTTCTATGCTTAGTCCGGGCTCAGTGAAGCCAATTAGTGTGACTCAACTTCCAACCTGATCCCAAATCTTTGGTGTGCCAGTGCCATGTCCCTTAGTTGTCATGTGCAGTGCTGGCAGTTTGCGATATGTTAGCAATGCATTTTACTAATTTTGTTATGTCTCCCTGGCCAAATATTCTGCTGAGAGTTGCATAACTCTTTAACAAAAGAACAGAGGGCAGTCAGTGACTCTGGAATCAAAAGAAACAAGAGGAAGAGAGAAAGATTGTGTACGTACACTTTTTCATGGATATTTCTTTGCTGTGTCAATAGTACATCACTGTGTTGACTTTATGCAAATGTTGAAATATTATACTGACTGTGTACACTGTAGTGATATTAATACAATATGCTTCCATTATGCCTTCACTATGTATGTTGATGCTTTGTTGGAAGATGTACAGCTACCTTATTCTTTTTTTCTGTCAAAGTCTTTACATACCAAAGAAAAGATTATTTTTTTGTTTATCTCCCAAAGAAACTCATGCTTGTCAAGATTAAGAATATATAAACATGAAATGAAAGGCAGGCAGAAATAGCTGGCTCACTTCATATAAATGAATTTGATGCTGTCATCTCTCTAATATGCTTTGTTTATAGACTGTCATCGTACTTAATATACCACTGCAAGTGTTTATGGATAAAGATAGAAAAAAACACATTCCCTTCAAACAAAATATTATTTTAAAAATGTATTTAGTTTCAGTCACTGGTGCTAACTTATTCCAAGGTGACTCATTTCATAGTTCTTTAAGCTAAAAGGGAACTAACAAATCTTTGGGCTTGTGTGCTTTGCTTCAGTTAGTCTTTAGGTAGCCATTGGTAGTTAAATGCCCTTTAAAATTAATGCAGGTTTGAGTTAATTGTAAGATTTCCCTCAATATATATTAGAGCAGATATAGCCCTCAGAATTTCTAAGGGGCCAGAGGCTTGTGTACAATGAATTGGGAGGTGGGTGGGAGAGTTCAAAACTAGGGGGAAGACTTTTTTCAGGTGAGAGGAGTAAGATTTAAAAAGGATATGAAGAGAGGCAACTTTTTTTATACACAGAGTGGCTCATATATGGAATGAGCTGCCAGAGGAAGTGGTGGATGTGCTTTCAGTTATGTGTGAAATACATTTGAGTAAGTACATGAATAGGAAAGGTTTGGAACGATCTGGGCCAAATGTAGGCAGATGGGCTAATTTAGTTCTGGAACATGGTCGGTGTGGACTAGTTGGACCGCAGGGTATGTTTCCATGCTGTATGACTGTATGACCCTATGAAGAGGAATTGGAGGTAATTCAGGTATGCTGGATCCCAGCCTAAGATCAGGTTTTCCAATGAGAATTGCTTGAAACAAGCCCTTCACTTGTCCTTCCCAATGTCCACGATATCAGAGGAAACAGGGCTGAAAGGGTAAGAGAACTTTTATGCCAGCAGTGCCCTCTGCCCTGGTAGATCTAATGCCCAGTGACCTGATTACCAGCAGCGAGTCAGGGTTCAGATCTTTTGAACAGCAGAAGTGGGGCCCACCTAAATCTCTAGATCAGGTGGCATTAGAGTTCTTTTCAGTCATCAGGTAATTGGAAAAGAATATTGCTGACTGCTGCTTTTCCTGCCAGTTCTTTCTCTACCTTGACTGCCTGTCTGACATTTTCTCCTTTTCCTCTCTTTTGATTAATCAATGTCCATGATGTAGTTCAAACAAGGGTCCATGGCCAGGGGTAGCTGAAATGATCCACTCTGCCTCTGGATATCATAGCAGGATCAGCATTGGAATTTGTTGGAACCCATTGCATCGCACTCCCTCCAGCACCACAGGAATGAGGACTTGTTTATATTCACTCCTGGGATATGGGCATCTCTGTCTAGGCCAGCATTTACTGCCCATCCCTAGTTCTCAAGAGGGCAGTTAAGAATCAACCACAGTGCTATGTGGTCTGGAGTCACATGTAGGTCTGACTAGATAAGGATGACAGATTTCCTTCCCTAAAGGACATTAGTGAACCAGATGGCTTTTTTCCGACAATTGACAATGGATTCATGGTTATCACGCAAACCCTTAATTCCAGATCATTTATGGAATTCAAATTCCAACATCTGCCATGACGGGATTTGAACCCAGGTCCCTAGAATATGAGCTGAGTTTCTGGATTAGTGGCCTAGCGATTGCACCCCCTGCATCCCCAGTGTTGTGTTCTGTCTCTAATTAATGTGTAGATATCTAATTGAATTGAACTGTGTATATACTTGTCACTCTGAATATGCCTCTTTCTCTTCATTTCATCCCCACTGACAAAATCAGGATGATTTACACTGTCACTTCCTCAAGTTAATTCATTTCTAAGATTTCAGCATGATAGAACTCCTTATCTCTTACCTTCAGCCTGTAATCTTATGGATTTAGAAAATCTAAATTAAGCAAGATATCCCGACTTTGCTCACCTGCTGTGCTTCTCTTTTCTGCAAGGTGGGACCAGTACTTCCCCTAGAAATCAAAATAATTGGAAAACCTAGCTGCTGAAAAAAAAATTCAAGTCTGCGCTCCAGGCAACATATTCTGTGAATTCTAGTGGGTAGCCAATTAAGGCCAACTGAGGCCAATTGAAAATTGTTCTCCCATCTCCCTCTAATTACTTGAAATATATGTCCCTTGATTATTGACCTTTCTGCTAAGGGTATCTACCTAGGTTCTGCACAGTTTAATATATCTCAACTAAATTTCCCAACAGCCTTCTTACTCCAGTGAAATGAACACCAGCCTATCCAATTTCTAAAATTTCCCCATTCTTGGTCTCTTCCTCATAAGCCTCCTTTGTGATTACTGCATTCCAATAATGCAGAAACCAGTTCACTGTGAGTATGATGGGCGGCACGGTGGCACAGTGGTTAGCACTGCTGCCTCACAGCACCAGAGATCCGGGTTCAATTCCCGCCTCAGGCGACTGACTGTGTGGAGTTTGCACGTTCTCCCCGTGTCTGCGTCCCTCCGGGTGCTCCGGTTTCCTCCCACAATCCAAAAGATGTGCAGGTCAGGTGAATTGGCCATGCTAAATTGCCCGTAGTATTAGGTTAGGGGTAAATGTAGGGGTAGGGGTATGGGTGGGTTGCGCTTCGGCGGGGCGGTGTGGACTTGTTGGGCCGAAGGGCCTGTTTCCACACTGTAAGTAATCTAATCTAATCTAATCTATGATATAAATGTCCACCAAGGAAATAGTTGCCAGGGAGAGGGATCGAATCAGCAACTAGACTACAGAGTTTGTCGTAGGGATCAAAGACTCATGAGTATCTAACTGGAGGAAATGTGCACTTTTCCAATAATGTTGGGCAAGTGCCGTGGCAATTTGGAGACACTGGAGTGATTGACAGAAAGGTGATTAGGGAGCTGGCTATCATCAATGTACACAAGGAACTTAATGTTGTTTTTTTCTGAAGTGTCACTAAGGGCAGCAGTAGGATGAAACACAAGAGGGCACAAAAGATAGATCCTTTGAGAACACAAGAGGAGATGGGTTTGGATCAATGAGAGGAACTATCACTTGTGATTCTCTGATGTGAATTAAATTCCTCTCTGAAATAACTCGAGAGAGATTGGTATCCTATCACCAAGTTATGCTTTATTTAAATATGTGGAGTCTTAACACTGATCCAACTCTCAAAGCCAACTCTCAGGATGAACAGAACGTCACACACTCCTGTTTATATTTGTCAGCCAAAGCTCTCAATTGGACCAGTTTAACAGCCCCAATCAGGGAACTCATATTCTATGACATCCACCTGGCTGACCTCATTACAATCACTACACCTTCAAAAATATTACGCCTTTCAGTAATGTTTCTCTACTGTAAAATTTATGATTTTTGACCTTAAATATTGAGAGCTGGAAGGCAGATTCTTATTGAAGTTTACACATTTGTGTTGAATTTACACTTAATAATTCCTGAACATGTTAAATTAATGTTATTATTGAGTATCTCTCAATATGTGTTAAATTAAGGTCAGCAGGCATTTTGGGAACTTGGCCAAAGATGTATAAATGCCATGTTACAGTTTACATACCAGGGCCTTGAAATGACCCTGTAGGAAAAGAGCATACAAATGCTTAATGTGCTTGATTGAATTTCCACTTTGCACGATTTTACTGCAACTGGTAGCCCATTTATGTAAAATAGGTTGAAATAGCAGAGAAAAGAATTTCAATCAAAGTTATTAACTGTCTACAAGTTGGTGGCTCATGATGTGATCCCTGGGCTCATACTACTGAACTTTAAATGTTTTTTCAGTGTGTCTTAGATTTAACGCGCTGAATATCTGCAGTTTCTCACAATTATAAAGGAAGTGAAATGGAGAAAATTGAACCTGATGGAGCATGATCTCCTGAAATCAAACTTTCCACACAATGCTATGTGTATTGACCCACCGAGGACTTTAAAAGAACTGAAAGGTGCATATCAAGATACCTGACAAAACTCTGGTAATAGAAATTGATAACAGTGCAATTGTCTCTGTGAGGCTAGAAAAATAATGATCTCCAAAGAAAAAACTACAGCCTGTTAAATATATGCTTAAAGAATATAAATCTGGAATATTGGATATGATTGGAAAAGCTCAGCCAAATGAAGGTCAGTTCTTTTCCTTAGATTATGACACTAAAAGAATGATGGGTCTTCATTGTCTGACAGAAATTGTTTGGAAAAAAAAATCAGTTATATCTTATTGATTAATGATAATTAATATTGCTGTGGCATGATCTTTTCCCCAGCCTTATTGATTGCAGCAAGCTTGTGAGAAACAGCTTGTCTCAATTGTTTCACAGAATCACTACAGGGTGGAAACAGGCCATTTGGCCCATCGAGTCTGCATCAACCCTCTGTAGAGCATCCCACCTAGACCCACCTCGCCACTTTATCACCCTGCATTTTCCATGGCTAATCCACCAAATATATTCATCCCTGAACACTATGGATAATTTAGCCTGGCCAATCCACCCAACCCGCAAATCTTTGGACTGCGGGAAGAAACCCACGCAGACACAGGGAACACATGAAACTCCACACAGACAGTCACCCAAGGGTGGGATTGAACGTGGGTCCCTGGTACTGTGAGGTAGCAGTGCTAATTACTGAGTCACCGGGCCAATCCTGCAGTTTGTGTGAAGGAAATCTTGCTTCGGCCTGATACCCATCATGATCAGACAGATAACTGATATTGTCAAACTATGAGCTAAACAATGTTTACAGCTTGAAACATGGCCTGTGCCTGTGGAACTGTAGCCTCGGAAGGAGGCATGAACATTGGAAGGGGAAACACTGGTGAAGGATCTAAATAGCTGTCTTGAAAACAAGAGAAGATAATGATACTTTATTACAAATCTTTTGCTATGCTAGCCAAGAAAGCACAACACCTTTTCTTCCTCAGGATGCTAAGAAAATTCAGCATTTCAGTAATGACTCATAACAATTTTTATAGATGTATCACACACAGCATCTTATCTGGATGCAACATGGCTTGGTACGGCAACTGCCCTACCCAAGACGGTAAAAAATTTCAGAGAGTTGTGAACACAGCCCAGTCAATCACACAATCCAACCTTCCATCCATTGACTCCATCGACACTTCTTGCTGTCTCAGGAAGGCAGCCAACATCATCAAAGACTCCTCCTACCCTTGTTATAATCTCTTCCAACCTCTTCTGTCAGGCAGGAGATACAAAAACTTAAATACACTTACCAACAAGTTCAAGAACAGCTTCTTCCCTGCTATTATTAGACTTCTGAATGGGCCTCTGAAATTTTAAATTTAACGTTGATCTCGCTCTTTGTGCACCTTCTCTGCAGCTGTAACATTGTACTCCTCCCTCTGTTCTATCCTAATGCATTTTGTAATGGTGTGATCTGCCTGCACTGCATGCAAAACAGAACTTTTCACTGTACCTTGGTACATATGATAATAATAACTCAAATCAAAATCATACACAAAACTCATTGCTTAACAAAGAGCTCTCCTTCTATATTTAACTGTAGTCTCTGAGGGGCTTTCCTGAAGAAGGGCTTATGCCCGAAACGTCGATTCTCCTGTTCCCTGGATGCTGCCTGACCTGCTGCGCTTTTCCAGCAACACATTTTCAGCTAAGCTGATCTAATTAGCTGTTCTCTATATTACACTGATAACAGATTTGGAGCATCTTTCAAGCTCCTAGGTAAGAAAAAAAAAGTTGTCAAGCAGGTGATCTTTGACCATCCTGTAGTCCAATTGTCTGTGTCTCCTCATCATTTTGCCCTTTGCTGAGACCCAGATTTTTACTTTCCTAATATCCGACAACTAGGACACTGACTTATCTTCTTTTTCTCCAATAATGTACGGGCTTCAAAGATCAGACTGGACCTTCCCAAATGATTATTTTTGTTCGATTTGACTCCTCTTCTCAGCCCTGTTGGATGGCCCTCACTTTTGATTTTCCAAAAGAAAATCAGATCCTTATTTTATCCCAAGCCAATATAGAATTAGGATTAACTCTTTTTGAAGAAGTTATAAGGCTGAATTCATATTCCCATTGGATCACAGTACTGTCAGCAGGTTGCATCTTTATCAATGTGTGTGTCACATATCATAATGTCACTGGCCATCTGGTGAAAAAAGTTGCAATCTGATCAGCTGGATTTCTTTGTGATATAATCCAGGTTGGGGGCAAGATAATAAAATGTATCCACCTTCTTCAAATAGTACCGAACTTTCCTTTGATATCATTGAGTTGTCTAGCAGACTGGGGACAGGACCGGGGATGTGTTGTATTTCATGACAAGAAGAATTTGTTCCTACAAATCACAATTACTTTTAAATGGGTTGCAGATAGAAAAAAAATGTATACCTGGCTATGATTACAAGGCTGTAATCTAATCAAGGAGTTCAGATGTAGTAATAAACTGGGAGATCAAAGCTCAAGTGATTTACAATTGTCATCTCAATTTCATAGTAAACACAGGATTACTCCCTGGTAACTGCCATTATTTGTAATGCATATTGTTTCAATTTTGTATGAAGCTCTTTTGTCGGTTTTAAGTCATCAGATTTTGAGCTGCTGGAGGTTGTCAGTACCAGTAGGAGCAGTCACTGTGTTTTATTCTCATGAGGTATTCTCACGGTCAGTGCATTCAGTATAGGAGTGGGGATGTCATATTGTGGGCTGTACAGGACATTGGTGAGGCCACTTTTGGATACTGCATTCAATTCTCATCTCCCTGCTATAGAAAAAATGTTGTGAAACTTGGAAGGGTTCAGAAAAAAAATTTACAAGGATATTGCCAGGGTTGGAGGGTTTGAGCTATAGGGAGAGGCTGAATAGGCTGGGGTTATTTTCCCTGGAGCGTCAGAGGCTGAGGGGGTGACCTTACAGATGGCACAGTGGCTCAGTGGCTCAGTGGTTAGCACTGCTGTCTCACATCACTAGTGACCTGAGTTTGATTCCAGCCTCGGGGGACTGTCTGTGTGGAGTTTCCACATTCTGCTCATGTCTGTGTGGGTTTCATCTGGGTGCTCCGGTTTCCTCCCAGAGTCCAAAGATGTGCAGGCTAGGCGAATTGGCCATGGTGCTCAGGGATATGTAGATTATGTGCAATAATCAGGGGCAAATGTAGGGTAACAGGTTAGGGGCACGGGTCTGGGTGGGTTACTCTTCGGAGGGTCGGTGTGGACTTTTTGGGCCAAATGCCTGTTTTCACACTGTAGAGGTTCTATGAAGTTACTACCTCAGTAAAATGCAGAAGGGACATCAGGGTTTACCTGGTGAGTCTTCCCAGCAGCAAAGGGCCCTCCTGGGCATTACAAAATGCTGGTAGAGCTGGGGAGTGGTCTATCAACTGATTCCTGGGATGGTAGGACTGACATAGGAAGAAAGACTGGATAGACT
The DNA here is from genome assembly GCF_004010195.1 of Chiloscyllium plagiosum. Classification (NCBI taxonomy): domain Eukaryota; kingdom Metazoa; phylum Chordata; class Chondrichthyes; order Orectolobiformes; family Hemiscylliidae; genus Chiloscyllium; species Chiloscyllium plagiosum. Next base: position 11,733,440 of record NC_057740.1, read on the forward strand.
GGGCTTGTCCTCACTGGAATTTAGAAGAATGAGGAGGGATCTCATAGCAACACATAAAATCCTGATGGGACTGGACTGGCTAGATGTAGGAAGAACGTTCCCGATGTTGGGGAAGTCCAGAACTAGGGGTTCCCCAAGTCTAAAAATAATGGGTAAGCCATTAGGACTGAATGAGGAAGGATTTCTTCTCTCAGAGAGTTGTGAATCTGTGAAATTCTCTACCATCAAAAGCTGTTCGCACCAGTTAATTCGATATAATCAAGAGGAGGCTGAATGTGGCCCTTGAGGCTGAAGGGATCAAGAGGTATGGCGAGAAAGCAGGAGTGGGATACTGAGATTGCTTGATCAGCCATGATCACATTGAATGGTAGTGCAGGTTCGAAGGGCTGAATGGCCTTCTCCGACACCTATTTTTTTGATTCTATATTTCTATAATTGAATGGCTGATTTGGTCACCGGGTGAATGATTTGGGGGTTGCTATCACTTTTAACATGTAACAGAGGTCGATGAATGTCCAAATATGCTCCCTATAGGGTGGAAGGGTTTGCTTTTTAATCAACTTGTGGTGCATGGACATTGCAACCCTGGGCAGCCATTGCTCCCCAAACATTGAATTCCTCACCATCAAATGCCGCTCCTTCGATTTACCACAGGAATTTACCGCTGCTATACTAACTGCTATTTACATACCGCCACAAGCAAAGGTTGAGGAAGTTCTGGATGCGCTGAACTCCATCAATAAGACCTTGGAGACAGAACACCCCGAGGCCCTGTTTATATTCAATCAAGCCAATCTAAGGAAGGTGTTGCCCATGTAGAACATTGCCTGCCCCACCGGGGCCGGAGTATTTTAGACCACTGCTACACCACTGTGAAAGATGCCTAACGCGCCATCCCCCTCCCTTAATTTAGGAACTCCAACCACAATGTCGTGTTTCTTCTCCTGGCTTACAGGCAAAAGCTCAAGCAGGAGACCCCCTCGTCGATACCAGTTCAATGCTGGTCGGAGGAGGCAGATGATCAACTCCAGTACTGTCTGGAATCGGCTGATTGGTCCATGTTCAACAGGCTGCAGGTACTTTGGGTGAGTACACCACTACCGTCACAGACTTTATCGGCAAGTGTGTGGAGGACTGCATACCGAGAAATTCAATCCAGGTATTCCCCAACAGGAAACCTTGGATAAATCAGGAAATACAGAACCTGCTAAAAACCAGGCGTGGGGCCTTCAGATCAGGAGACCCACTCAAATATAAAGAATCCAAGTATGACCTTTGCAGAGCCATTAGGACAGCCAAGGACCAATACCGATCCAAACTAGAGACCCAGACAGACACCCGGTGACATCACAGGTTCTAAAAAGAGACAGTGCAAGATAGCAGACGATTAGATTAGATTAGATTCCCCACAGTATTTGCCCAACAAGTCACACTGACCCTCCGAAGAGTAACCTAATGCACCTAACACTATGGACAATTTAGAATGGCCAATTCACCTAACCCACACATCTTTAGATTGTGGGAGGAAACCGGAGCACCCAGAGGAAACACACGCAGACACAGGGAGAATGTGCAAACTCCACACAGACAGTCATCCAAGGCAGATGACACATCCCTCCCAGATCATCTCAACGCCTTCTATGCTCACTTTGAGCAGAATTTCAGCGGAGAGGTAACACCTATTCCGACAAGTCCTTGCAAACCTATCCCAACAGTCAGAAGTCAGATCAGCTTTTCTTTGTGTGAATACAAGGAAAGCGATTGGACCAGGTGCATATCAACAGGCAGAGATCTTTTCGGACATCTTCAACCTCTCCCTGCTGCACATTACTGTCCCTGCCTGTTTCAAGCAAGAGGATCAACATCATCCCTGTGCCTAAGAAGGCTCATGCAGCATGTCTCAATGACTACCACCCAGTGGCCCTAACTTCAGTGGTCATGAAGTGCTTTGAAAGGCTGGCAGTAATCAACTCAAGCCTCCTCACTACTGTTGACCCACTCCAATTTGCCTATCGGACCAACAGATCCACGTCAGATGCCATATCACTTGCTCTTCACTCCTCTCTAGAACATCTTGACACCAAGAACAGCTACGTAAGAATCCTACTCATTGGCTACAGTTCAGCCTTCAACACTATTATCCCCTCGAGACTGATTACTGAACTTAGTGATCTCGGACTAAGCCCCAATCTCTGCAACTGGATCCTCAGTTTTCTGACCCACAGGCCACAATCAGTGAAGATTGGGAACAATGTTTCATTTAACACTGGAACCCCCCAGGGGTGCATACTCAGCCCCCCACTGTACTCACCGTATACCCATAACTGCGTCGCCAAATACCAGACTAATGCCATTTACAAGTTCACTGATGACACCACCATAGTCGGTCAAATCTCAGATGGCAATGAAACAGACTACAGACGGGAGGTGGAAGTCCTGGAAAAATGGTGCACTGAGAACAACCTTGCTATCAATGCCAGCAAACCCAAGGAACTCATCATTGACTTTCAGCGGGATGTGACTCATGCTCCCTTCCACATTAACAACACAGAGGTGGAATGAATGGAGAGTGTCAAGCTCCTGGGAGTGGTCATCCACAGTAAGCTTTCTTGGACGCACTAGTTACAAAGGCACAACATTGTCTCTTCTTCCTCAGGCAGCTGAGGAAATTTGGCATGACGGCAAATACCCTTGCCAACTTTTATAGGTGCGCCATTGAGAGCATTCTGTCTGGATGTATCACTACCTGGTATGGCAACTGTAGCATTCAAGATCGGAGACGGTTACAGAGGGTGGTGAACTCGGCCCAGACCATCACAAAGGCCAACCTCCCATCGATAGAATCCATCTACCAGGCCTGCTATTAAGGAAAGGCCACCAGCATTCTCAAAGATCCATCCCACTCTGGCAATGTTTTTCTACAACCTCTACCATTGGGGAGAAGGTACAGAAGCCTGAACATACTCATCAGCCGGTTTCGAAACAGTTTCTACCCTACTGTTGTCAGAATACTGAATGGTCTCACAAACTCTTAGCATTTGCCTGGACCTGTGTTTTTGTTTTTGCCACTGTTTACCGATTATTTACTTATCTATGTACTTAACTCTGTGATCTGCCTGTAGTGCTTGCAAGACAAAGCTCTTCACTGTGCCTCAGCACACGTGGCAATAAATTCAATTCAAATTCAATTCAATATTATTGAAACCCTTATTGCCCTGTCTCTCATCATCGGGCATGTAAAATTCAACTCATAAAGCAGATCACAGTATGAATTGTGAAATCATTCAATTCAACTCTTGTTTCTTTTTTTACTTCACTCTGTTTCCTCTCCCCTGACCCTGTCCCTTGTACACTGCACACAGGCAGACACAAGGCTAGTTTTGGACACAGTTGGCTTTAGCACTCCCAAAGACAGGCAGGAGACAAAGCAATCAATGTTCACCTCCACGGTTAGGTTGACTGGCAACATCAGACATCTAGTCTCCCTTCTGAATGAGCAATCAATCTTGTATTTATAGAACAGCTTTCACAATCTCAGCATGTTTTAAAAGCCCTTCATTGCATCTTTTTGATGTGCAGTTCATCCAGGGAGCTTTCCTCTGAATAGTGCTATGGAATCTTCGGTGTCCACATGACAAAGCGGTCAGGCCTCAGTTTAATGATTCATCTGAAAGGCAGCAGCTGTGACAATATAGCAAGTCCTCAGGCTTGGGCTGATAATTGGCACCTATTATTCCCACCATATAAAACTGAATACAAACAATACCTAGCAACACTGCAACAAGCAACTCCCTCCTGTTTCCCCAAAGCCTATCACCAGTTTTTTTGTTTCCCATTTATTTAGGTACAATCAGGAGGTGATGGAATACTCTGCACTGGCCTGGATGAGTGCACCTTCAACAGCACTTTAAAAACACAATGCCCAAGATAACCACCCTCTTCATTAGCACCATATTCAACAACATAAACATCTGCACCATCCACCAGCAAAGCCCAGTTGACAAAAGCTTCTACCAACTGCCAGTCATTACCAGCCAGAAAACCAAGGGGAGCAGAGACATCGGAAAGCCATCACTTGCAACTTTTCCTCCAAGTTACGTATCATCCTAACTTGGAAATATATCACCTCTCCTTCACTGTCACTGGGTTAAAGTGCTGGAATCCCATCTGTGTTAGCACTTCGGGTCTCATTCCACCGCATTAACCGCAATGGGTGAGTATGCGAGTTACCAATAGCTTCTTTCAGGAAAATAGCAACAAGTGAAAATAAGGAAACAAAATAAATACATCAATGAAAAATATGGACAGCAAATTTTGTAAGGACATGAGAAAATTAGGAAAGCAAAACAACTGAGACCCTTGCTTACTCAAAATGTGCTACTTTCCTTTCACTAAAAAGAAATCAGAAATTTGCAAATGCTTATTTTGTTCAGCCTTACTCCCAATTTCTTCCTAACTCCCAACTCTTTGCAAATGCTTGGGATGTGGTTTTAGGTATGCGTGAGATTCCTGCCACTCCTTATTCGGCAAAAAAATATCAATGGCGAACATGCCTTGTTCCAATGGGCTATACTGTAGCTACCTTCAGCTCCTCTTCACCAGCTGCCCCGGAGCTAGACAGACTTCGAACCAGCCTCCTACCATCTGCTAGATGAAGAATGGTCGCAAGGTGAGATTAGGCCTTGAAATGAACATTAATCTGAAGCTTACTGGCTTCAACTGTCTCAAGGGCAAGAATGCTGCCTGGTGCCTCCATCTTTGTTAATAAAATTGTGTTGGCATTCGGAGCAGGCAGGTTGATGCTAGAAAAGGTGTCCATAGCATTATGCCTAATGTTACACGCTCACCTGCCATCTACCAATCTATCTCTGGTAAACTCTGCCCTTGATGGCTTTAATCTATCCCAGAAAAGCTAGACAAGAACAATAAAACAAGGTTCCAGAGTGAGCATTCTTCTGGAGGGGGTGATATTTTTGACATAATTGATTAACATTTTTATTATTTATACACATTCTGAGCAATAGCTTCAGAATAAATCATTGTGATGAACACTTTCAATTGTCCTCATACTGAACTCAAATGTTCCCCATCTGTATAAAATATACAAGGCTGTACAATGGTAATCCATTGCCAAGAGGAAATAGACAATTCTGAGGTTAGCACTGGCACAGATGGTAATGTGCAGTGGCATTTATATCAATCAAAGCCATGGCTAGTCACCATCTTAAATCCAAGGAGGTTTGGCACAGAGGATTCAAAAGTTACAAAATTCAAACAGGATTTAAGTTTAAACTGCTGTCCAAGTGAGTGAGTCATCAGGTGTTGCAATGAAGATCAGGACCCGGTGGGCCACTGTTCCACAATCGGTCAATAAATACTAGCAATTCGGGCTGGTTCTGTAACATTTCACACTTTATTCAATATCGGCCAGGCACAGGTTGTCCAGTAACACAGAGGTTAAACACCTCCGTGTTCCTCGGACAAACTGCGCATATGGCTTAAGACAAAGACATTTTTTATACTTTTTGTTGAGAGAAGAACAGGGCATCATTACAGAGCACATTCAGACAATTACCAATCCATTTTAATGAAATAACTTTATTGACAGCAACTTAGCCCAATGATATTTCCTGAGAACCAATCTTGTTTTCCAACATTCAAGTACTCCTATCTTGCGAACCTAGTCCCTGCACCTGACTTGTAATGTCAGTTAGGATGGCTAGTAATGTCTTAGCTAATCTAGTTATTTCCATGCTGTAAAGGAAGCATTGTCTGCTAACCTTTGTTGAGACAAATTATGGTTATTTCAAGTATGCAGCTTTTAGCAGGGTTAAAATCTATTATGCAGTTTTAAGCAGAATTGTCTAGAAGCCATTTTATTGCACTATTTGCATTAAGAAGCCATTTTATTGCTGCCTATGTTAGTAAGAGCATGAATTAAATGGTTGTTTCTGACTATAACTAGTTACTTCAGTCTGTATTCAGATTTCAGATCCTCAGCAGTACTGCTACCTCTGAATTAGAGGGTCACGGGTTCAAGTTCCATTTCAGATAAATTAACACTTGGTTGACAAGTCAGTGTGCTTTTGGGGGAGCGCCACATGATGGTAGTGGTGTATTTGCAAGGGTAAATTTGCAATAAACTGAAATTGCTGGAGAAACTCAGCAACCTTTGCACAGCTTAGCAGTTTATTAAAGTTTACAAAAGGTGTATACCTTTACAAAATGGTGAACAATACATATGATCAGCTAATAAATGGAGTAAAGAGCAAATCCACAAGCAATGAAATGTATCAGGAATTGCAGGGATGATTGCAATAAAGGACTAGAACCCAGATATTTTCTCCTTACCCTGACCAAGCACTAATATTGTGTTTGGTCCTCCCTCAGCTGAAATTGGCTATTCTGAATTGAACCAAGTAATGCAGCTAACAATCACATTAGCAGAAACATATTTTTTGAAAATAGTGAAACATGACGCATTGATATTCCCACAGAAATGGCAGAGAGAAAAAAGAATGTTTGGAGAAGACATTATGTATCTATAATATTGCAGCATTGTTTATAATTATTGAGTCTTTGACAGTTAATGAATTCCTATGGACAGTTCTCCTTTTTGCTATTGCTGGAACCAAAGTTCCTGCACCTATCATTACGGTAACACAGTGGTGATAAAATGCCTAGATGACCAACATGTTGAGATCAATCTCTAAGCAACATCTTGCATTGACACAGCCTGCAGACAATATTCTACACTGTGAATGTCTGCTTCTATTTCCACATCTTCCCCAGTATGTTGCCTCTTTTTCTCCTGAAGGTATTGTCTGTTGCAGGAATGATATTTCAATGAGTTGCATGTGCCGACTGGAAATTTAACAAGTAAACTATTTGTCAGACCTGTCTGGCTTTGATCTGGAAGTTTTACCCAGAGTTCGAGAGAGAGAGACAAGGGGCAATAGAGGCAGGTGATGGTTCACCTGTGAGATTGATAACATAGCAAAAATATTCCCTTCAGACAAACACTTAATTGTGACTGAATCCTCTGATTGTTCAATATTCTGTCAGCTATCAAGTAAGTATTTACCATAATACCAGGCTGCTGCGTATCTTCAAAAGCAATGTTGCATTGTTAGTGAGTACTGACACTGATTAATGAAGCATATTATCATTCCTGTACATTTCATTAATGTCGAACATGTTTGTAGGTTATAAGGTGCACAAAAAATTGTAGTCCCTGGATTCTAACTATAAGTACCTGCAGTAATGTGCTCCTTTGTGCTGGATGATAATGACAGTGTAAATTAAATTGCAGTATAGTCGATTACTGTGCTGGTGAAGTGAATAACTAGGGTAGTAGATAGAGGTTTAAACTAATGAAGCAGTCACAGCAGGTGTGTGAGAATGAGGGAAAGGCCAAATTCAAAAGCACCAAGAAAGAAGTCAATGCTTCAGAGCAGAAGGTCAGGTAGGGACAGAAATAATAAACATAAAAGGGAATTAGTAAGTAAGGTGACATCAGGAAAGAATAAAAGAGTTAAAGCTATGGCACTAAATCTAATTTAATAAGCTATTTGCAACAAAATAGGTGCATTAAAGACACCGAATAAATGAATTAAAAGTACAACAGAAATAAAAGTGATTGATCTATTACCAATTACAGGGGCATGGTTGCAGAATACCAAGGTTATGAGTAAATAGCCCAGTAAACTTGATTTTTATGAGATAGGTAAAATGAGTAGGAGGAGCAGTTGCTTAATGATAAAGAATGGAATAAAGACAATAGAGAGAAAGGACCTTGGCTCTAAATATCAAGAGGTAGATTCTGTTTGAGCAGACCAAAGAAATAACCAGTGACAGAAAACACAAATGGGAGTAATTTGTAACCTCTCTCATAATAGTTGCAATGTCAGGCAGAGTATAAATCAGGAAATTAGAATGGAATGTAACAAAGGTACTGCAGCAATCAGAGGGGCATAAAACAAAGTTTGCGGTAACAAAGCAAAATTTGAGTTCAAGGTATTTTTCTAGATCTGTATTTGAAAGCAACAGCTAGTTTAGATCTAGTATTAGAACCCAGAACAGTACAGCACAGAACAGCTGGAAGATGTGACGCTGGTTAAAGGCTTATGCCCGAAATCTCGACTATCCTGCCTCTCGGATGCTGCCTGACCTGCTGTGCTTTTCAAGCGCCACCCTTTTCGACTCTGATATCCAGCATCTGCAGTCCTCACTTTCTCCACAGCACAGTACAGGCCCTTTGGCCCTCAATGCTACGCTGACCTTTTATCTGACTCTAAGATCAAACTAACCTACATATTCTTCATTGTATTATCATCCATGTACCTATCCAAGAGTTGTTTAAAAGTCCCTAATGTATCTGACTCTACTACCACTGCTGGCAGTGCTTTCCATGCACACACCACTCTCTGTGTAAAGAACCTACCTTTGACATCTCCTCTACCTTCCTCCAATCACCTTAAAATTGTGCCCCCTTTTGATAGCCATTTCTACCCTGCGAAAAAGTCTCTGGCTATTCACTCTATCTGCCTCTCATTATCTTGTACACCTCCATCAAGTCACCTGTCATCCTTCTTTGCTTCAATGAGAAAAGTCCTAACTCCCTCAAAATTCTTCATAAGACATGCTCTCTAGTCCAGGCAGCATCCTGGTAAATCACCTCTGCACTCTCTCTAAAGTTTCCACATCTTTCCTATAATGGGACGACCAGAACTGAACACAATATTCCAAGTGTGGTCTAATCAGGGCTCTGTAGAGCTGCAGCATAACAACGTGGTTCTTAAACTCAATCCCCTGCTAATAAAAGCCAGCATACCATACACCTTCTTAACAACCCTATCAACTTAGGTGGCAAATTTACGGGATCTGTGGATGTGGATCCCAAGATCCCTCTGCTCCTCCACACTGCCAAGAATACTACCTTTAACCCAATAACCTGCATTCAAATTCGGACTTCGAAAATGAATCACTTTACACTTTTCCAGGTTGAGCTCCAACTGCCCCTTCTCAGCCCAGCCCTGCATCCTGTCAATGTCCAACTGCAATTTACAACAGCTCTCCACACTACCCACAACTCCACCAACCTTCATGTCATTGGCAAACTTACTAACCTACCCTTCCACTTCCTCATCCAATTCATTTACAAAAATCACAAAGAGCAGAGGTCTCAGAACATATCTCTGCAGAACACCACCGTCACCAAGCTCCAGGCTGAATACTTTCCACCTATCACTGTCTTCTATGGGTCAGCCAATTCTGTGTCCAGACAGCCAAAGTTCTTTGTATCCCATACCTCCTTACTTTCTGAATGAATCTACCATGGGGAACCTTATCAAACACCTTGCTAAAATCCACATACACCACATCCACTGCTTTGCCTTCGCATCCTTGTTTTGTCACATCCTTAAAGAATTCAATAAGACTTGTGACGCATGACTATCCCTCACAAAGCCAAGCTGACTATCTCCAGTCCAACTACACTTTTTCAAATAATCACAAATCCTGTCTCTCAGCATCCTCTGCAATAGTTTGGCCACCACCGATGTAAGATTGACTGGTCGTAATTTCCAGCGTTATCGTTATTCACTTTCTTGAACAAGGGAATAACATATGTCATCCTCCAATCATCTGGTACTACTCCAGTGAGACAGGATTAATGAATAATCTTATGGTAAAGGAGCCTCTTGGAAGAGATAAAATTTGATAAGAGTTAAGTTCAAAACTAATATTTGAAATTAGAGTCATAAATATGAACAATGCAAACATATTGTCTTATGCAATTTGGGAAACTAGATTAAAAACATGATGGTAAATCAGCAACTGTAGTAATTAAGAATTCACAAATATTGGTTTCCTTAAGGACCATAAAAACATGAGAAAATGGGACAAGCATGGTGAAAGAAAATGACAAATAATGTCAGATTAAAAGAAGAAACTTATTTAGTTGCCCAAAAAGGTCATAAGTCTAACGACTGGGAGGATTGTTAAATTCAGCAAAGGGTGGCAAAGAAAAGGATAGAGAGAAACTAGAATGAAGCGAACTAACCAGAAACATAAAAACTGATTGCAAAATGTTCTCTCAGCATGCAAAAAGGAAGAAATGAGTGAAAGCAAAAGCAGCCCCATTACATTTCAAAGAAAAATATCATGGGAACAAAGTAGTTTACCAGAAACATTGAATTCTTATGTTTTTCCTTGACTATGAGATGTGGACATTACAGATGAGACCATAAATGATCATCAATTTTGAATTACTCTTGAAGTGGTGAGGGTGAACCTTTTTCAGGAACGGTTGTAGTATTTATAGTGTGGGCATACCTAGATACTGTTGAAGAGGGAACTCCAGAACTTTGACCCAGGGACAGTGAAAGAACAGCAATACTGTTCCAAGCCAGTTCAGTACTTGACTTGGAGGGGAACTTGCAGGTTCTGGTGTTCTCATGCACATACTGCCCTTTTTAATCTAGGTGATAGAATCATAGGGTTGGAAGATGCTGCCAAAGGAGGTTTAGCTAGTTTCTGCAGTGCATCTTGTAGATGGAACACATTGCTGCCACTGTATGTTGGTGGTGGAGCGAGTGAATGTTTCAAGTGGTGATTGGAATTACTGAGACAGGTACCTTGTCCTGGATGGTGACAAACTTATTGAGTATTGCATCCATCCAGGTCATAACAGAGTATTCCAGTGCAGTCCTGATTTGTATAGTGCGGATGATAAATAGGCTTTCAGAAGTCAGAAAGAGTGACAATTATCATGGAATTTCCAGTCTCTGATCTGCTGTTGTAGCCATCATATTTGTATGACTTGTTCAATGATAATTTCCAAGACTCATTGTGCAAGAATCAGTGACTTTAAAACAATTGGTTTTTAAAATTCCTTCATAAGGTACGGGAATCACTAGCTATCATGATGATTGCTGCCCATCCTTAATATTCCAGAGGCCAGTTAACAGTCAACCCCCTCTCTGTGTGTCTGAGTCATGTATAGACCAGACCAGTTAAGGACAGCAGATTTCATTCTCTAAAGTGACGACAGTGAATATAATGGGTTTTTATGATAATCTTATGACCATTTGGGGCAATAGCAATCATAATATAGGAAGGTTCAATACTAAGTTGAAAATCAGTAAAGGATTAAGATCTCCGACTGGATAAGTGCAGATTTTAGGAGTCTAAAAGTTGAACTGGAGCAGGTTGATTGGAAATGCAATGTGATGGATAAAACTGTGAATAAAAAAATGGGAGAATTTCAAAAGACAGATGAATAGAGTGCAAGCCACGTATATACCCATGACAAATTAATCTTAGGACATTAAAAAAAATATTTTAAAAGTACAGAGCCAAAGTTAACTTCACAAAGTGAAAGTGCTTCCCGAATTATGGGTTGTGACAAAGATTTGCGGGTGAGAGCTCCAAGGCAAAATTGCTGTGGAGTTCTGACTGAGTGCTTATAGCTTTAAATCTTGCAGCTTTTTGAAAATTGTGATGGTCGACTAACTGTCTTTTCCTCTGGGCCTGACAGCGGAAATACACAATGGAAAGCGAGGTGCTTTCTCTTTAAAACCCTGTGTATTAAATAACTGCATCCTCACTGTTCCTTCAGGCCATTTCCCAATCATTCCCCTTTCACAGTCATAGGATTTGAGAGAAGTAGATTTGGGAAACACTGACTTAGAGGGAATGTGATAGGATTCATTAAACTGTGTCAGAGGAGGAAAGGATTGTTCTATGAGGTCAGACTAAGCAACTGGGTCATTATTCTCTAGGGTTGAAAAACACAAAATGTGACTTCCTTCGGCTTTTGAAGGGAAATGCTGAGAGAGATTCAGGTTGGGGAATCTAGAACATGGGTCACCTTCTCAGAATTTAGTTTCTCAAAATGGTTTCTCAACCATTTAGGACAGAAATAAGGAGATATATATTCATGCAGAGGGCTGTGAATCTTCAGAATTTTCTAATCCAAAGGATTTTGAATTCTCAGTCATTGAATACATTCTTGGAGGAGCAACAGAGTTTTAAAAAAATTAGGGAAAGCAACGTATAAATGAGGAGAACAAGAAAGTCAAGCTGTGGGAGGAAATCAGTCACAAATTATTGAATGATGGTGGAACTCGTATGAAAAATCCAATGGAGAAAGTGAGGACTGCAGATGCTGGAGATCAGAATCAAAAATTGTGGTGCTGGAAAAGCTTATGATTAAAACATCAGATCTCCTCCTTGTCGGATGCTGCCTGACCGGCTGAGCTTTTCCAATGCTACACTTTTTGACTCAGAAAGAACGAATGACCTGTTCTTTATTTCTTCTCTGTTATTCTAGATTCACCAATTCCATCCAAAATAATTTTTCATTTTCAAAAAATGATCCAGTGTGACCCTGCCCGTCAAAATCGCCCAGTGGCTGTATTTAATAATTGAGGTCAGAGATGGTGCTACCTTCGATGAGATGCATGAGAAGATTCCAGCAACAAAGACAGTTTTTTAAGAATCTGGAGAGCAGAAGATTATCTGGTTTTGCCTACTTGAAAGTGTGCAAACATAGATGCCAGGTCCAGGGTTAGTCCAACAACATTCAATGCCAAGGATCATCAATTAATAATAGTCACAGTACCCAGTTTCTTTGGGGTGTCAAATATCTCTCACTTGGGTAGCGTACTTATCTCTGAATCACAAATATTTTACTTCCAATCCAGAGATGAATACAGAAATCAAGGCTGAAAGTACATTGCAGCACTGAGGGAGAACAGCACTGACTGAAGTGCTGTTTTTCAGATGAAATGTTAAACTGAGTCCCCTTCTGCTTGTTTGGTTGTATGTAAAATATCTTACAGCACTATTTCAAAGAAGAGTTAGCCCCGGTATCCTGGTCAATGCATGTTTCTCAATCACCACCACAAGGAGTACATTATCTGGTCCTTATCACAATGTTGTCCCATTCATAAATGCTATGGATGTTACTTTGCGATATTGATGAAATATCTTTCAGAAGCTGTAGCTCAGCAAGTTGTTAAGTACACAAGTGGAGAAAATGAATAGAGTTAACAAATAAACAAGAAATAAACTGGTGAATTCCAATTTAGAATCTAATGGCCTTTGGGTCAAAAATGCTAGTAATTCAGTTTAGATTGACACTTTTACTTATAGAAATAAGAAAATGTTGTAGTTGTGCAGTGGGGAATGGTCCACACTGTATTCTTAGATACATAGTGGGAATAAAGAAAAGCCAGCCTTAATTTTTCCTTAAAGCAAATTACTTAGATGACTTGAAGCACTTAGTGTCGATATTGAGTTCTGAAATCAGGAAATGGTTCAATCCCCTCACGTTATTTCTTTGCCGGTGATTTTCAACTGTCACAACTTTCTCCACCAGCTATTGTAGCACCTCATTATGTATTTCTTTAGAAAACCAGGGGGAAGTCAGCAGTTACTGCAGACCCGTCCACAGCTTTCTGGATAACACTAAAGGTTTGCAGTGTGCTTTCTCAATGAACATTGACGTTAATTATAAAAAGGTACACGATAAAGAACTGCAGGAAATGTGAGAATGCTATGAATCAGTACAATGCCAAACCATTCTGTATGTCCATATAACTCAATGACCTGCACCTTTTTAAAATTTGAGCTCACTCAAATTCTGCTGCCTGTATCTTAAGTTGTGTTCAGTCCCACTGAGCTAACATCCCTGGGCTCAGTGACATATATGGATTCATTGAAAAGGCAACAATACTGGGAAGCCAGTAAATAGCAGAGAGTTGAATAAATATTTTGCAACAGCCTTCATGGTAGAAGACACTAATAGCATTCCAAAAAAAAACTTAATTAACAGGCAAAAGGGGAGAGGACATAAATATAATAACTGTCACTACAGAGAAAGTACTAGGGAAACTAAAAATCAATGTGTTCTTTGAACTGATGTGATACATCTAGGACATTGAAAGTGTCAAGTTGCTGGTTGCCCAGTTATTGGAAGGATACTATTAAGCTGGAGAGGGTTCTGAAGAGATTTACCAGGATGTTGCCAGGTATGCAAGGTTTAAGTTATAAAGAAAGGCTGGATAGGCTGGGACTTTTTCCACTGGAGCACAGGATGTTGAGAGGCAATCTGAAAGAAGTTTATAAAATAATGAGGGGTATAGATAAAGTTAATGGTATTTCTCTTTTCCCTAGGATGGGGGAATTTCAAGACAAGGGGCACATTTTTAAGGTGAGAGGAGAGAGATTTAAAAAAGACATGAGGGGCAAATGTTTTGCGTGGAGGGTGGTTCGCATGTGGAATGAGCTTCCTGAAGAAGTGGTGGATACGGGTACAATTACAACATTTAAAATACATTTGGATATTTACATGAATAGGAAAGGTTTGGCGGGATATGGGCCAGGAGCAGGCGGGTGGGACTAGTTTAGTTTATGATTATATTCGGCATGGACTGGTTGGACCGAAGGGTCTGTTTCTGTGCTGTGTGACTCTATGACTGTGTGTAGCTACAGAGATTGTGGATGCACTGATACATGTTGCACATGTTGCAAGAATCCTTAAATTCTGGAAAAGTCCTAGACGATTGGAAAACTGCCAACGTAAAACCTTTATTCCAAAAGGGAAAGAGACATGTAACTACGGGGCTATTAGAGTCTATAATAAAGGATGTAGTAACATAGCATTTAGAAATGCCCAACATGATCATGGAGGGAAAATCATGCCTGACAAACATATTAGAATTCTTTGAGAAGCTAATAAATAGGATGGATAAAGGGGGATCAGTAGATGTTTTACATTTAGATTTCCGCAAGATGTTTGATAATGTACCACACATTAGGCTACTTACGATAACAATCCACAGGTTTGGAAGTGGCATATTAGCATTGATAGAGTATTGACTAACTAATAGAAGATAAAGGAGGGATTATAGAGGCACTTTCAGGAAGGTAACCTGTAACTATTGAAGTACCACAGAGATCAGCTGGGGCCATAATTATTTACAATTTATATTATTGACTCGGATGTGGAAGGAGAACATACTAGAGTCACATATATGAAGGCACAAAAATAGATGAGAAGGCAAGCGGTGATGATAACACAAAAAAGTCTACAGGGAGGTATAGACAGGTTGTGCAAATGGGCAAAAACTTGAAATATTGTGGGAAAATGTGAAGTAGTGCATTTTAGCAGGAAGAATGCAGGAGCTGAAAATTATTTAAATGGAGAGAAACTACAGAAAGCAACAACACTAAAGAATTTGGGAGCCCTGGTGTATAAATCACCAAAAGCTAGCATAACAGTTCAGCAGCTAATAGGGAAGACAAATGGAATATTAGTCTTTATGTCAAAGGCAATGGAATATAAAAATTGCGAGTCCTTGCTACAACTATACAAAACACTAGTCAAAACACAACTGGAGTCATAGTGAACAGTTTTAATGCCCTTTTCTAAGAAAAGATCAACTGCATTGGAGGGAGTGCACACAATACTCACTGGATTGATCTCTGGGATGGAGAGACTGTTTTATGAAGAGAGGTTGAGTAGATTGGGTCAGCACTCATTGTTGTTTAGAAGAATGAGAGGTGACCTTATTAAAATGTACAATTTGGAGGACTTGACATAGTAGATGCAGAGAGTTTGTTTTCCCTTGTGGGAGAG
Organism: Chiloscyllium plagiosum; assembly: GCF_004010195.1. Taxonomy (NCBI): domain Eukaryota; kingdom Metazoa; phylum Chordata; class Chondrichthyes; order Orectolobiformes; family Hemiscylliidae; genus Chiloscyllium; species Chiloscyllium plagiosum. The sequence goes on from NC_057740.1 coordinate 11,749,086, forward strand.
TCTAGGACCAGAAGGCATAATTTCAGAGTATGGAGTCACCTGTTTAAGATAGAGGTGAGGAGGAATTTCTTTTCTCAAGGGTAGTCAATTTGTGGAATTCTTTACCATACAGGGTGTACAAGCTGCGTCATTAAGTATATTCAAGGCTGAGATTTTTAATCAGTAAGGGAATGAAGAGTTATAAGGAAAATGCAGCAAAGTGGACTTGAGGATTATCAGATCAGTCCTTGAATGTTTAGTGCGTGTGTCCTGGAGATGTTCTCTGAAACGTTCCACCAACTTGCAAGAACATTTTTGCATCAGAGTAAAGACAAAGAGTCAGTTACAATGGCTGCACTTCTTGTTCCCAAACCATTACATCCAGGGTTTCCCAAGGATCTAATGTTGGCTTCCTTGACATGCTACCGAGGTAACATCATCAGAAAGACAAGCATTAGTTTTACATGTACACTGATGTATTCAGATCTATTTCACCCAGAGTTCTCTCTCTCCACTCCTTCACTGTCACTGTATGGTCAGGCTGCCTTCCAAGCATACAACACTGGCAAAGTCAAAGCTATTTTTGACTTTCACTTCAACACCATTCCCTTGCTATCAACTTCAGGCTGTTCCCTGGGAACAGTTTACAATTCACCCAGTCTGTTTTCAACCTCAGTGTAGTTTTGATTTCACGATGAACTTACAACTTCAAGTTGCTGCTGTCACTTTGAATATGTTTCCACCTCTGTAACATGGTCTAACTTCACACCTGTCTCATGCCATCCACTGTTGAAGCTTTCATTCATGCCTTTATTACCTCTAGACTTGATTGTTCCAACACAACTCCACATTCTACCCTCAGTAAATGTCATCCAAAATTCCGCTGACTTACCGAGCAGCAATCCTCCATCACCTATGGTGCCTGTCCTTGCTGATGTAACAAACAGCAACTCGATTTTAAAGTCCTCGTTCTTGTTTTCAAATCTCTCCATTCTTTCAATTCCTATACCTCTGTAAATTCCTCCAGTCCCACAACCATTTACAATATCTGCATTCCTCTAATATTGATCCTTTGTGTATCCTGTAATTTAATGACTGCACTACTGGTGATGAAACTTGGTCCTCTTAGGAATTAGTCTGATCTAATTAGGAAAGATATGGAGGTTTCTATATTTTAAGCAGTAATTATTTTATTACCAACTGTTAACTAATCGCAAGAAAGGTACTTTTTTTGAAATGACTCATGAAATGTGAGCATTGCTGGCTGAATCAGCATTTACTGCCCATCCCTAATTGACCACGAGAAGGTGGTGCTAAATGGAGGTCTAGAGCCACTGCAGTCCATTTGGTGTAAATACTCCCACAATGCAATCAGGGAAGGAATGACCAAACTTTTGGTCATATGATCTAATATTGTCTAGTGTGGCTTGATGTCATACTTTGTTTAATAACGCTCCCATGGAATGCATTGGGATGCTATATTAAAGTAAGGTTACGATAGAAATATGAATTGTTGCTGTAGTGGGAATAGCTAGCAAAATGTCATGTGAAAATGGAGATATAATGACTCTTGGTAAAACAAAGTGCATGTAAAATCTTACCCCAATTGTGAACTGCTCTCATAATCACACTTCTGTTTTGAGTGAGGCAGATTACAGTCGGACAACAGAGAACAGCCCCTTCAGCCCATCAAATCCGAATCACAGGATTGTTACACTGCAAAAGGAGGCCATTTGACTCGCCGTGCTTGTTAAATGAACATCATTGCCTTCTGCCTGCCTTTTCTCTGTACACTTGAATTATATGGAGCACGCTGGCCCAACATGACAAGGATTCAGGTAAACAGACCTCCAATGAATCTCGGTGAGAGAGCAAATGAGGGAAACTGTTTGTTGACAATCATGGCAAAGGAAACTAAACACTTTAAGAATAAGAACCTATCCCTGGAGAGTAGATTTCAATTGTCTGACAAATTGTTTGTGAAGGGAAAAGGACTCATCAGCCATAGGCTACAGAATTGCTCACAATTGTGCACAAATTCAGAAATTTAGAACTGTAGAAAGTTACTGCAGAGAAACAGGGCTTTCGGCCCTTCAAATCATCACTGGTCATTTTTTCCATGTGACTAGTCTAGTCTAACTTTGCCTTTCACTCCCTTTAAGAATGCTTTTTCACCAACAACTACTGAATTCATTTTTAATAGATTCACCGACAGCTTCAAGACCAGAAGAGAGAGGAACTGTCTTGCACAAATGAAGTAAACAAGCTTGAGGGCAAAGATGCAGAAAAGAACAGAACTGGACAAAATTGGTATGGTTTGTATGCAATTTCTACACATAAACCACAATCTATCAATTCAGCTGAGTTATTGGATAATTCAAACGCAAGTGGGAAAGTGCCCAACAGCAGTTAATAAGTATCTAGCTCCACTCAGATGTACACACAAAATGAATGGTGTACGATACTGTGATTACAAAACTGTAATATAAATTAGGCATTGCCTGGAAGGCAAGAGTGTAATTCAACTGGTCATAGAGCGATAGTGACTGCAATGCAACCAAGCTTTGGATCCCCCACCATTCCTTCAGCATGAAGTCCCATAATAAAATTTCTCATTTCCTTTTATATGTCAGGCTCACCATCTGTTGTTGGAAATAATAACTGCAACTTGTATTTATAGAGTGCCTTCAACACAATGAAACATCTTCTGAGGATGTTACAGTGAACCCTGTAAGAAGCATCTTTTAATTTTAATGAATGCCTGCAGAGTATCAGCCCTTTCCTGGCATCCCTTTCCTTGGGATGGAGTCAGTACCTGGGCATTGAGGTTTGTAGTGTGGCCCAAAGACAATCGCTTCTCAATAGTTAATTAGAAGAGCTTTTTGCACATTGTTATGGAACATTGAAGAAGTAGTCTAACAATTTGGAGACAGTAGAGGGTTTAAAGGATTGCAGTGGGTGAGGTATAGCCAGGTGCTGTCAGTGTACATGTGGAAACCAATGCTGTGTTTTTGGATGATATCTTTGAAGAGAGAAACCAGACGAGTTAAAGACTGTTCTTGGGAGTCACTAGGGATAACAGCGCAAAAGTGAGAAGTGATTACGGATGATTTTCCCACAATGTTTACACGGTTAAGAATGGATTCAGGAGAGAGCTATCTAGGTATTCCTATCGAGCAGGGTGACAGTAGAAAGGTACAGGAGGAGGATCTTGTGGTCAACTGTGTCAAATGCTGCAAAGCTGTCACAAAATGACAAGGAGGGGTAGTTTACGTTTGGAAAAGTCACATAGAATACCTTTTGTAACTTTGTTAAGAACTGTTTTGGTCATGTGATGGGGTGGAAAGCTGATTGGAGGCATCCAACATGGAGTTTAGAGAATAATCGGCATGGAAACCAATGTGATGGCCATTTCCTTTGTATAGCCAATATCTCTGCTCCTTTCTTCTCTGTTACCTGGTACTTTGATAATTCATAAAAACCTAGCTTCAGTGTTATAACCTGTTGGCCTTATCCCTACAACATTCTGATTGTAATCTAACATTAATTTCCTGAAGTATAAAGTCGTTATTTAATTTTGCTATAAAAAGACCCAAACAGACCTGCACAATTTTCCCCACTTTGCTTTCTGAACTACAGCTTTTAATTCCAGAATTAAGTTTAGTGACAGCCGAGGGGTTGAAATAAATGCTGTTGTATTGTTTCTCTCACATTTTGAAGGAGGAATTAAACACTCTCCAAAACCATAATTGTTATTTTCCCCAAAAGCATCTTCTAATGCAGATGAAAATTACATCTTTGGATTGAGCCACTTCAAAGGAGATGTCATTACTTAAAGGGAAATTTAAAGTCGGGTGGGAACAGGGAGACAGACTGTGGGTTGGTTATTAATTTGGTTTGTAGGAACAAAACAATACATATGCACATGCATAGTATGAATCCATATGTCATGGTCCTGGACTGGAACTGGCCCCAAATCATTCCCATTCATTGCTTCTGTAGTGGGATTGACTATCAGTTTAACTGTGTCACTGAATAACTGAAAGAGAATGAGCAAAGATTCCAGTATTTTACAAATATAATTGTGGAGCTAGTTGCTAATATGTCACCTTGTTCAATGACAGTACGTTGGAAGGAATAGGAAATTATTTATCATTATGCATTTCTACAGATCATTTGGTATTTGATTTCAGCCTTGACTAATGTTTTGAACCATGAAATAAGGTTTACATCATGCAAATGTCTCAATGTTATCTTGAAGGCATACTTTCCAATTCCATTCATAATGTGAGAGAGTTAAAACAAATACTCATTTACTTTATGAACTACTCTTTCTTCATTCATTTTTCAATTATCCAATGACTCAATTCAGTTGATAATTTGGATATGGAACTGGAGGACTTTTCATTTCTGGGAAACTTCTGAGAACTGAATTCACAGCTCAGGTTCAATTCTTCTATCTACCCAAGAAAAGTCCTGCAATTTGCAACTATCTGATGCTAGGGAGACCAAAACACAAAGGAAGTTTTGAACAGTAATACAATTACATAGAACATAGAACATAGAAAACTACAGCGCAGTACAGGCCCTTTGGCCCTCGATGTTGCGCCGATCCAAGCCCACCTAACCTACACGAGCCCACTATCCTCCATATGCCTATCCAATGCCCGTTTAAATGCCCATAAAGAGGGAGAGTCCACCACTGCAACTGGCAGGGCATTCCATGAACTCATGATTCGCTGAGTAAAAAATCTACCCCTAACATCTATCCTATACCTACCACTCCTTAATTTAAAGCTATGCCCCCTCGTAATAGCTGACTCCATACGTGGAAAAAGGTTCTCATGGTCAACCCTATCTAAACCCCTAATCATCTTGTACACCTCTATCAAGTCACCCCAAACCTTCTTTTCTCCAATGAAAACAGCCCCAAGTGCCTCAGCCTTTCCTCATACGATCTTCCTACCATCCAGGCAACATCCTGGTAAACCTCCTCTGCACCCGTTCCAGTGCCTCCACATCCTTCCTATAGTATGGCGACCAAAACTGCACACAATACTCCAGATGCGGCCGCAACAGAGTCTTATACAACTGCAACATGAGAATTATGAGATGACTAATCTAGAGATCAAGACAAATTATTCAGGGGCAAGAGTTCAAATCTGGACTTTTCAGCAAGGAAACATAAATTTAATTCATTAAATTAAGCTGAAAAATTCAGCTTTCGCAACCAATATCAATAATGGTGACGTTGAATTGTTGGAAAAAAAAACATATTGGTCACTAATAATCTTCTCAGAAGGAAATCTGACTTTCCTATCTGGTCTAGGCTAGTTTTGACTTCAAGGAGAAAGTGAGGACTGCAGATGAAGGGCTCATGCCCAAAATATCGATTCTCCTACTCCTTGGATGCTACCTGACCTGCTGCGCTTTTCCAGCAACACATTTTCAGCTTAGTTTTGACTTCAATCAATGTAGTTGGCTCTTAAGTGCCTTCTTATGTGGCACAGCTAGCCACCAAGTTGACAATAAGAAGGTTCACCCCCATTTAGGGCAGCATGGTGGCTCAATGGTAAGCGCTGATGCCTCACAGCACCAGGGTCCCAGGTTCGATTCCAGCCTCGGGCGATTGTCTGTTTGGAGTTTGCACATTCTCCCCGGGTCTGCGTGGGTTTCCTCCGGGTGCTCCTGTTTCCTCCCGCAGTCCAAAGATGTGCAGTTCAGGTGAATTGGCCATGTTAAACTGCCCATAGGTTAGGTATGTTAGTCAGAGGGAAATGGGTCTGGGTGGGTTACTCTTCGGAGGGTTGGTGTGGACTTGCTGGGCCGAGGGGCCTGTTTCCACACTGTAGGGAATCTAATCTAACCTCCTTAATAGCAATTAGGGATCAGCAATAAATGCTGGCTTTGCTCCTGACACCCACATCCTATGAATTAATATAACAAAGTCATGGGCCTATACAGAGGTTGAATGCCAATTAAAACAATCCACTGTGTAGATTGTGAAGGGACAATCTTAGTCATTCTTATGACCATATGATTCTAAGGCTGCATACAGTCTGTTTTGAAATGAACTACACAGGAGTATGCTGTGTATCATCAGGAAGAACAGAGAGGCAGGCTCGCAGTAATTAGTTTATGTGCACATTATGATGAGACTTTTTGCTGAAGCACTGGGGCCAAAACAGCAGAATACCATCAAGATTGAAAAGAGAAAGAGAGCGAGCAAATGTTGCTGACATCAAGTTTTGACCTTAAAAGCTTGCAAACTGTTTCTTGTGTTGGGAGGGATGAACATTTAACTGCAAATCAATACCCTCTGAAGGAAGATATAACAGCAAAAGATAATCTGAAGGCCAGGTTTGTGACGGTCAGTCTTACAATAAGAAAATCTCCATAGAAGGATGATAAGGGGGAAACAGCTCTAAGAGTGACAGTGATGTTGAGGTGGCTGGGGGAGTGACATGATGGGTGACTGTTAACAGAATTGTGGTATCAATTGTCTTGGTATGCTGACTATAATTTTCTGTCTCCTCCATTTTTTATGCACAGACAGTAACTACCAATACTCCTCCTTACGTCACTCCCTTTTCAGTTTCTTGCAAAACTGAATGATAGACAATGCCTTTGTGTTTTCTGAAAGTCTACAGGAAATGTAATCCTCAGGCCTGCCAGCACCCGTTACCTGATTAGGCAAATACTTGTCACATTCTAGTATAAACACAACTGGTGAATCCAGTCCTAATCAGCCGTTCTTTAGGGTGGGAACAAGGGTTTCTTTATTCGTGCATTTTTTTCTTCATGAAATCTAGATTCAGTTCAAAAGAAGTGGAAGGAATCCTAAATTATAATTAACTGTGTTTATAAAATTTTAACTCCCAGAATTTTTCACACTATGGAATTTGCTCAGGTTATGGTCAATTAAACAAATTAAAGCAACAGAATCCCTTTCTTTAGGAGCGTAGAAGCTGCATTTAATCATTGCCATGACTTGGGTAATTTATTTTTCTGACTTGAGTTTTCACTCTCTCTCTCTCTGTCTCATAAACACACACACATCCAGACACACAGACACACACACTACCAACTTTTCTTTATTCACCTGTGGAACGAGGGTCTCATTGGCTAACCCAGCATTTATTGCCCAGTTCTAATTGCCCTTGAGAAGGTGGAGGTGTCCACATGTGTCTGCTACCCTTGTCCTTCTAGATGGAAGTGGACTTCTGGGTTAAGAAGGTGCTTTCTAAGGATCTTTGGTAAATTTCCATTTCAGAGATGCGATGCACTGCTGCTACTGAATGTTAGCACTGGACAGAGTGGATTTTTGAGGATGTGGCGCCAATTAAGTCGGCTGCTTTGTCCTGGATGGTGTCAAGCTTCTTGAGTATTGTTGGAGCTGCACTCATTCAGACCAGTTGGGAGTACTCCATCACAGCCAAAAAAAAATTGCTAGCAAAACTCAGCAAGTCTGGCAGCATCTATGGAGAGAAAGCAGAGTTACCATTTCAAGTCCAGTGACAGGTCACCAGACTGGAAATGGCTGACTGTGCTTTCTCCCCACAAATGCGACTGGACCTGCTGAGTTTCACCTGCAATTCTGTTTCAGATCTCCAGCGTCTGTAGTTTTTTGTTTTATTTTAGTTCCTTGTAGATGGTGGACATGCTTTGGGAGTCAGGAGGTAAATTACATACTGTGGGATTCCTAGTCTCTGACTTGCTCTGGTAACTATTGTATTTATATGGCTAGTCCAGTTCAGTTTCTGGTCAATGTTAAGCCCCGGGATGTTGATAATGATGGTAATGCCACTGAATGCCAAGCTTCAATAATCTGTTACTCCAAAGACCACTACCTGGACTTTTTTAATTGGCATATATTGGAATAACTTTGGCATTAACATGCTTTTACTATGATGCACTTTGCCCAATCTACACTGATAGCCTGAATGATGACCAGGCAACCTGAGCCCACTCCCTAATGGTCTGCCTCTCAAAGAACTGTAGTAATATATCAATGCTCATTTTAAGCAAGGTGTCAACTGGTGAAACCTGAGAGGGTTTCATTATCATATTTTATCATTCCAACACTGCATCCAAATCAGATACATTAATCTCAATAAATCCAAAAAGTATAGATTTGGCAATGGAGCACTCCAAAAGGCAGTGTTCAAACATTTTTCTAAAAATCTCCAGGCATTTGGGATGGATTTTCAGCTACCACTTGATCACACTGCTATCAGTCTTCGCCTCCTCAGCTCTGTACAATTTGTGGATTAATGTTTGCATGTAGAGAGGTACAGGGAGGAATTATAATTGGAATGTGTAAGATGCCGCAATTAAACATGTGCAAATGTCTTGTTGGGTTGTGGGATTAGAGGAGATCGTAGGCATAGAGAGTGGAGAGACCATGGAGAGATTTGAAAACAGGAAGGACATTGCTTGAACAGGAGCCACTGTAGGTCCCTGAGCAGTAGAGACTTGGTGGAAACACAGACAGCTGTGTTTAGGATGTTTATAGAGGGTGGAATGGGGGACACCAGTCAGGAGTGCACTGAATTGCTCAGTTTACTCGTTACTACTATCCTCGAAGATGAGGGTGAAAAATAGAACACATGAGGAATATGTGCAAGGTTTTAAGTCCTAGTGTCTGACATAGAGCCTCAACCACTTCAGGTCTAAGTGACTCATGGTTACACGACTACAGTAATGGTTGTAAATTAATATTTGCCCGCATTTCTGTATTGCTGTATCAGCAGATGAAGCATTTACATGGATGGTTCATTAAGTTACTTCACAATCTCTTTAAATTCCTTCCTCATTTATAAAAAATACAACCCCATCGACAATCATTCTGAGCTATTTTTAGAAGCTTGTAAGGGATGGGAGGTATCAAAGAAAATGCAGAATTGAGCAGTAATCAGAATTTGATACCCACGTATCAAATACAGTCTCACCAAGTAATATAAACACCTACTTAATTGTATCTGAGGGCACACAAATGTACAATAACAAAGTCAAGTTTCAGTGAAACTCAAACCAGGTAAAATTGTGTCAAAAGCCCTTGTGCTTTCCAAAATTCTTCCAGTGAGTTGAAGTTTGAATAAACTGGTGTGTTGCATGGATTATAGGTTTTATTTTTGCCGAGTGCAAAAAGAAAAGCATGTGCTGGAAAGGTTACAGGGGACAGATCAATTCCATTCTTGTCATGTGGAAAGGTCTGCTCATCACAAAGTAGAAATGTCAGACCCTTTCACATAAAGGAATATAGAACTAAAATGGAAGGAGACAGGCCACACGAAATAAGTCAGGAGACATAAAATCTGGAAAAAATTAAGAATTCTCAACAGCAAATATTTTTGTAATCAATAATTCATTTTCTTTTTGCAGAGTAAAATATCAAAGTGAAGAATGGAATTATCATTAAGCTGACCCTAGCATATGAAGTCCTCACATTCTTACTGGTTTAGTCTCCTTGTGGTTAACATCTTGAAAATGTCGACTCACAAAATGGTCGATCCAGTAAATATAGGACAACTAGGAATGTCTTATATATAATTCTGTCAGTTCCATAATTTTAATAGGGGTTGCAGGAATAGGAAGATAACTCAGCTCCTAATTGGCTTGCTTTCGCTCTGCTGGTAAGCATGAAAACCAGGGAAAGCAGCAGTAAATTTGAACTGGGTCAATGTTTTAAAGCTAGCTTGCCTGTTAGTGGAGGTTACTCTTCACTGCTGTAGGAAAACATATGACACTGTCAGATGCACAGATTTTCTTTTGTGCTTGAGACTGAAGCACATTATTGATCAATGCGGGACTGCTCAAAATCCTTGAAAGAGTTTGAAAGGGTAAACAATGAACAATTACTTTCTCTGGTCAGTGAATCGGTAACAGGTTTTGACAAGTAACAAAGATTTGAAGTCCACGGTCGGAACAACTTGACAGATTTCATTAAGTGCTACACAAGTGTGAGAAACAAGCTCCACAATTAAACGTCCACCCTTGTGAAACTAAATAGAAACAAAGACCATCTCCAGTCCAGGCTTTCCCTAACACTAGCTTAACCAAAGGCTTTATTACACACTTTTCCTCGACTTGAAATCATTTCTACTTTGTGTTGTTCCTTTACCTACAACATATAACTGTTCATAGATGTTTATAGCACAGAAGGAGGCCATTTGGCCCATCATTTCTGTGCCAGTCACAAAACTTTGACTTACAAAAATCACATTTGCAGCTTTTGGCCCAAACCTCTGGAGGCTATGGCAATGCAATAACTGTTGGCAGCACGTTTTCAGGGAAATGAATAGTCCCCACTATCAGCACTAAAAGCTGAGGAGTCAGCCCCAGCTACAGGCAGTATCCCGGGGCAACAATTGGAGGCAGTCAATTAACAGGCTGGTTCCCCACTGCCATCTAACTGGGGACAGCAGCCTACCTCCCAAATCTGCTGGCCATCAACTCGACAGAATCATAGAACCCTACAGTGTGGAAGCAGGCCATTTGACCCATCGAGCCTGCACTGACCCTCCAAAGAACATTCCACCCAAAACCACTGCCCTCTACTCTATCCTCATACCGCATTTCCCATGGTTAACCCACCTAGTCCCCAACATCCCTGGACACTATGGGCCAATTTAGCATGGTCAATTCACCTAATCTGCACACCTTTGGACCTGGAGGAAACCTGAGAACATGCAAACACCACACAGACAATTGCCCGAGTTTGGAATCGAACCCAGGTCCCTGGTGCTAACCACTGAGCCACCATGCTGACAGAATCCTTAGCACCGTCGTTGAAAGTGGCCAGTCCTTCAGCTGAAAGGTGGAAAGCCTCCAGGGTACACTGCCCTTGATAACAAGGTAGGCTGCTTTTAATGAGTTGGCTCTGGCAGGTAGGCCCAGGCGGCTGGCAATGGTGAACCTTCAAGCAGTGTCTCTGGTGGCTACAAATGTGGCCAGTATGTGTTGTGGGCCACTCTGTACAACATGTAGCAGCCATAATGAAAGGGCCTATGTAGCAGTCTGTTGGGATGCCACCAAGCTTTGTGGTAAAATGCCAGGGGCAGCAAGTGGCTTTTCTTGAGTACCTAATGGCACAATTGGTAGGTGGCCAAACTGTTTTCTCACCACTGATGATACACTGCAGCCTTTGGAAGAAACATCAGGGTCCACCCACAATGCTTTCTGCCACCATCTTGCCAAACTACACAAGTCTCAACTCATCTCAATAGATCTGGTAAAATCCAGTCTGGTACTCAAGTGACTGGTTTTCCTGCAAACCTGTGTGGAGTAAAGATTTAGATTTATGATCAGTCCTGCTAAATTCTGTCCTATTCAACTTATTTCACAGGTATTAGTGCAGGTACAATGAGCAAAATGGCCTCCTTCTGTCCTGAAATGTTTGTGATTCCTTTTGGTCTAAATATACATCTAGAGATAAAGCACTACAACAGGATTATTTCCGCTCCGTCCCCTGAGTTAATTTGCCAAAATGTTACAAGTCCTGCAGAGCTGCCAAGCCTTGTATAGGCTGCCAGGGTCAATATCCCTCAGTTGACAACCCTGGCTCATTAGGTAGCTGGCGTCTTGTGTTGTGTAGGCTGTAAAGGAGGCGAGGACTAATGAGTATAGCAAGCATATACAGGAGAGTTACAGGAGGCAACAGTCACTCACTGTGTAATTTGCACACACTGGATTATAAGCATTGGTTCCGCATATGAAGAGCGTGCTGCTATTCCTCTTCAGAAGTACTTTGATAAAGTTCCGACATTCTGCCTGAAAACAGAACAAAATGACCAATTACAACTCCTTCTAAACAATCCACATTTATGATTTTTTTTGTTCCGTAATTTTCGTTAATGAAAGAGAATATAAAATATACTTTCATGATGCTAGTTGCTTCATGAAAACTGTTTCTGTTATTTGTTTTGGGTTCATGGCTTAAAACTGAAACAAGCACAAATCTTATAGTAACAAATCTACGCAAACATTAGCAGTTGGCTCACCTAGAGGTAGAACAGAAGATTGTCTGCGAAAATTGTTTGTCTAATCCACTAAAAACTCTAGAATAAGATGATTAATGGTGCTGGGTACAAACTGTCCACATTTGGTTTTGATTTTATACATCCAGGCATTAAACAGCTCTGTATAGTATATAAAATACAATGACAAGGTGTGAAAATTGGACTTATAGAACACCTTTAACATATTTTTAAAAAGTCCCAGTATTTCACAGAGTGAAGATGACAAACTGATATTGAACCAAAGATGCCCAAAGGCTTGGCTTAAGAGTTCAGAATTAAGGAGTGACTTAAATGTGGGGAGAGAGATATAGCACTTGCACAAAAAATATAGCAAGTTAATATTGTTTAAACACAATTTTATTTCCATTGAAATCAACTAGAAAAACCATTGGGAACAGTACAAAATATGGCACTTATTTACCATCATGCATTTGACAATACGACACAAAAAATAAAAAGTCCTGTGTGTTAAATTATATACAGCTGTTATCACTGTCAAGCACATAACCAGGAGAAAGTGAGGACTGTAGATGCTGGAGATCAGAGTCGAGAGTGTGTTGCTGGAAAAGCACAGCAGGTCAGGCAGCATCCGAGGAGCAGCAGAATCGATGTTTTGGGCATAAGCCCTGATGAAAGGCTTATACCCGAAACGTCGATTCTCCTGCTCCTTGGATGCTGTCTGACCTGATGTGCTTTTCCAGCAACACACTCTTGACTCAAGCACATAAGCAACAACTGGTATTTATGTGGCACCTTTCATTTTGTAAAACATTCCAAGGCAATTTAGAGGGGCATTACCGAACATAGTTTTAACAATGATCCAGATCAGGAGATAACAGCACAAATGGACCAAAATTTTAGTCAGAAAGATGAGTTCTCAGGAATACCTTAAAAGTGGAAAGATAGGTTATGATACAGAGAGATTCAGGAAGGGAAATTTAGAGTTCAGGACTTGGCACATGAAGGCACAGCTGCCATTGGTAGAACTATAAGTGGAGATGCTCAAGAGACCATGAATACAATTGCTGCTGGCTATAATAAGCTGTCCAGCCTAACTCCACCTTACAGCTTTAGCTCCATAGCCATGTAGATTATAGCATTTCAAGTGCACATCAAATTCCTTTTTAAATTTATGCCTCTACCACCCTTTCAGATAGTGAGTCCCAGATCTCAGACTAACAGTTAGATGAAAATATTTATCCTCTATTCCCCTCTAATCTTCCTGAGAATTATTTACTTTTTTTGCACCTTGCTTTCTGACCATTCTTTTGTATCCATTCTTATCTAGCTTCTTCATAATTTTATAAATCTCTGTTAATTCTCCCTACAGCCCTGTCTGTTGCAGCCTCAGAGTCAGAATTCTCCATTTGTAGAAACATTCTTATACATCTCTCTATCCTCTCTAGTATGATCACAACTTCCTGCAATGTGAAGACCAGAACTATGGGAAGGACCCCTAACCTGACATAATTAGTGGTTTGTACAGTTCTGCTTGCTGTTCCTTTCCTCTCTCTGTACAGACATCCTTCTATTCCTTTACTCCTCTCTATATCTGATCATTTATGTAGTGCTACCTTGCATTGTATGCCCTCCCAAAATGGATGACCTCAATCTTCTCAAGTTTAAATTTCATTTGCCACTTTACCTGCTCATTAATATCTTAACATCAGTTCATTAACATCTTCTTCCAGTCTAGCTTTTCTTCCTCACGTCAAACCCATTACCTACTGTTAATGTGAGGGAGGGACTGGAGGAAATCAGTATAAGTAGGGAAATGGTGTTGGGGAAATTGATGGGATTAAAAGCTGATGATTCCCCAGGACCTGATACTCTACATCCCAGTGTCCTTAAGAAAGTGGCCCTAGAAATAGTGGTTGCATTAGTGGCCATCTTCCAAGATTCTATAGAGGCAGATTTGTTAATCATGCCCTTTGAATTTTAACTTAAATTGATTGAAACCTTGAAAACCAAGGGATCTAGTTCTGAGTCCTACAGAACCACACTGGAAAGAGCCTTCAAATTCCAGAAGGATCTGTCAAACATAACCCATTGCTTCCTGCCATTGAGCCAGGTTTACTATTTGCTCTTGAATCCTACGGGCTGTTACTTCTCTGACTAGTCTGTCATGTGAGATCCACATCAAGTAGCTACCTGAATAAATCCTCCTTGTTACCTCCAACTAATCTCATCAGGTTAGTTAGATGTGGCCTTTCCTTTCCAACTCCTTGTCTATTATAATTGATGAATCTGTCCTCTCCTAAATGTCCTTTACAAAGATTTGCTCATCCCAGAGGTTAGGGTAATGGTCCTTTTAATCACTTGGTCTATCCCTTCATCCTTTTATAAGCAATGGTACAAGGATAACAGTGCTCCTATTCTCCCCATCTCTAAAAAGAGAGGATTTAGAAAATGATGGTGGGAGCTTCTATTATTTGCTCCCTTGCTTCTCTTACTAATCTGGAATATAGTGCCTGCTGATTTCTCTGCTTTCAAAGATATAAAACCTCTTATTATCTGCTTGCTTACTCTGCTTCTACAATCCAATTTTTCCTTCTTATTTACTCTCCCTGTACTTTCATCATTAAACCTGGAAGGAATGTTTTGGGCCAGGGATGGCGAGAAATACAGGAGAAGTAAGTAGCACATATGGCATTTGTTTTATTCACTCGTGGGATGTAGGTATCATTGACTGGGCCTGCGTTCATTACCTGTGCCTAGTTGTCTTTGGTGGTGGTAATCTGCCTTCTTGAAACATGGCAGCCCATGTGTTCTAGGTTGACTCACAATGCCCTTATGGAGGGAATTCCAGGATTTTGACCCACAGATATAGAGAGAAACAGCAATAATGGAGTCCTCACAAGAAGCAGAATTTGAGGAAGTGGAGTCGAGATGGTTCTGGGAGTCAGTGAGCTCATACTGAATGTTTGTGGATAGTCGAGCTCCAGAAATGGAAATAATAAAATCAAAGGAGGGAAGGGAAGTGTTGGAGATGAACCATGTGAAGGCAAGGGAAGGATGGAAACTGGAAGGAAGTTCATGAAATATTTCAGTTCAAGGTGAGAGCTGTAAATGCCATTGATACAGTCTTCAGTGCACTGGCCAATGAGGTGATGGAAGGCTATAAATGGATGGTAGAATGTTCCACATATCCTAGAGAGAGATAAACATAGCTAGGACCCTTGCAAGTACCCATTTATTTGGAGGAACATGTCAAGTTGAAGGAGAAGTTGTTCAATGTGAGAACAAATTTATTCCGACAGAGAAGGTTGGTAGATGAGGACAGGTTTGGCCATGTTTTAAGGAAGAACGGGAGAGCTAGCTCAGATCATCCTTGTAGGGGACTGAAATGTAGTCAAATTGGATATCTTTTATGAAAAATAAATGGTTAGGGTCAAGAAACTAGAAACTGTTGAAGTGACAGAGGGAATCAGTAGAATAATGAGTGTATATGTCTCCTGCCAAAATAATTCAAGGTCATGTGTATATAACATTGGAATCTAGTACTCCAGCGAACTCACAAAAATAACAAGGTATAATATGTTGTGAGGTCTAGTAACTGAAAGTAACAATTATTCCAGCTCTCACCGTCATCCAAAAATCAATAGAAAAGGAGACCCAATAGGAAGACAGATTTTAAGCCGCTCTGCAATAAGATGCCTTGACAGTTTGTCTTTCAAATGCCCGGTGATAGGGGGAAAACTGTTGGTAATTGTGATTCTTAGAGCTAAGCTTTAGTTGAAGTCTGATGGATGGACAAGACACAAGAAGATGGAACAAAGAACTTGCTTCAATGCTTCTATATCTTATCACAGCTTTCAAGACGTTCCAAAGAGTTTCACATGAAATGAATCACTTTGAAATGCAGCCAATCTGCTACAGACAAACACAGCATTTATTTTGCACACAGCTAAAGAAGAATAACAATGACGGCTGACCACTTGCTCTGTTTTTCATGAGTATGGGATTCATGTTGGCCACAAAGCCAAGTGAACTTCCTGCCCTTCTTGCCCATAATCTTTGACTTTAAATTACTTGGAACACTAATGAGTTCAGCCATAGTTCAGATGGATGGTTATCAGTTATTGTTTTGTATGTCACTCATTCCAACTGAGGAGGCATGGATAGTTGCTTCTGAACCATAAGGTTGTGACTCCCTGCCCCACCTCAGATTTGAGTGCAACAATCTCAGCTGACACTATGGCGCGGTCTCACACTCCTTCAGATTAGACACTAAACCGAAGTGCTGTTTGCCTTCTCAGCTAAATCTAACACCATGGCACCACTTTGACAAGCAGGAGATGTATCCTGACCAATATCATCACTCCATCAATGTTACTAAAATGGATTATCATGTTAACGTTTGCATGAGGGAAAATCAGTTTCTATTTTACAACTGTGACTAGTCATCGTGTATTACTGCATGGAAAGAGAATTTTCAACCCACTGAGTCCACACCTATCCACTATCCCACCACTACACCTCAAAAGGAGCTTATACAGCTGTAAAGCACTTTTTGAGGTCACACATTGTTGGGGGCAATATAAATGCAAGGTACATTTCAGTTTATTTAGAACACTGGAATAAATTGATGAAGCCCTGCCCTCAGCTTCTGTTTGGTGCTTCAAGTGAGGATCAGCATCTTTGACCATATACCACACTCTCAGTACTGACATGTCAATCTACATTCATGAGCTCACATGTTGAATTGAAACCTGCCTTATCATTCCACTTAGGCCAATAATGAGGTGTTCTTATATTAAAAGAAAACTGTTAAATACTCAACACCTTTCCACAGTTTGCAACAGAATTATAACCAAGATTTGCTAGAAATATTTGGTTTGCAGTCAAGTGAGGGGTACTGTAATATCAAAAGTAAAATGAAACATAAAAAATGGCTTTCCTCCTCCCAATAATAGTTATGAGAAGGGGTATTACTCACTTCTTGCACAATCACAATGGGATAAATGGTCTCTTTTTTGTGCTGTATGGTTCTATTACGGTCATTAGATTGGTTGGTTAAAGGCTCCAAAGCAAGGTATCTTTAACAGTAGTTCTGCATCAAGAGCCCAGTCCTATCCAATTCATTCAATCTCACTGGTCAAGAAAATTTCTAAGTGGCTTGTCTGCCTGAATGCTTGTCTGCTGAATTAATACAGTATGGAAACAAACCCTCCGGTCCAACCAGACCATACTGAGCAAAATCCCAAACCAAGTTAGTCCCACTGTCTGCTCCAGGATGATATCCTTCCAAACATTTCCTATTCATGTACTTACTTAAGTGTCTTTTAAATGTTGTAACTGTACCTACATCCACCACTTCCTCAGGAAGTTCATTCCACATGCGAACCACCCTCTGTGTAAAGAAATTGCCCCTTATGTCTTTTTTGAAATCTCTCTCCTGACAACATTTTATTCCCCCAGATTTTCTGCCCAACTGGGCCTGATTACAGCTAATCCAAACCTCAACAATTTTGATGTGTGACTGAGTCCTCATTCAGCCTCAATATTCAACCTGTCTCGCTTTTGTAACTGATCCAGTCCATATCACTGACGTTTCTAGTCCTGCCTATAGAAATACCCCGAAGTCTGAGGAATGAGAAAGAAACAGCCAAACCCCTGCCCCCTGCATTTACGTGGCATCATTCACAACCTCAAAACACTTTATAACCAATGAAGAACTTCTGAAGTCCAATCACTGTGGTAACGTATACGAGACAGCTAATTTGCACACAGCAAGTTCCCACCAACAGGAATATGATACTGACCAAATGACCATTTTCTTAGTGGAGCTGATTGAACATTAAATATTGGTCAAGTGCACCAGCAACAACCTCCTATCGCCCCCTAATGTCCTTCAATAGATGACACCTTTGACAGGGGCATCATGTCAGTGTCAGTTGGATTACAATGAAAGAAAAGTGTCCAGGTTTTAGTGGCTGTTTGTTGTGGATGTTAGCTACATTGTATCCTCTTCATTTTGACTGTCATCCTCAGAGAAGCTGGCTTACTTTTCAGGTAGGAACAGGGAGGATAGAGTGGAGTTGTAGACTAGCATAGATGCAGAGATTGGGGAGATATATCTGGCAAAGCCACACTTGCCAGTCTTTACAGGTCAACTGGAGTTACTGAGTCATTGGGGAACCAAAATGCTTTTGTGAATCAGCTCAGTGGACTGCAGGGGGGAGATTTCCAGGTTTATTCCATAATTTGGTAAAGTTTGTTGTTCTCAGCAAGTGGACTCTTATGATTGACTTGAGCATTTCTTAGTTCAGGACAGGAAACATCAGTCAAACTTGAAGGAAATACCTATGATAGCTGCCTGCCTATGATAGCTTTCTTTAGTTAAGTAGCTCACTGTGTTCAGTGTCTAGGCCTTCACAGGAAGAATTGCCAATCGGGTGAAATTCTAGAGGGCTCCAGGGGGACTCTGGAACTAAACTCCAGCATATTAGAATTAAAAAAAAATAAAAAAAATACATTTGTGATCTGATGCATGCTAATGTCATTCTGCTCAATGAGAGGTTGGTACATAACCGATCCCAGTCAGGATCCTCTTGTCTCAGATTGCTTTCACTGAATTGTTCTGCTGCAATCAGCAGTCCTTTGGAGCCAAGCAGCTTGTAAATTTGTACAAAAATAGACGTCTCTGCATCTGTTCAAAAATGCTACTTCATCACCTCAGAGCAAAAAATACATTAATTCTCAGCTATTATATTTCAATTACTTTTTCCATTTATTTTTCATGGCTGTCGTTCCAAAAGTCGAGGAGGGGATTGTTCTTCATATTTAGTAGAATAAAACCACCACTTTCAAGCAAATGACAGACAAAAGGGAGGAAAAATATCTTGTAGAACATTTTATCTGGGTAGAAATACAGTACAGAGAAACAAGTTACATGCATGCCCTAAAGGTCTCTGGCATTTAGTGCTATCTATAATTCAGGAACTTTAAAAGTATTTTACTGCATTCAGGATTTACACATCCTATCAAGGCACCTTTATTTAGGTACGATTTCTGGTGAATTTCTAATGTTGAATATTATCTCCCTCATTTAGGTTTTGCTCAGGCGTTCCAAATGTAAAAAAAGATGAAGACTGATTTGGTTAGCAATAGTGATTGCTTCTGTTTTTAACCAGAGAATCAAACAATGGACTTTCACTATGGCAAGCTACAGATGAAGGGATAAAGAAGGGTCAAAATTATGTCCTTCAATTCAGAGATCAGGTCCACAGAGCAAAAATGAATCATTCTGCAATGGTAGTACAACTTCAAAGAATTCCCAACACCCAATTCCTCTTCACTGAATCTGCACCTTCTAATCTGTTAACTACTCAATTCTTCAGTCTAGTCTAAGCTATCATTGAAATCAAAAGTACAATCAAGAGTTATCATACTATCATATTACTTTCTGTCACAAAAGATACATGAGAAGGACAATTTCAGTACTTGGGGTTCTAATTCATGATAGAACAGACTTGAGTTTCATTCACTGAGCGAAGACACAATATCCATCTTAAAAAGGTGGTAAGACATAGACATTTTAGATGTGAGTAAAATCAAAACACAAGGACTTGTGAAAATCTGAAACATACCAATTTTTGCAGATTATTTGCTTTCAAAGAATTTACCCAGAACTAGATAACATAGAGGTAAAAGATATAGGTTTATACAAACATCGCAGATGCTAGATTTTGGAAGTCCTTTCTACCTTCAGGGCATAGATCGACAAATGCTTATTAAAAGTATTGGTGCTGTCATTGTATGTCTGCAAAATGTGAGTTGGAAACTGAATTGGAAGTTACAGAGAGAAATAATACATGGGAGATCGCCAAGTATTCCAAATGAACTGACTATGTCCCATGTTGCTGGAATTGTGTTGTGAAGAAGTGTCCATTGCAGTGATCTTGATATCGGTAGAGGATTCTGGCTCAGTAGCAGGAATGTTGAAATGGCCCTCTATTATAACTTGCTGTTTAAAGAATTTGCTGGAGTTTGGTTAGCTCAGTTGACTGGATGGCTGGTTTGCAAGGCAATGTGATGCCACCTGCATGGGTTCATTTCCCACACCAGCTGAGATGAACACAATGGAATTTCCTTCCCAACCCCTCCCCCCAGCTGAGTCATGGCAGCCCTCAGATTAAAGCATCACCAGTTGTCCCTTTCTAATGAGGAGCAACCCTATGGTCTGGGAAGACTATGGCAACTTTTACCTTTTTAAGAATTTGGAGGAGATCAAGTTGTAATCACACAAACATTAACTGATTCTTGAGCGCATGTGAGGTATGAAAGAAACAGTCTTTATGGCTTCAGTGGCCTTTCCTACATCCATGCTGTAAAAATTTTTATTAAATATTGTTCAAAACTCTGTTTATGCAAGGCTTTGTTGAAAGCAATCACGTTTGAAAGTGAATCCCTCCAGGCTGTCAGTTCATGCAACTATGCTGAATCTCCAATGTTACACAGGGACATTGTGAAAGGTGTTGTACTTTACACACATCTGCCCATTCCTCTAATCACTCCAAGTATACATGTGAGGTATAGTATTAGAGGCACAGCAGGCTATTGGTCCTGGTTCATATTTCTTCCTCTTATCATCTTAAAACAGATTAATTCACTTTTCATTCCGTTGCTCCTTGTGGGACAATGCCGAGGAAAGCTGATTATTTTGTTTGACTACATAACAATTAATTATGTAAAACCTCATCATGACATTTCAATGTGAAATGCGCTTGAAAAGTACTAATAAGGTTCATTGTTTACAGGAATTTAAGGTCTCTGCAAGAGAAATAATGAACAAATTCTCTAGGGTGGTACTGAACTATCCAAACTCAGACACCCACGGTCAATCTCAGTCGGAGCTAGCTTCAGTCTCTCTTGGATAGAATGAGATTTTAAAACTGTCAAGCCTCCAGTTCCTGATTCTTATTCAATGACCTTACCAGGAGATGGCTATTAAATGAGCAAAGGCACAATTGTAATGCTATCATGGTCAAAAACCCACTAGTGCTATTTGTTTGTGATCTCACATGGACAATGGTGAGTCGAATTCTCCAGTATGTTTGTTCTTAAATGAGCGCTAAGAAAGAAACCTGAGCAGAACACCTTATTTTCCTGGCAGGATTTCTAACTGTTCAAAATGTTTTATTTAAAATCTTTTAAAGTAATTTCCTGAAGAGGTATTCCATCTCTGCAACTGAGCTGGTGATCCTTTGTTAGACTTGTCAAGCTTTGTATTATTAATTACAAGCTGAAAAACTACTCACTCACTTGTTAGAGACAGTGAAAAGCTAAATGTTAAACAGGCTAAGAAATGTTTTATTTCCCCTCAAAAGGAAGACATTCATTGAGTTTTCCTAGTTGTATTTTCATCCATTAGACAAAAGTACAAAGCTAGATTTAATATTTAGTTAGAAATCACACAACACCAGGTTATAGTCCTGGTTTATTTGGAAGCACTAGCTTTCGGAGCGCTGCTCCTTCATCAGGTGATTGTGGAGAATAAGATTGTGAGACACAGAATTTATAACAAAAGTTTACAGTGTGATGTAACTGAAATTATATATTAAAAAAGACCTGGATTGTTTGTTAAGTCTCTCATCTTTTAGAATGACAATGTTCAAAAACATGTTGGACACCAGCGTCTCCAAATCATGACTTTTACGGGATGTGAGTGTCACTGGCTGGGCTCACATTTATTGTCCATCACTGATTGTCCCTGAGAAGATAGTGGTAAGCTGCCTTCTTGAACTAGGTGAAAGTGAGTACTGCAGATGCTGGAGATAAGAGTCTGGATTCTTGATGAAGGGCTTTTGCCCGAAACATCGATTTTCCTGCTCCTCGGATGCTGCCTGACCTGCTGTACTTTTCCAACACCACTCTAATCTTGACACTGCCTTCTTGAACTGTTGTAGTCTGCTTGGTGTAGATACATTCACAATGCTGTTAGGGAGGGAATTCAAGGGTTTTGACCCAATGACAGTGAAGAAACAATGATATGTTTCCAAGTCAGGATGTGAGAAGCTTGGAGGGGAGCTTGTAAATGATGCCCTTTTGTCCTTAAAGACAGTAGTGGTTGTGAATTTGGTGGGTAATGTCTCTGAATCAGACTTGAATTTCTGCAGTGTATCTTTAGGACGGGACACATTGCTGCTACTGTGGGGTGGTAATGGAGGGAGTAAATGTTTGTGGATGCAGTGCCAATCAAGCACCTGTTACATCTGGATGGTGTCAAGCTTCTCCAGTGTTTATGGAGCTGCACTTATCTAGGAAAGTGAGAAGTATTCCATCGCATTCCTAACTTGTGCCTTGCAGATGGTAGACAGACTTTGGGGAGCTGGGAGGTGAGTTACATTTTGCACGATTCACAGTTTCTGACTTGCTCCTGTAGCCATAGTGTTTCCATAATTAGGTCAGTTCATGTTGATAATGTGGGTTTCTGTAATGGTCATACCATTGACTACTAAAGGATGATTGTTAGGTTCAATCTTACTGAAGATGATTAGAACCTGGCAGTTATATGGTATGAATTTTATTTTTACTTGTCAGCTTTGACATTGTCCAGGTTTTGTTGCATTTCCATATGGACTGCTTTAGTCCACCCTTTTCTGCTAGAACAACTGAAGAGAAAAAGGTCACAAAAGCGGGATGAACAAACTGGTACACCGACCATCTGATTTTGCACTAGTCATTGAATTGCTGTGTACAACAGGGAATTTGGAAGATCTCTCTGCAATGGTCCATCCACTGTTATTTACAAGAAGCCAGGCTTATGAGGGTGGAGGAACCCTGAGGTTGAGCCATTGATGCAAAGGCAGCCTCTTTGCTTGCCTTTCCTTCATATTCATCTGAATTTGTGTAGTACAGTGAGAATCATGAACCCAATGATTGCATAAAAGAATATTATTTCAGAAACATCAAGAATGCGGGACCCAACAAATATAAACATTTTGGCCGACCTTAATTTCATTCACCATTCAACTGCTTCCCATTTCAGGAACTAATCTTATCTGTAAAATCTGTTTGTACTGGTTGACCCAATAACCTTCTTTGATAATATATCCTTTTAATTTATTATCCCTTAAAATTCAAATACTTTATGTAAATAAAATTCTACTTGAGTTTCCTTTTTACTTCTACCTTGGTAAGAGAACTTGACAAGGTAGACAAGGTGGAGCAGTCAATATTTCTGGTGTAACCCCAAGAAGGGTTACACCCGAACCATTGACTTCTCTGGATCCTGATGCTGCCTGGCTTGCTGTATTCTTCCAGCCTCCTGCTTATCTATGATGGATTACAGCATCTGCAGTTTTTTTTAATCTCTAACTATGAGAACTTGACAAGACAAACTTTAAATCACAATAAAGCACATCTGGCAATTTGACATACATCTGTAGGTTTCATTTGGTGTACATCCCCAATCCTTTCTTCCCCTCTTAAAACTCATCACCTCACACTGCCGTTGAAGACTTCATCTTGAATCCTTGGATAAACTCAGCTGCACTTGGCACTCACCTTAATTTTCAAACATGAAGCTTTGGACAATATCTTGTGAGCTTTTAAATCTAACACTTATTGTCATTAAACTACAAGCACTCTGAAAAGCAGAACACATTTTGCAGGGAAATAATCATTGAGACTTGACATATGTGTTTCCAGATAAGATGTTCTTCTGGAACATCTTCTAATTCCAACATAGGGCCATGACATCCGAAACATTAACTTCAGTGACTTTTCCCTTCTTGTGGATGTCCCTGTTCTGCTCAGCAATTCCAACAACCTTTGTATTAATTTCAGTTTGCTAGCACTTGCAAATATTTTGCTTTTGCATTTTTTCATGTTGATCACCAAAAATGGCTATTCGCACAGCATACCCGAGTTGCCTGTTTATGTCTGGACCTAATCTGCTTTAAATATTGCAACAAGGAGAAAAGTGTTGTCTAAGTATTTTGCATTGCACGCAGGACAACCACAAGAATGCCTAATTGTAAATCACAACAATTTGTATAACTCCTTAACATAAACTGTGATCGCATGAAATTTGCCATTTTTGTGTTTGACCTGATGAGTACAAGATGAAGTGGTTTAGCAACATAACTCACTTTTCAGCAATACTACTGCCAAAGCATCCAGTTTTGTTAGTCAGTAAAGGTGACAAGGAGGAGAAAGATGACCATTTCATAGAGATGTAAATGCTGTCAAACATGTAATAATCTGACCCAGAGCAACTTCCTATTACTCCAAACAAAGCCTCAGGCTTCATTTGAACTCAACGCATTGTGTAGGAACTGGGAAGAACCAATTGATATGCAAGTTTAGTTCACAACCAGGACCCAGTGTGAGGGCAGTCAGACCAGGGATATGTGTAATAGAATTAGATCATTGAATTTCCCTGAATTTTGAGATGCCTCTGTTTTGATCAGTGAACTAGAAATAATTAATTGCAAAACCAATTACGTGGACAGCTAATAAATCATGTTTGACAAAATAATTCAGTGATAATAAAAATGGAAGGTACTGCCCCTCAGGCACAGAGTGACACAGTTGCTGAACTTAAAATCTGCCAATTTGTTTGCAGGTGTACCTCATTTTTGCCTTTCATTCTGCAGATGTCAATGTCATGTTGATTCGATCGCCAGGTCAGCTTCTGTGGAAAAAGAGAACTACAGGTTAAAAAGCAGGGCAAATTGAAAAGTCTTCCTTGAAATCTGCAAAAAGATCATGATTACTTTGGATCCTCATTTTTACAAAGCAACCATCTTTCTACAAACTGGCAAAGTAACATGTTCTGTTAGCAAAGATTCCATAATGAAATGTAGGTTACACAAATCTCAAGGGAATAACAAAGCATAACCAATGAAAAGAAATGTTAGTTCTTCAGGTTTTATTGAACCAAAGTAGATTTCATGTTTTGAAGCATTCGATGAATCTCGCAGAACTTTCCTTTTTAAATAAGATCAACTGAGCATATAAGCAAGCTGGGTAATGGAAAGAATAGATGAGTTGGCAGTTGGGTTGGGCATATTTATTTGTAAAGAATTAGAGCTTGCAAATGTTTTATGGAATACATAGACTTGGTGCAACAAACATCATCTTTTTAAACATAATTTTATGATTTAACTTATCCACCAAGATAATAGATATCAGTTCAGAGGGGAAAAAAATACTTCCATTTCTGAGTCAAGTACATTATGGCAATAAAACTGCCTGAAAATGTACTTCCTAATCTGAACTTGATATCTCAGAAACAATGGATAACCGGGGACGATGAACCATCAAATTGCTTTGTTAACAAGAACCATGCATGAAGTAATTTATTGATTTATTTTGTTTTCACTTTACAGCTAATAGTTTAGACTCAATATACTGAGAGGGATCAGTCAGTGAGATCTCAATGATTGTCTTCCCCTGGAAACCTCTAGTGTCAGAATCAAGTGTTCCTATCACAGATTGCAAACAATTCATTTAACTCCCAAAGAGGCTGGTTTCTGCAACCTGTTGGTTGCCTTGTCTCCAGCTATTAAGAAAGCAAATTTGGACAGTAATCTTCCAACCTACATTTGTACTTCTTAAGCTAGAAGATTTCTCTCTTGGCACTTTCCTGGTCCTAACAGGATGGGAAACCTTATGTTCCATTCCTGACATTTAAAATCACCAGGTATCTCCATAATCTTTATCTCACTTCTGATTCATTATTCATCAACTCCTTTTTCTCTAAAAAAAAGGTGTTAACTGACACATCGTTATCAGTTTTACAATTGGAAGGAATCCTGAATTCTGTTGCAAGACGAAACAGATTCACACGGAGTACTTTGTATTGAGAGCAACCTGTTAATTAATGCCATAAATTCAATCATCAGATGGTGTGGGTCAGGGTAGGAAGGGAGAGCAGTGACATAGCAAACTGTAACTGTCACATGTTCATCCTTCTCCAAGCACCATGCAGATTCCACCATCATTGAAGAACCAAACAAAATAAGAAACAAACCAACCAAAGATGTCACTTAATCATCAAAAAGTGTGGTGCTGGAAAAGCACAGCCAGTCCAGCAGCATCCAAGGAGCAGGAGAGTCGACATTTCGTGCACACACTCTTCATCAGCTCTTCATCATATTCCTGAAACTCCCTCTGGTTCATCTCATTTATGAAATCCAAGTCTTCGACTCCCCTTCCACCTCAAGGTCACTGCCTTTTTAGTTCATGACTTGTGTCAATAATTTTTGGCACTTGTTTTCTTTTCTTTCACTGTTCCCCATATAGAACATAGAACATTACAGCGTAATACAGGCCCTTCGGCCATTGATGTTGTGCTGACCTGTGGAACTAATTTGCTGCTCATCTAATCTACAGTATTCCATTCTCGTCCATATGCCTATTCCATGATCACTTAAAAGCCCTTGAAGTTGGTGAGTCTACTACTGTTACAGGCAGTGCATTCCACACTCCTACTACTCTCTGAGTAAAGAAACTATCTCTGACATCTGTCCTACATCCATCATCCCTCAAATTAAAGCTATGTCCCCTCATGCTAACCATCACAATATGAGGAAAAAGGCTCTCACTATCTACCCTATCCAACCCTCTGATTATCTTATATGTCTCAATTAAATCACCTCTCAACCTTCTTCTCTCTAAGGAAAACAGCCTCAAGTCCTTCAGCCTTTCCTTGAAAGACCTTCCCTCCATATCAGGCAACATCTTAGTAAGTCAACTCTGAACCCTTTCCAAAGCTTCCACATCCTCCCTCTAATGTGGTGACCAAGACCTTATACAATACTTCAAATGTGGCCGCACCAGAGTTTTGTACAGCTGCAGCATGATCTCATAGTTTCGAAACTCAATCCCTTTACCAATAAATGCTAATACACCGTATATATTCTTAACAACCCTATCAACCTGGGTGGCAACTTGCAAGGATCCATGTACATGGACACCGAGATCTCTCTGCTCATCTACACTACCAAGAATCTTATCATTAGCCCAGAACTCTGCATTCCTGTTATTCCTTCCAAAGTGAATCACCTCACACTTTTCCGCATTAAACTCCACTTGCCACCTCTCAGACCAGCTCTGCAACTTACCTATGTCTCTCTGTAACCTACAACATCCTTCGTCACTATCAACAATTCTACCGACCTTAGTGTCATCCACAAGTTTACTAGCCTATCCTTCTATTCCCTCATCCAGGTCATTTTTAATACTGACAAACAACAGTGGACCCAAAACAGATCCTTGCAGTACCCCACTAGAACTCCAGGATGAATATTTTCCATCAACCACCACCCTCTGTCTTATTTCAGCTTGCTAATTCCCATCCAAGCTGCTAAATCGCCCTCAATCCCATGCCTCCATATTTTGTGCAACAGCCTATTGTGGGTAACCTTATCATACGCTTATCAAACTTTATCAAACCTTATGGAAGATAAGTCAGAAATGTACATGCTTATAACATCCATGGATAGCGGCAAATTGATCAAAAACTGACTCTGTGGCAGGTTAGTAAAACCAATAATTGTGGATGCTGGAAATCTGAAATTAAAAGAAAAATTGCAGGAGAAACTCAGCAGATCTGGCAGCATCTGTGGAGAGAAAACAGGGTCAATATTTTGGATCCAGCAACTCTTCGTTAGAGATGGTAAGGAATCGTTGTGTGACTGGAAGGCTGCTTCCATTTGGGATTCTGCAGGGCCCAAATGGAAGATACTAGTCACTAAAACTTAAGTAGAAGGGTATGATGAAGTGGTAATACAAAAAATAATCAAGTAATTGATTGTGAGAAAGGTTGCAGGAAAGTATCATTTTAAGAAAGGAAATCCAGACAAGGGAATGCACAATAAATGATGGCAAGTTGAGAAGTGTAACATAACCAAAGGACATTTGAGTGTGCATGTTCAACATTCCCTGAATATAACAGAGCAGGTTGTTAATGTAATTCAGAAGGATAATAGGATACTTCCCTTTATTAACCAAGACACACAACCTAAGAGGAAGGGACTGGGGAAAACACCAGTTAAGATACATCTGCGATATTGTTTCTTGATCCTCTCATTACAAGGTGTTTGGATTATGCTACAGAGGGGGAGAGGAGATTTTCAAGGACAATGGCAGCTATGGAAAATGTTATGTTGGGATTGTTTTCTTTGTATTACATCTGATACTTCTTTGTCCACTCTCCAACATCTTCTGCAGCCTGGAGAAAGTGAGGTCTGCAGATGCTGGAGATCAAAGTTGAAACTTTATTGCTGGAACAGCACAGCAGGTCAGGCAGCATCCAGGGAACAGGAGATTTGACGTTTCGGGCACAGGCCCTTCTTCAGGAAGGCTTCTTCTGCAGCCTCCCCACTTCCTCAACACTACAACAATACACTCAGTTCCTTCGTCCAGGTTATTAATGTATGACGGGAATAGTTGTGATCTCTATAACTGACCCCTGTTGAACTCAAGTAGTCACTAGCCTTCTGCCCATCTATCTGTCCTATTGATAGGATCATTGGATAGTTCATTCCCAGCCCTGATCCCCTTGCAGCCATGTCTCTGTGATACCCACAACATTGTATCCGTCAATTTTAACCTGTGCTACATTTATCTTGTTTCCTATACTGCATGCATTTAAATACAATACCCTCAGTTCTGAATTGACCACCTCTTCTCATAGCTGTCCCCTTATCTGCTGTGCCTGAAATTAGATTCCTGATCCTTCCCATACTCTTTGTCCTTTTATTTATCCTGGGAATAACCTCTCCTGTGATCCCCCCACTTTACCTTTGTCCATAATTTTCCATGCAACTGAACCCACAGCTTCCTCCTTCCCCAAGTGCTGGTGCCAATGTTCCTTGAATTGGAACGCGTTTCTCCCACACCAATCTTTGAGCCATGGGTTTACCTCTTTCATCTTGTTGACCCTGTGCCAATTTTCTTGTGGCTCAGGTAGTAATCCAGAGGTTATTATCTTTTTGATGGTGTTTTTTAATTTAATCCCTAGCTGTTCATATTTCCTCACTAAAAGCTCTTTCCATCTGTATCATTGATACCTACATGGACCACGACAACTGGATCTTCCCCTTCTCACTCCAAGTTCCCCTGCAGCTCAGATGAGACATCCTGAACCTGGGCACCAGGTAGGCAACACAGGCTTTGGTACTTTCAATCCTGGCCACAGAGAACTGTGTCTATTCCCTGACTATACTCTCCTCAATTACAACTGCATTTCTCTTTTCTCCCCTTTCTTGAATGGTTCTCTGTACCACTGGGAGAGGGTAGGTTGCTCATCCTCCTCATAGCCCTCACTATTGTCCACACAGAGAGCAAGGAGAATCTCAAACCTGTTAGACAAGCTCAAGGACTGAGGTTCCTTCAGCACTACCTCCTGAAACCCTCTACTTACCTCACTTGTAGTCACACCCTCCTGTCCCTGAACACTGACCAAATTTAAGGCAGTTAAGCTAAGGGGTGTGACTGCTGCTGGAAACACTGTTCAGGTAACTCTTCCCCTCCCTGATGTGTTTACAGTTTTCAAAATTCACAGTCCAGCTCATCAGCTCTAAGCCAGAGTTCGTCAAACAACCAACACTCAATATAGACTAGCTTCCACATCATGCAGTTGCAACAAATTGTCTGGCCTGGCATCTCAATTTTATTTACTCAGTCATCAATTTGTGATATTTGAAAGAATAATTCCTCCTGGTCTTTTAGTTTGTAGCCTTAAAACATTTCTCCTATTTACCTTCAATCTGAAAGCAATGTATAATAGACAGTCACATGAGCTGCCGTCACCAATGGAAAACTTATGGTTTTCCTCTGATGTCATGCTTTATTTTGAGATGGGCCCCTGTTCCTGGGCTTCAACGTATCCTGTTTGAGAAACTATGAACCAGAAAAGCAAAAAGCACCTTTTCCCCTTTGCACAAAATTCCTACACTGCCTCCAAAGTCCTGGAATGATAGACTCACTCACGCTGTGTCTTACTCCAGATGTGATCTCTCCTTCCTGACTGTGCACAGCTTACTGATCATGCACTTCCAAAAGGGCCTCTCCTGAATAGAGCTGAGGTGAGCTAAGATGACTCATCCTAGTTAAGCTTCAATAGTAATCAACACCTAGAGAGGCCCTATTCAGATTTCAGATGATTGACTGATAGATGTCCCTCAATTGGCTGAGCCAGCTACCTCATTAAACGTATAACTACACTACTGAATTTTCAACTTTTAAAATGGAGTTCTATTCCCAAGCTGCCTCCAAAGAGTTAGAATCATAGAAACCCAACAGAACGAGGCCATTCAGGCGACTGGGTCTGCATCGACCCTCCAAAGAGCATCCCACCGAGGCCCACCCCACCACCTCATCCCCCTATTTCCCATGGCTAACTCACCTAGCCTGCACATCCCTGGACACTATGGAATTTAGCACGGCCAATTCACCTAACCTGCACATCTTTGAGCTGTGGGAGCAAACCGGAGCATCCAGAGGGAACCCACGCAGACACACTGAGAACGTACAAACTCTACTCAAACAGTCGCTCGAAGCTGGAATTGAACCCAGGTCCCTGGCACTGAGGGAAGCACTGAGGGGAAGTCCTTGAACTATATACTCACTCCAGATGTGATCTCTCCTTCCTGATTGTGAGAAGCCTACTGATTCAAGCCACTATAGACTTGATGGAGTTGAACTGCTGCTGTGTAAAGTATGGTGGGGAAAGAAGACTTGCCTTAAATTGTATGCTAATGTTGTCTATGCAGCCCCATCTGTGGAATACTTGGAGTAGATGACATCTATAGAGCTACACACCACATATACAAATCAAGGGAGGAGAAGAATAGAATATGACTTATTAATTTGAGCAAAAACATCTTATTTTCTATATCATATATATCTCACATTGCACACATTGCATTACCTCACATTGAACAGATTGCACAAAGGGGCGGGTGACAGTTAATAATTACAGGTACTGAATGTACCACAGTTAAAATGATAAATGACAGGTTTATTGTGTTGCAGAGTTTAACATCAGAATGTGCAAACTAAACATTTTCTAATTCCCAAGTTTATTGGTGAAGGTTTGATATGCTGAATATATCTTAAATGACTTCACAATTATAAAATACAAAGCGATTCAGTGGGACACAGATTCAAAGGCTTTTCAGCTCATATTTGAGTTATCCATTTGAAATATTCCTATCCGCTGTCAGCCATAAGTACAGTAGCTTGCCAGATAAAATGAAAAAGCAGAAATCTGGAATCAAAGTGGAAAAATGCAAAGCAGGACAGTGGGATTTGAAAGACAATAGAAAGATTAATGTATCAGGTGCTTCAGAACTGGTGCTGAAATAGAATAATATCTTTTCTGAACAAGGTTCCCATTCGAAAAATTCATTTGCTTTTTTCTCCCCTTCAGATACTAACTGACTTCTTGAATTTTTCATATATTCTATTTTTGTAATAGATCAAAGTACACTTTTATACATAATAATATTTACTGAGCTATGTTTCGAGAGTGTGAAGGTCACGTTCTGAGAAGCCAGTTAGAGGATAGAACCTCACACAAAGATTCAACTCTGTACTAGTGCACCTGAAACAATTTATAGATTTAGCTTCATACAGGCAGACTCCCTTCTCTTTGCAAATACTAATAGCTCCATCACCCTTTGGACGCCTCTTCTTTGTATGACCTGAGGGCATCAAGCAGCCAGCTCTGTAACTCTCACTGACAATTCTTTAAGAAATGAAATGACTTCAACAAACAATGCTGCTACGGTTTATATTCAGTTGTAGTCTCTTTAAATCTATACAACATTGCAATAGACAGAATATTGGCTGTACTGAGTGAGTAATACATACTTCACTCCTCCTTTGCATCATTAAAATGTTGTAAATGCTACCAATAGATTTCTTTACAGTATTTTCAAAATCCTCTTCCCACCCCCACAGTCAGTCATTGCTGGTAATAAAGGTCAATCTTAGTCGCTAATTGATGACTTCTTGACAGAATCATCATAGATTGGAAGAGGTTGATGGTGTGTTTTGCTCTCCTAAGTGAAGTGCCAAAAATATTGTCATCTTGTCAGCAGAAATATACAAGTGTCCCATTACTTCCGAACAACTCCCTGTACTGAACGAATGTGAATGTATCCCTTGTCCACATCAGCCACCCTGTGGCCTCTTTCAGTGAGATTGTCAATTCTGCTCTGGAATCTGATGTCCGCTAGGGATTGATTATGTGGAATAATATTCAGAGGTGATTTACCAGGATTCTGCCTGCACTGGAGGGCATGTCTTATGAAGAAAGGTTGAGGGAGCTCGAGCTTTTCTCATTAGAGCGAAGAAGGATGAGAGGTGACTTGATAGAGGCGTACAAGATGATGAGAGGCATAGATGGAGTGGAAAGCCTTTTTCCCAGGGCAGAGAGTGGGCATAATTTTAAGGTGATTGGAGGAAGGTTTAGCGGAGATGTCAGAGGTAGATTCTTTACACAGAGAATGGTGGGTGCGTGGAATGCACTACCAGCAGTGGTAGTAAAGTCAGATACATCAGGGACATTTAAGTGACTCTTGAGTGGGCATATGGATAATAGTAAAATGAAGAGTATATAGGTTAGTTTGATCTTAGAGTGGGATGAAAGGTTGCCACAACATTGAGAGCTGAAGGGCTTATTCTGTTCTGTATTATTCTATTTTCAATGTTCTGTCACATTCAGATCAAAAATTGATCATTCAGCCCAAAAGGGCTGTGAATAGCAGTGCAACATTAAACAAAGGAACAAACAAACAAGACGCAAGAGTAGGCTACTTGGTCCTTCTGTCCTGCTCTGCTATTTAATAATGGCTGATCTGATCTTAACCCCAATTTGTCATTCATAATCTTTCATCCCATTGTTAATCAAGAATCTATCTACCTCTTATTGAAAATATGTAAAGATTCTGCATCCACTGCCTTTTGTGGAAAGGAATTCCAAAGACTCTGAAACCTCTGAGAGAATTTTTTTCCCTCTTCTTTGTCTTAATGGGTGGCCTCTCTTTTTCCAAATAATGACCTCTAGTTCTGGATTTTCCCAAAGGAGGAAACAACCTTTCAACACCAGAGTCTGCTCAGGATTCTATATGTTCCAATTAAGTCACCTCTGACCCCTTTAAACTTCAGAGGATTCAGGCCTATCTGTCCAGGCTTTCCCCATAAGTCAATCATCCATTCCAGGTATTAGTCCAGCAAACCTTCTCCGAATTGCTTCCAATGCATTAACATCTTTCTGCAAATACAGTGACCAGTACTGCACACAATATTTCAGAGAGTCTCACCAGTGCCCTGTAGAACTGAAATATATCATCTACACTCTTGCGTTCAATTCTCTTCACAATAAACCATAACGCTATTAGTTTTCCTGACTACTTGCTGTGCCTTCTGTGATTCATGCACTAAGACACCTAGATCTCTCTGCATCTCAGGGCTCTGCAACCTCTCACCATTTAGATTATATACTTCTTTAATTCTTTCTGCCAAAATGGACAATTTCACAACTTCCCACCTTGTACTCCATTTGCCCACTCACTTAACCTATTAACATCTTTTTGTCCTCATGTTCTCTTCATAACCCAATTTCTTGCCCATCTTTGTGCCATCAGCAAACTTAGCCACCATGTCTTCAGTCCCCTTGTCAAAATCATTTATATAAATTGTAAAAATTGAGGCCCCTGCACGGATCCCTGTGGCGTATCGCTCATTGCATGTTGTCAGCCTGAAACAGACCCATTTATTTCTACTCTCTGCTCCCTGTTAACCAGCCAATCTTCTATTCATGCCAATATGTTACTCCCTCAACCTGGAGCTTTTACTTCCCACAATGACCTTTTGCTCCTGGAAATGCCTTCTGAAAATCTGAAGTACACAGCATCTAGTTATTCTTCTTTAGTCAGAGCTTAAGTTTCCTCGTCAGAACTCCAACTAAACTGATTCCTGAAGAAGGGCTTATGCCCGAAACGTCGATTCTCCTGTGCCCTGGATGCTGCCTGACCTGCTGCGCTTCTCCAGCAACACATTTCAGCTCTAATCTCCAGCATCTGCAGACCTCACTTTCTCCTCCAACTAAATTAGTCAAACATGATTACCCTTTGACAAAACTACATTGACTCTGCCTGTTACCTTCAACTTACCTAACTGCTTCATTATATAACTTTTAACAATAATTTCCAACATTTCCCTATTACAGAGATTAAGCTGTAGTTTTCTGCTTTTTGAATAAAGGGGTAATATTAGGTATTCTTCAGTCTGAGGGAACACTCCCCAAATCTAACAAGTTTTGGTAAATTAAAGTTAACACATCAACTATCTCACTAGTTATTTTTCTTAAGACCCTAGAACCTGAGGAGTTGTCAACTCACAATTCCAACAATTTACTCAAGTGTTATTTCCTTGGTAATGAGCCAGAAATGCAAAGTGGGTGACACATCACTCCCTTCTCCAGTGGTCCCCAACATGACAAATGCCAGTCTTCAGCCAAATTTGATTCACTTGACAAGAGGACCAAGGGGCTGCTGGGAAGGTAAGTTCCCTATAAAAGGGACTTACCTCGAAAGTCAGGCACCTTCATTTTAAGCAGCAGCGGCAACAGTGAGAGTGAGGAGCTGAGTGGGAGCGGTCGAATTGTGCTCTGGGAAGGTGAGTCAACCGAGTGGTTGCTACTAATAAAGCAATTAACTAAGTAGAGATGGCTGTGCAGGTGATGTGGGAGCTGGCTGATCCCATTGTGAACGGTAGTGATCACATCTGCAGCAAGTGTTGATTGCTGGAAGAACTCTGGCTCACAGTTCCTGAGCTGGAATCTGAACTTCAAACATTCCGGAACATTTGGGACGAGGAGAGTTACCTGGACGCTTTGTTTCAGGAGGCAATTACACCTGGTAGATTAAGTATTTCAGATACAGTCAGTGATCAGGGACAGGACAAAGTGAGGACTGCAGATGCTGGAGATCAGAGTCGAGAGTGTGGTGCTGGAAAAGCACAGCAAATCTGGCAGCATCCGAGGAGCAGGAGAATCGATGTTTTAGGCACAAGCCCTTCATCATGCTGAGTGATCAGGGACAGCAGGGTGTGATTGCAAGTAAGGCCAATAGTGGGATCCTGAGTTCAGGAATGGAAGAGCCTCAGCTCTTGACCTTATCCAATAGGAATGAGATACTTTCTCCCTGTGTGGATGAGGTAAAAGGCTGCAGGGAGCTTGAGCCAGTTGACCATGGCACTATGGTGCAGGATGCCATTCAAGAGGGGGAGCAAAAAGACAAGCGGTAGTTATAGGGCATTCTATAATTAGGGGGATGGATAGTATCCTTTGTGAGCCGGATTGGAAGTCCCGTGTGGTGTGTTGCCTGCCCGATACCAGGGTGCAGGACATCTCTGACTGGCTTGAAAGGATATTGGAGCGGGAGGGAGAGGATCCAGTTGTCACATTCCACATTGGGACAAACATCAGCAGCAAGCCTAGGATTGAGGACCTGGGCGATAGTGAGGACTGCAGATGCTGGAGATTAGAGTCGAGAATGTGGTGCTGGAAAAGCACAGCAGGTCAGGCAGCATCCGAGGAGCAGGAAAATTGACATTTCGGGCAAAAGCCCTACGTTAGGATGTAGGACCTGTTTGGGGATTATCAAGCACTAGGAACGAAATGAAGGAACTGGTCCTTGAGGGTCATAATCTCTGGAATACCACCCGAGCCATGTCAAATTGCCTTAAAGATAAGAAAATTAGGGAAGTAAGCACGTGGCTAAGGAAGTGGTATGGGAAAGAGGGGCTCCATTTCATGGGGCATTGGCATCAGTTTTGGAACCAGGGGAATCTTTACCGATGGGTAGGTCTCCACCTGAACCGATCTGGAGCCAGTGTTCTAGCGAAAGGATAAATAGGGTGGTGACAGGACTTTAAACTAGTGAGCCGGGGTGGTGGAGGGAAAGGGAAAACAACAGGAAGTATAATGTTAAATGAAAAGGAAGCAGCAGGTTAGAATGTGTGCAGGAAGTTTAAGTACAAGACCGACTATGAATGAAGTAAAAGGGAAGGATAACTCAGGAGATATTGTTCGAGATGTTGGAAATCATGAGGGTAAGAAAGCTAGCATAAAGGCACATTACCTGAATGCTTGTAGCATTTGTAACAAGGTCGATGAGTTAACGGTGCAAATCATCACAAATGAGTATGATTTAGTAGCCATTATGCAGTGTTCTGGTCACCATGTTAAAGGAAGGATGTGGAAGCTTTGGAAAAGATTCAGAGGTGATTTACTAGCATGTTGCTTGGTATAGAGAGAGGTCTTATGAGGAAAGGCTGAGGAACGTGAGGCTGTTTTCATTCGGGGGAAGAAGGTTGAGAGGTAACTGAATTGAGACATATAAACTAATCAGAGGGTTAGATAGGGTGGACAGTGAGAGCCTTTTTCCTTGGATGGCGATGGCTAGCATGAGGGGACATAGCTTTAAATTGAGGGGTGATAGATACAGGACAGAAGTCAGAGGTAGTTTCTTTACTCAGAGAGTAGTAGGAGCGTGGAATGCCCTGCCTGCAACAGTAGTAGTCTCACCAACTTTAAAGGCATTTAAGTGGTCATTGGATAAACATATCAATGAAAATGGAATAGTGTAGGATAGATAGGCTTCAGATTGGTTCCACAGGTCGTCACAACATGAAGGGTCGAAGGGCCTGTACTGTGCTATAATGTGCTATGTTCTATGGTTACAGGATGGTCATGACTGAGAGTTACATATTCAGAGATATCAGACTATTCGGAAGGACAGACAGGGAGGTAAGGGGGGTGGTGCAGCTCTGATGTTCAATGACAACATCAGGGTGGGGCATCAGATAATATAGGTTCGATGGAGAATAAGGTTGAATCTATTTGGGTGGAAATTAGAAATTCTAAGAAGAAAAAGTCACTGATAGGCGTAGTCTATAGGCCTCCAAATAATAACATCACTTTGGGGTGGGCAATGAACGAAAAAAAAACTAACGCCTGTAAAAATGGTATAGCAATTATCAAAGGGGGATTTTAATCTACATGTCGGTTAGTCAAACCAGCTTGGTCTGGATAGCCTTGAGGAGGAGTTTGTTAAATGTATCCGTGATAATTTTCTTGAACAGTTTGTAATGGAGGTGACGAGGGAGCTAGCTATCCTAGATCTGGTCCTGTTTAATGAGACAGGAATAATTAATGACCTCATAGTTACGGATCCTTTTGGAAGTAGCGATTGCAGTATGGTTGAATTTAGAATACAGATGGAGAATGTGAAGATAAAATCCAATACCAGGGTCCTGCGCTTAAACAAGGGAGACTACAGTAGGATGAGGGAGGTATTAGGTAAAGTAGACTGGAAACAAGACTTTATGGTGTGACAGTTGACGAGCAGTGGAAAATGTTCAAAGCAATTTTTCTAAGCGTTCAGCAAAAGTATATTCCAGTGAAAAGGAAGAACTGTCAGAGAAGGTGTAATTTGCCACGGGGATCTAAGGAAATAAGGAAATAAAGAAAAATTGAAAGAGAAAGCATACAAAGTGGCCAAACACGGTATGAAAATGGAAGATTGGGAAAACTTTAAAGGTCAACAATAAGCCACAAAAAGAGCCATAAAGAAAAGTAATATAGAACATGAGAAAAAAAAACTAGCACAGAATATTAAGACAGATATATCAAATGTTTCTACAAATTTATAAAACAAAAAGAAAGTGGCTAAAATTAATGTTGGCCCCGTAGGGAATGAGAAGGGGAATTTACTTATGGGATACAAGGAAATGGCTGAGGCATTGAACAGGTATTTTGTATCAGTCTTCACCGTGGAGGACACTAATAACATGCCAGTAACTGACTAAGAGATGAAGGTAGGTGAGGCCCTGGAAACAATAAATATTATGGAAGAGGTAGTGTTGGGCAAGCTAATGGACCTCAGGATAGACAAGTCTCCTGGCCCTGATGGAATGCATCCCAGGGTACTAAAAGAGATGGGGAGAGAAATAGCAAGTGCATTGGTAGTAATTTTCCAAAATTTGCAGGACTCGGGGGCAGACCCAGCAGATTGGAAAACAACAACTGTGACGCCACAGTTTAAAAAGGGAGGTAGACAAAAGATGGGGAATTATAGACCAGTGAGCTTAACCTCTGCAGTGGGGAAGCTGCTTGCGTCTACTATCAAGGAAGAAATAGCAAGGCATCTTAGTAGAAATTGTCCCATTGGGTGGACGCAGGCTTCGTGAAGGGCAGGTCATGCTTAAGAATCTTTTGGAATTCTATGAAAACATTACCAGTAAGATGGACAAGGGAACCCAGTGGATGTGGTGTACCAAATTTCCAAAAGGCCTTCAACAAGGTGCCACACAAAGAGGCTGCTGCATCAGCTACAGATGCATGGCATTATGGGTAAAGTATTAGCATGGATAGAGGATTGGTTTACTAACAGGAAGTAAAGAGTGGGGATAAGTGAGTGCTATTCTGGCTGGCAATCCATAATTAGTGGTGTGCCTCAGGGATCAGTTTGGGACCGCAATCATTCACAGTTTATATCGATGCTTTGGAGTTGGGGACCATGTGTAATGTATCCACGTTTGCAGGCGACACTAAGATGAGTGGCAGAGCAAAGTGTGCAGAGGATTGTGAAACTTTGCAGAGGAACATAAATACTTTAAAAGAGTGGGCAAAGGTCTGGCAGATGGAATACAATATTAATAAATGTGAAGTCATCCATTTTGGTAGGAGTAACAGTAAAAAGGATTATTATTTGAATAGTAAAAGGTTGGAACATGCTGCTTTGCAGAGGGACCTGGGTGTCCTTGTGCATGAATCACAGAAGGTTGGTCTGCAGGTACAACAAGTAATTAGGAAGGCAAATGGAATTTTGTCCTTCATTGCTAAAGGAATTGAGTTTAAAAGTAGGGAGGTTATGTTGCAGGTGTTCAGGGTTCTGGTGAGGCCACACCTGGAGTACCTTGTGCAGTTTTGCCTCCTTACTTGAGAAAGGATGTACTGGCACTGGAGGGGGTGCAAAGGAGGTTCACTAAGTTGATTCTGGAGTTGAGGCGATTGACTTATGAGGAGAGACTGAGTAGACTGGGATTATATTCATTGGAATTTAGAAGAATGAGGGGGATCTTATAGGAACATATTAAATTATGAAGGGAATAGATAAGATAGAAGTAGACAGGATATTACCACTGGCAGTGAAACTAGGACAAGAGGGCATAGCCTCAAAATTAGGGGAGCAGATTTAAGACTGAATTGAGAAGGAACGTCTTCACTCAGAGGGTTGTTAATCTATGGAATTCCCTCCCTAGTGAAGTGGTTGATGCTACTTCAGTAAACGTTTGTAAAGCTAAGATAGATTTTTTTGAACAATAAAGGAACTAAGGGATACAGTGGGAGAGTTGGTAAATGGAGCTGAGTCCACAAAAATATTAGCCATAATCTTATTGAATGGTGGAGCAGGCTCGAAGGGTGAGATGGCCTACTCCTGCTCCAAGTTCTTATGTTCTTATGATATGATATCAAGAAATGGTTGGAGCCACAGGATACTGAAAGTTGATGGGCCCCACAACATTCCAGTGATAGTACTGAAGACTTGTATTCTAGAACCTGCCATTCCCTCAACCAAACTGTTCAAGACTTGCGACAACCTGATAATGTGTAAAATTGCCCAGTTGTGACCTGTACACAGAGAAAGGACAATTTCACGTCCAATAAATTAATTTCAAAGAACTCCACTAAAGGTTTACTAGACTAGTCCCAGGTACAGAGGGACTGTCTTATCAGGAGAATTTGAGTAAGTTTGCTCTGAATTCAGTAGGATGTAGAAGAATATGAAGCATTCTTATTAGAACATACAAGAAGGACTTGACAGGACAGGTATGGAAAGGTTGTTTCCTCTTTGGCGAGAAACTCAAGCAGAGAGCAGAATAAGCAGCATTTAAGACAGAGGTGAGGATGGGGAAAAGGCAGTAACGTACAGTTTAGGCTTATCAGGTCAGCTCAGGTCTCATTCAAGGGTGGACTAGATTTAATGGTCTTCTTCTGCTCCAGTGTTATCCAGGGGATAGAGACCTACATTACAGAAAATGCCTTTCAGCTCCTCAGGTCTGTTCTGGTCAAAAACAACCACATAACTATTCTGATTCCACTTTCCAGCACTTGACCTGTAGCTGCCTGATGTTCTTAGGATAATGCAGTTTGGGCCATGTAACATGGAGGATTAACACGGTCCATTCTGTGTTACACTGAGGATGTTACCCAGACTAGAGTGTTTAGGACCAAACAGTAACAGCCTGGTTTGCACTATGAGGAATATGGAGTAATGTTAAGGCTGAAGTGTATGACATATTGGATAGCATGGAGATTTAAATGGAATACATTCAAGTAATACACTTGTAAACATTTTTCTTACTTAACTTGTTCTACAGAAAAAATGAATATTTATGACATAGTTATACTTTACAAAGTTAGCCACCCTTGATCGATATTTAAATAATGCTCGGCCTACTGTGTGTCTTTCCGTACTGGAGCCATAACAATACTTACCCAGCAACTAATGGATTTCGAATAACCTTTAGAAGGGACAAGGATGTTACTAAAAGCATTTCTGGAACTGTCCTATCACAATAAATATTTCATTTTAAATGCATCCCCCATAACAGAGCCAATCATTCCCATTCACTTCACAAATTCTATACCTTAAATATTTATTTTTGTGATAATCGTGCTAAGTGTGGTAAGCAATGTTAATGCCGGGAAATAGTTCCCAGCATCATCAACAAACACTGCTACAGTATCTAAAGCCGAGTCAAATGCAGAGAAAATCTCACTCAACTCCTCTCCTTCAATTTAACATTTTCCCATTTCTTACATCAGCCATCCTGAGTGAGATTGCCAATTTCATTCCAAATTTGGGGGTTTTCTATTTTGTGAGTCCATGCCATTAAAATGTGTTTTGCCTCATTTCTCCATGGGAGTCATTGGGAAAGAATTTCTCAAATCCATTTACTGTAAGTGCATTTTAAGTCCTCTGTGATCTCAGTAGAACTTACAAAGGGGTCAAGGATACATCTGTATTTCTCTGAATTGTGCTCTTCCAATCTCAATCCCCCCTCACGTCTTTGACATTTTTAAAAAGAGTAAGGTGCTATGAATGTTATAGTTTAGAAGCTAACTTTCAGTTTCTGGATCAAAGCTTCAAACCCAGATTTATGCAATAATGCTCATTTTAAGGGTCCTAGCAGGTAAGTTTTGATGTGGAGTTTATATTCAATAGACTGTATGTATCAAACAAATTTCACCAGGCTCTATTGTCTAGGGAAATGAAGGCTTAATACGGGGTTATTAAATTATGAAAGGATATTGTAGGGCAGATGTAGAGAAGACAGTTCCCCTTTTGGGGAACCAGCAGCCAAATATATAAGAAAATTGGTTATAAATCCAATCAGGAAGTCTGGAGAAATCTTACCCAGAGAGTGGTCAGAATATAGAATTAGTGCCATAAAAAATAGTTGAGACAAAGATATTTAAGGGAAAGCTTGACAATTCACCAAATATCCTCAGACAGCACCTTCTAAACCCACTTCCATCTCGAAGGCCAAGGGCAGCAGATACATGGGAACACCACCACCTGCTTCTTTCCCTTCAAACCATACCCCATTCTGGAAATATATCTGTTCCTTCAGTGTCACTGGGTCAAAGTCCTGGAATTTTCTCCCTAACAGCATTGTGGGTCAACCTACAGCACATGGACTGCAGCAGTTCAAGAAGGTGGCTCACCACCACCATCTCAAGGGCAACTAGGGATGGGAAATAAATGCTGGCCAGCTGATGATGTCCATATTCCACAAAATGATTAAATAAAAAGAAACACATGAGGGAGAAGTTAATACAAAGTTAATACTGCCAGCCGTGGCTCAGTCTTGCCTTTGAATCACCAAGTTTTGGGCTCAAATCTCACTTCAGTTCTTGAGCAAAAAGTCAAGACTGACACTCCAGTGCAATGCTACATACGTACTGTACTGTCAGAGATTTTACCTTCCTGATAAAATGTTAGACAGAGCCCCCATCAGCCTACTTTGGTGATGTAGAAATTCCATACAATATTTGAACAGCTACCCCTAATATCCAGGGCAATGCTTTTCCTTCAAACAACATCACATCAACAAATTATTTGGAATTATCGCATTGCTGTTTATGGGAGTTTGCTATGGGTAAATTGGTGACCATGCTTTCTATATTGTAACATTGACTAAACTTGCAAAATTGGTTGTAAATAAATTTCAGCTATCCATTGGTCATGAAAAATGCGATAAAAATGAAAGTGTCTCTCTCTCTATTGTTGTACTGGATTAAAAGGATAAACATCAGCATTTGTTTTATGTATTTGGGGATATTGGCACCACTGGCTGGGCCAGCATTTATTGCTTGTCTCTAGTTGCCCTTAAGAAGGTGGGGGTGAGCTGCCTTCTTGAATCGCTGCAGT
Organism: Chiloscyllium plagiosum; assembly: GCF_004010195.1. Taxonomy (NCBI): domain Eukaryota; kingdom Metazoa; phylum Chordata; class Chondrichthyes; order Orectolobiformes; family Hemiscylliidae; genus Chiloscyllium; species Chiloscyllium plagiosum. The sequence continues at coordinate 11,791,555 of NC_057740.1, forward strand.
CCACCTGCTGTGGGTTGACCCACAATGCCATTAAGAAGGAAATTTCAAGTTTCTGACCCAGTGACATTGAAGGTACAGCAATATATTTCCAAGTCAGGATAGTGAATGGCTTGAAGGGGAACTTTCAGGTAGTGGTCTTCCCAAATGATTGTTGTCCCTGTCATTCTAGATGCACGTGGTTGTGGGTTGGAAGGTGGTTTAAGGATCTGAGGTGAACTGAATAGAATTGAATTGAATTTATTGTCACGTATACCAAGGCACAGTGAAAAGCTTTGTGAGCAATACAGGCAGATCCCATAGTTAAGTAGCATAGATAAGTAAATAGTAGGTAAATAGTAGCAAAAACACAGGTACAGGTGAATGTTAACAGTTTGAGAGTCCATTCAGTATTCTATCAACTGTAAGGTAGAAACTGTTATGAAACTGGCTGGTGCGTGTTCCTTCTTAATGGGATGGATCTTTGAGAATACTTGCGGCCTTTCCTTGACAACGGGCCTGGTAGATGAATTCTATAGATGGGAGGTTAGCCTTTGTGATTGTCCAGGCCAAGTTTGAATTTCAGCAATGCATCTTATAGATGGTATACACCACTGCTTTGGAGGTTTGATGGTGGATGGAATGAATGTTTGTGGATGTGGTGTCAATCAGGTGTACCACTTTGTCCAAGATGGTGTCAAGCTTCTTGAGTGTTGTGGGAGTTACACAACATTGGTAACACCTTTGAATGTCAAGAGCAGTGTTTAGATTCTCTTGATGGAGATGGCCATTACCTGGCACTTGTGTGGGTGAAGTTTATTTGCCACTTATCTGGATGTTGGCCAGGTTTGCTGCATTTGGACATGGAGGTGTCTCCAATGCCTGGATACCATTTCTTAGGTAAAGGGCATAAGACTATCTACAGCTTTCCAGCTATGGTCTGATCTAGTATTTTGTTTGGTATACTAACCATATTACATTAATCATATAATCCCTACAGCACAAAAAGAGACTATTTGGCCCATTGAATCTGCACTGACCCTCCGAAGAGCATCCCATCCAGACTCATAAACACACATGGGACTTTTTTGACATGGCTAGCCCACCTAACCTGCATACCCTAGACACTACAGGGCAATTTTTAAGCACGGACAATCTTCCTATCCTGCAAATCTTTGAAACACAAAGAGGAAATCCACGCAGACATGAGGAGGATGTGCAAACTGCACAGACAGTCGCCCAAGAATGGAACTGAACCTGGGTCCCTAGCACTGTGAGGCAGCAATACTAACCACTTTGCCACTGTGTCACCCATGACTGTTAGCTTTTTTCTGACTTTCAAATAAGATTCCCAAATACCTTTGAACTGTAGCTTTATGCAATCTTTTTCCATCCAAATATTATTCTTCTCCTCTATTCGTCTCACTAATATCTGTAACCTACATTATATCTTCCTACATTATATTCCATTCATCTGCCCATTCATTAACCTGTCTATGTTCCATTCCAGATCCTGCAGGTAACAGGAACAAATTCTATAATCCTGCAAGTAATACAATCCAGGCTGCTCTATACTGAATGTAACATGGCCCGGACTAGATTATCCTGCATAATAAGATGTGCTGCAGGGAACATGGTCCAGATTGTGTTATCTTGAATGGGACACAGCCCCGACTCCGATATCCTGAATTTAACATGGACCAGGTTGAGTTACCTTGAAATATGGGCCAGACTCCTTTATCCGGCAAAATAATTGTGCAACTCAAAACAATTGAGCAGTCGAAGAGAAGACCATAAGACCAAGGACAGAAATTAGGCTATTTGGGCCATTGAATCCACTCTGCTATTCAGTCATAACTGAAAGGTTTTTCAACCCCATTCCTCCACTTTCTCCTCATAACCTTTGATCCCCTTGGCAATCAAGAACTTATCTGTCTCTGTTTTAAATATACTCAATGACCCAGCCTCCACAGTCTTCTATTGCAATGAATTCCACAGATTCACTACTCTCTGGCTAAAGACGTTTCTCTTTATGTCCGTTCTAAAAGGTCTTCCCTTTACTTGAAGGCTGTGTCCTCAGGTCTTCGTCTCTCCTACCAGTGGCAACATCTTCCCAACGTCCACTCTGTCCAGGCCATTCAGTATTCTGAAAATTTCAATCTGATCCCTCCTTATCCTTCTAGTATAGTCCAGAGTCCTCAAACATTCCTCATATGTGAAGCCTTTCATATGTAAGAATTTAAGCGGGTAAAGTAAAGCAGGTGCAAGATAATTAATATAAAATTGGAACAAGTGATGCTGACCTGATGCCTGATACCAACTTGCAGTTACATCGATCCCTGCCTCATTTCACTTCTTACCCTTCCAGATGACCAAAAGGCTTTGCAATGTCTAGTCCTGACTTACTTTGTGGCAATAAAGCCTACGGAACAATTTTGGACAATCATCAGGAATGATTTCTTCAAATGCGTCGAATTCCTACAGTGTGGAAACAGGCCCTTCGACCCAACAAGTCTACACTGAGCCTCTGAAGAGTAGCCCACCCAAACCCATTCCCCTACCCTATTACTTTACATTTACCCCTGACTTATACACCTAACCTACACACTATGGGCAATTTAGTATGGCCAATTCACTTAATGTGCACATTTTTAGACATGTTTCATTCTTGACAGGGAAGTTGCAGCCATTGTCGGTCACTAAATACCTTCTCCCATTCAGTAGCTTTAAAAGCTTCACACAGTGCTTGAGCCCTTCACCGTAGAAAAACTACTTGTCACTTTTATTTTGTTTCTTTCATCTGAAGGACAAAATTTGGAAGTTCCAAGTCAGATGGTCAGTCAGGTGGAACCACTTACATCCAAAGGGGAATTGGCTTGGGTAACACAGTGGAACATTGACGGGGCAGTATAAGTGAATTCAACAATTTCTGGAGGGAGAAGGGAATGAAAGATATGGTGAGAATATCATTTTTGTGGCCTGTAATCGATCAAAACAGGACAGCATTGTTGAGTTTAATGGGTTTTTCTAAGGTTACTCGAAAGTGCAGCAAACTCAGTTGAGAAGAAGAAAAAGCTAAAACATCCTTGTCACAGCAATCGTTCAAATCGAAAACCTTAGGTGTTGGGCTAACGCTCATCATTAAAGACAATATGGAATAAGAGTATGCATCAAGGTTAATAACATGATGCTTGGATTTCAGCAGAGTTAGAGTCTTGGGTTCTGATAACTATCTGGGTCCTGTGGAGGAGATCTGAAATGGTTTTCCTAACTGCCTCTCAGATGTTGCCTTTGGATGTCTTTCAAATCTTACTCTACAGGTTTCTCACCCAGGAGTCAACCTGACTTAAAAACTGCCTGTGTGTGAGGGGAAAGTCTCAGGCACAAGGTTGCTTTGCAAATGTAGAGTGAAAGTAGGGAAGGAAGTATTGGGATCACGGTTTATTCATAACTAGGCAAGGGAGTGCAGGTTAAGTCACTGCTACAATTATGGAGTCAGAAATATAAGCAAGCCTTTTTGGACCAGGAACAAACACTTTACCTTCTCTCTTGGCCCACAAGCAGTGCTGTAAAAACCGTGATTTGGAGATGACGGTGTTGGACCTGGTGTTGTGTGATTTTTAACTCTGTAAAAAACAATTTACCTTTTTTGTTTGATCCTTCTATTCTTTGTTTACATGTAAGGAATACTGAATGAAAAGGATTAAAGTTGAAATATCTGTAAGATTGGAATAGCTGGTGTATCTGATCCCTTCCCTTTGTTAGAGCCGAAAGTGGGAAGGTTCAAAATGGTTTGAGATCATGTTTGAAAATTGAAAAAAACATGAAATTCTTTTCAATCCAAAAGCCACTCGTCTTGAGAGATTAAAATTAACCTCTTGATCTCGGGGTGACAAAAATGCATGGTCAAAAAGGAAAGGAAACACATTATTCAGCTACACCAAGTAAGCCCAGACAGCCTCATTAATGTAATACAACTGCTGGATGTCAGTGCTGGTGGAATAAGGAAGGCATTACATCATGTTCAGCAGGATGAGTAATGCAGTTTAGCCCATCAGTTCAAAGACAACCTTGATAGGCTGCTCCCTTATCATGTGGGCTTTTGTTTCTTTATAAGAAATCTAGTTCTGCATAAATAAAATTGTAGCAAAATACAATTGAAGCTTTTTAAAAAGACTCTGGTTTCTTCATCCAGCAAGTCTAATAGTGGTTATCTATATGCCCAATTATTAGTGTCTAGAATTTACTATTTTTGCAGCTGTAATTTGGCTTCAGGACTGATCAGCCTGAATCAAGGCTTGTCCAGCAGGAGTTTAAATGCTAGCAATTTCTTTCAAAAATATCTCCTTTTAAAGGTAAAAACAAACGTGGGCACTTAACTGCACAACTTGATTAAGTGATACAAATTAGTTAACCTGAAACTAGAAACTCAATGCGTCATCTTGTTAATTATGGAGTTGTGTCAATTATCTGACAATTTACATTATCAGCCAGGGTGACTCTCTCTGTTGTTGCAGCCTAATTGAAGTCTCGCTGTCATCTTTACTGCAAATATCTCAAATAATTCACACATTCAGGTTTCCTAAAGAGTTCTGTCAATCATTATGTTTGTAAGGCTTTTGCTTGCTTCTCAGGAATTACACTGAATTATAGACAAAATGTAGCACAGAAAACAGACCATTCAGCGCAACTGCTAAGCTTTGTTCCTGATGAAGGGTTTATGCTTGAAACGTCGATCCTCCTGCTCCTCAGATGCTGCCTGACCTGCAGTGCTTTTCCAGCACTACACTCTCGACTCTGATCTCCAGCATCTGCAGTCCTCACTTTCTCCTAGAGCTTCGTTCCATCCTCCTTTATCTCACATCAACATTTGATGTTTATCCAGTGCGCCCAACAACATATCACGTTGAAGAAGTTCCTTACAAAAGCCTCTCTCCTTAAGTAACCAAACTGGGAGAAGAATGTGGAGGAGGGTGTATGACAATGATGTAGTTAGGATTTCAATCTAATCCAACATGAAAATCAACCACTACAAACAGGAATGCCACACCCACGTCCCTAACCAATTTTAAGGAAGATACTGAGGATGTTGCAATTTGGAAACAAACTTAAAGAATGCTGGAGAAACTCAGCAAGTCTGGCAGCATCTGTGGAGAGAGAAACAGAATTGAAGTTTTGAGTCCAACATGACCCCTCATTGGTTCTGATGGAAAAGTTGCAAACAGTGATGGATGTACCCTCCAAAGTGACTGCTGACTGCCTTACAATGATTAAGGAGGAATGTGCGAGTAAGATTGAATTATATATGTGGTCGACAGGGGCCAGTAACCCAAAACAGCCTCAATTAAATATGACAGCAACGAAAGGAAGACCAAGAATTTGTTGCCTTTCATTGGTAATGTATTTAAAGTTATCCCGTCCAAAGACCCAATGAACTGGCCAGAAAGACCTATTTAAGTATCAATGGCAATATCATGATTGTAGACAACTTGTTGGTATTTGATGAACGGTTTGCTGCAACAAGATATCCTGGCCAAATTATATCATTTTTTACAAACCCACCGACTCCCACAGCTACCTGGATTACACCTCTTCCCACCCTATCTCTTGCAAAAATGCCATCCCATATTCCCAATTCCTCCGCCTCTGCTGTATCTGCTCCCAGGAGGACCAGTTCCACCACAGAACACACCAGATGGCCTCCTTCTTTAGAGACCGCAATCTCCCTTCCCACGTGGTTAAAGATGCCCTCCAACACATCTC
>NC_057740.1:11798549-11805525 GCF_004010195.1 Chiloscyllium plagiosum
TTCGGATGCTGCCTGACCTGCTGTGCTTTTCCAGCACCACTCTAATCTAGACTCTGGTTTCCAGGATCTGCAGTCCTTGTTTTTACCTACTGATTCTTTGGCTTGCTTGCAGTCTGGACCTGAGTATGTAACAAGCTTGCTGAGATGCCCCCAAACTAATAGGGAAGCCGGGTGTAGGGTCCAGATGGTTAAATCCCTTTTGAAGCAAAACACTGATTTTTATAGCAGTTACGTTGGTAAACAACTGGAAAACCCTGCTCCAGTGAGGCTTATCATTCTCAGGATTGTTGACGGCTAGAAATCTGAAGACTTTCCCCCTATCCTACTGAAAAGGTTGATTTCACAGTTGAGTCCATGGGACTATAAGAATGTTTGTAAGAAAGAATAGTCTTACTGGGAGCAGTAGGCGGTAAACTACAATGGACATCTTTGTGTATGGTCATTGCCATACTTTGGACAAGGGCAGGTATGAACAGGGGACTTTAACTGAAAAAGTGCAGCCATTCAAGAGGCAGCAGACCAGTGGTCATCATACCTTATCTGTGCAATTGAGGGAGTTGTTCAGAGGAACTACAGGAAGTTTACTTCAATGCAGAACAATGGCTGTTTGGGACATACCCAATGACAAAGAGACCATTCAAGGTCAGACCAGAACCATTGTCCATATCAGAATCAAGGTCAAAGTACTCAAGCCAAAGATGTCCCAATCTTCCAAGAATGAAGGAACACATTCTGGATGAACATCCCCACTACTGGAATTGATGCATTAGAGACTTAGTGGGAGATAGGGCAATAATTATATACTAGGAGAAAGTGAGGACTGCAGGTCCTGGAGATCAGAGTTGAGAGGGTGTGCTGGAAAAGCACAGCAGGTCAGGCAGCATTCAAGGAGTAGGAGAATCTCCTGCATATAGAAGTGTTATCTATGGGAAAAATCTTGAGAAGAGATGTGTATGGCAATGGTTTTTGAAAGGGTTAATATTTGAAACTGCAGTTTTAAACTCCACTCATTCTGATGATATTACGGCTTGGGTGGGAATAAGGTAGAACATCTTCAGATCTCATGCAGTGAAGACCTCATAACCTTAGGAGCAATCTTGTTAAAACCAGAGCTTCTTCTTGGGGCTGTTCTTTATTGCTGCAAAACAACTCGGTCCTGTGACCCAGTCAAAAGAAATCAGACTGGTGGCAACATGCTACCCATAAATACCTCAGTGATCATCAATTGGAACCCTAATTGGTTAAACCTTCTGTAAACAAGAGGAAATGCAGATAATTCAATTGCATAAACTTCTCCCAAGGCTCAAATCAGATTAAGAAAGAGCTGCATTTCTGCAGCACCTTTCACAAGCTCAAATTGCCCTCAAGGGTTTTATATCAATGGAGTAGTTTTGAAATATAGTCACTGTTGTAATGTTGGAATTGTGGGAGTGAATATACACATTTCAAGGATAAATAAATGATACTCATATAATGACCAGATGAATATTTTCAAAATAATACTAACTGAGGCATACAAAATTGGCATTGTTACCTAGAGAACTTGCTTGCTCGTTTTTAAATAGTAAAACAGGATCTTTTCCACCCACTTCAATGATGTCAACTATTTATCTGTTGGGCAACATAGTTTTCACTCAGTTGCAGTACTGAGGTGTCAGTGTAGGTTATGTGCTTGAGCCCCGTAGTGGAGCTTTGAATCAACAATCTTGTGATCCGGAGACAAGACAGCCAATCACTGAACCATGGCCGACACTGACAACACAGTAAAGATCAAAAAATGAACAAGGGACCTTCCAGTTCACACTGGCTCAAAAACATGAGGGGAGTTCTCACTTAGAGAAATTAAAGAGACAATATTTAGAAGCAAGTATAAAACAATCTAGAACATTTCTAACCTTTTGAGTTTATTGGAAGGAGAATGAATAATGGAAATGTTGAAATTTATTAATTTCAGAGGATCATTTAGTTGTTTCTACAAGAGGACTACTTTTGCATGTAAATGAATTTCAACCCTTACATGAAAGCATTCAACATGGCCTCAAGGATAGAGCTTTAACAAAACTACTTTACAATTGGAATGATTAAAAAAAAACTGACTACCACAAGCTCAATATTTTAAAAATAAAACAAGAAAAGGAATTACCCAGTAGGAGCTAGAACCTTCTGGAGAACAGGGGAGAAAAGTAAGTAAGTAGATTGGGGATTTAAATAAATTAATACTATTAAATTAAAATAATTTTCTCAGGGGAAGAATGGTTAATGTAAAATAATAGTGCTGATTCAAATGAATATGATATGAATCACTCAAGTAATTATAATGCAATAAAGTATCTAATAACATAATGGCAAAGTTCATGTCTTATTATTTTCTTCACTGATAATATTTTTTATTAATCATCCTTTTAATAATGCACTCTAGGTATGCCGCATGGAATGTTTAATCTGTCCTGACTAAAATGCTCGGGTAAGGTATGACAATTTTCTAGTGGCTCACGTAAAATCAAAACAATAAATAATCTAGACAAACTGGTTATCAGAACCCTCTATAAATATAAATAAATCCATGCCTTTTGTACGATGTACAGGCTGAGCTCCAAACTGACTTGAAATATCCAGGTCCTATGTTTCAACTGTAATTTAGAATTGAGATAATTGTATGCTTGCTGCAGGATTTGCTTCAGTATCCTGCACAGTCACTCTGCTATATTTCTCCCAAACCTCTCTCCAGCCTGATCACATTCATTCATCATCTCTCACCTTACCTTCTTACCCTCACCACAGTATTTTGTTTTCTGCATTGGCTACTCCTTATGTATTCCTCTCACATTCATTCCTTATTACAAACAGTACTGCATAACAAACTTTAATATTGTAATAAAGATATTTAAACATCAGAAACCATTTTATTCCTGATATTGCTAAAATAAGCAAATCAATACAGATTTAACTCAAAATAAAATTATCAATTCTTTTTATTTCACTTTGCTTGTCATGCACTCTTTCTTCTACTTTCTCATTCTCTGTGTGTTCTAACTTCATTTTTAACTGAAATGTCAAATTTTGTTGCACAAAGATACGTTCAATATGAAGTGCTTGCTCCTCACTATTGGGACAAGTCTAACTTCTAGTGAAAACTTGAGTTGTACCGACCTGGTTTCTCGATCTGGAGCATTGTATAAGTTGCCTGGGTTTACATATTCTAGGAATTAAAGGACTTTAAAGTTAGGCTTTTGATCTAGCCTGACCATTTCCTACTGACCAGATGAGGTTAAAATTAATACATTCCATGAGCCTTCATTTGGATTATGTTTGAGCTAGAACAGCCAGCACTCTGTCCAGTTCATTTCTTCACACCCAGCTTCTCCTTGGTTGTGAACAACCTGGGCAACGGCACTGGAGCTTAGATCCATCAACACATCGCTTGCACCATTGCTTTTATGCTTTTCCCCCGCTGTGACGCCCGTCTCAGGTCTGTGGTACAACAACTCTGCAGAAGAGTTCATTTGAATTTGGTGAAGGAGTTCATTTTTCTTGACTTACTGTTCAGGCAGCAGGCGTTGCATAATTAGCTTGGTAGGCGATGGAAAGTTGTTTAGGGTGCACTTAGCATTCATTAATGTGCTTTCTTCTACATTAACACTACACTGAGTTAACGTCATCATAACACTTACAGAGTGGCAAAACTCACCACCAAATTTTTCAAAAATGCATTTAACATTCATAATTACTGCAGTTCCCTTTTATTCCCTGATGAAAAACAGAAAGATGGTGCTGTTAAATGGAACATCTTCTAACTTCAACCATATCAATTGTTACCTTTCCTTCCTGATTTTCTTCCCTGTTCTCCTGAAGGATCTGACTGTTGCAGAGGGACTGTGGTGGTTTCATTACCACCTGATGCCTTCAGGTATTTTTTCAGTGTCTCTATTCATCCACTTGAAACTAGCCATGCAGTGTCCCACTAACCATTCAATTGTGCAGGGTCACAACTGATAGTTGTTCTATCTTTATTCAGTTGGGTCTAATTTCTGATGAATGTTGTTCTCCTAAGTCACTCATAATGCATTTCTGTGCACTGTTTTTAATGCATGCATTGATCCTTTTACAGTACACCTGAAATGTACATTCTATATTCCATACAAAGCCTGCTTTCAGTCTGGGATCACTGATGAGCAATCATTAATGAGAACACTGGTCTATTTTTCTTTCCTGAAGTAGGGACACTAGAATTAATTACTGAGCCCCCTACTATGCTTTTGAATGAGAAAATGAAAGAGAAAAGAAATTGGCAGAAAAATCTCATTTACAGAAATTAATTAAGTGCAATATGTTGAAAATGAGCTTTCATTCAATTTGTCACATGCTTGTTAATGTGTTCATGATTTTGTTATCAGACACATCTAATTGACCCTTATGTCATGTGCTAACACAGGCATCACAGCAGGGGGAAAGCATAAAAGCAATGGTGCCTGTTTTAATTGAGGTTTCCATGACTACAAAAGAAAAATGGCCTGCTGCAATGATATAGTATTGCCTCACTAATCAATAATTACTGGTTGGCAATTTTAAGTTTCGTGCATATATACTATGCAAATAAATTGAGGTATAATTGGAAATAAACAGTAAGTTAATTCTTGATTTTTTTTCTAATTTTAAAAATTAATTTGTAGTTTTGGACTGAAGGTTTTTAATGCTTAGCATTTTTCACAACTCCTGGAAGCTCCATGCTTGTGATCACTATGTTATGTGATTATTGAGTTACTAATCATGCTGGGCACCACTGAATAATTCACCTACCATGCCTGCAAACCAAATTGTGGCTGCAACTAACCCTATTCACCCATTGCTAGTTAAAACAGTACATAATCAAATATATTTCTTTACTAATAAACTAGATGTTAAGAATAAATCATTTTCCACCATAAAATGAAGGAGTGAAATGAAAGTGAAAATACTGATGTCTTGAGCTTTCAAGGCCATTCTTGTCAAATGAAAACCTGTCATGTTTATAATCAATACATTGAAGGCCTGTCTGAAATAACTTCAAAATGAATGAAGCATTCCAAAAGAGAACTGTTTTTAGGAAACAGAAACATGGAAACATAGAAAATAGGCGCAGGAGTAGGCCATTCGGCCCTTCAAGCCTGTACCACCATTCAATATGATCAAGGCTGATCATGCAATTGTCAGTATCCCAGTCCCACTTTCTCTCCACACGCCTTGATTCATTTAGCTGGTAGTAATTTGACCAGCTCCCTCTTGATTATATCTAATGAACTGGCCCCACCAGCTTTCTATGGTACAGCATTCCACAGGTTCACAACTCTGTTTGAAGAAATTCTTCCTCATCTCAGTCCTGAATAGCTTACCCCCTATTCTTAGACTTTGATGGCAAAGTTGTCAAATTAGCTTCAAATTAACCTCACATTTGGAATTACTTGTTGCTGTTGAGTATTCATTCTCTACATACAGAAGTAAAATCGTCTGAACTCATTCTTATCGATTCTGGTTGGAGCAAACGGTCTGTTTCTGTGCTGTATAACTCTCTTCTTATAGACTCATACAGCAAGGAAACAGACCGTTTGGTCCAACCAGTCTATGCCGAACATAATCCCAAACTAAACTAGTCCAACTTGCCTGCAGCTGGCCCATTTCCCTCCAAACCTTTCCTAATCATGTACTCACCTAAGTGTCTTTTAAACATTGTAATTGTACCCACACCCATCACTTCCTCAGGAAGTTCATTCCACACGCGAACCACCCTCTATGTAAAAAAATTGTCCCTCATGTATTTTTAAAATTTCTCTACTCTCTCCTCAAAAATATGCCCCCTAGACTTGAAATAACCCATTCTAAGGAAAATACACTTACCATTAACCCTATCTATACCCCTTATGAGTTTATAAATCTCTATAAGGTTACCCCTCAATCTATGCTCCAGTGAGAAAAATCCCAGTCTCTCCTTATAACTCAAACCTTCAATGGTCAGCAACATCCTGGTTAATCTCTTCTGAATCCTCTCTAGCTTAATAATTTCCTCCTTATAACAGGGCCACACACCATCGAAGGAGAAAAAAAACCCTTTACTAATGTGGTTTTGAACAAGACAAGGAGACAAACGCAATGGTCAGAACGGAACTGTGATATGCAGAGAAGGAGCTCCCAGGTCCACTCGCTGGTGCTTGCTGAATGAACAGATTCTGGCTGTCGAACAGTTGAAGTGCAATGTGTGAGTTGGAACATAAAGGAAAATTCCTCATTCCTGGCTGCCATTCAGTGATTCCTGCTGGAAATTACTCTATGCTGACATTCCTGCGAAGTTACAGGCTACTCAGCTGTATCAAACCCCGATGAATTTCAACTTTTCCAAGGCTTTGGGAATTGTGCAATAAGTACGTTCCTCACCACCCAAGAATTGTTATGAAAAAATAGCACCTGTTTTCGTGCAGGTGCTCTCGATAACATTCAGGGACCAATTTTCCTGAAATTTATGAAATGTCTTTTTACTAGATGTAAACCTTATGACAGGGGAGCCATGAGGCCTGTCCTTTGCCCATTTGTCATTGCTCCTGCAACTTGTACCTGCAATAGCTGCAGGGTCAACCACGTCATGTATAAGGAATAGAGGGGGCATTCCCAAATGCTATAACTCTCTGATTTTCTCTCGGTGCCACTTTCCAGCAAGTCTGAACAAGATATGGGTTGATTCTAACAGATCAGGGTTGGACCCTCTACTTTTTGTCATTTACATAAATGATTTGGATGCGAGCATAAGAGGTATGTGTGGAAGTTTGCAGATGACACCAAAATTGGAGGTGTAGTGGACAGCGAAGAGGGTTACCTCAGATTACAACAGGATCTTGACCAGATGGGCCAATGGGCTGAGAAGTGGCAGATGGAGTTTAATTCAGATAAATGCAAGGTGCTGCATTTTGGGAAAGCAAATCTTAGCAGGACTTATACACTTAATGGTAAG
>NC_057740.1:11807965-11837754 GCF_004010195.1 Chiloscyllium plagiosum
TGCAACATTTAAGAGGCATTTGGATGGGTATATGAATAGGAAGGGTTTGGAGGGTTATGGGCCGGGTGCTGGCAGGTGGGACTAGATTGGGTTGGGATATTTGGTCGGCATGGATGGGTTGGACCGAAGGGTCTGTTTCCATGCTGTACATCTCTATGACTCTATGACAAAGACATTAGGTCAGTGGTAAAAGTCTTTTCTCAGCATTGGTCTCTTCTGGAGGTCTTGAGAATGGCCCAATCCAGTAGGTGGATGATGGTGGATAAGCTCAAGCTCCAGCCTCATTTCAGAAACTTGGTTCTGCTTGAGATTGGGTCTGAATCAGGCATGCAGTAGGCGGTGTTAACAGCTGAATGTAGATAATTCTGGCTTTTCCAATGCTCAAGCATTGCAAGAGGGGAGGAAAATTGCACCCTCCCTCTCTAGCCGGCATGTCGTATGGATTTGCTGAGTGACTGCTGAGTGAGTATGTGAGGTAGCTGATGGAGTGAGAACGAACCATGCAGTCACTTCCCAGGTCACATTACCTGTCACTGGTAAATTACAACTGGTCACAGCCAAGGTCTGCTGATATATTCATGTGTCAACTCTCCGCCAAAGGCAGTTATATTTAATACTGGGCATGAAATGTGTTAAACAATATCTGCTGGCTAATGTAGTTCTGTCAAAGTTCTTAGAGTACATTAAACAGTTTTCCCTTTATCAATGGGGAAAATGCCAGTTAATTATTTTGCATTCAGCTGCCAATATGATTTCATGCACAGGTTTTCAATCACCCCCACCCCAATTGCGACATGTATGTATGCACACATGCCAGGACAGGATGAGCTAGGATTCTAAATGAATGAACATTGGCATGTGAAGGATGGCAAAGTGAGTGAGATGGAGGAAAGCAAATCAAAGCTTATAAAACTGATGAATCCGATCAGTGACAGCTTTAGCAGGGGGTTGGGAAGTGGGTGGGGTGGGAGGAACCTGATAGAATTGCAAAAGAAAATACATTCTGATCCCAGCAGTTACAGGCAAGATCAAGTGTATTTGGTGCAAGAAAATATACAGAAGGGTTTTGTTTTTCATCCAGTGATATCCAATCCATCCTAACTCTAATCTTTAAATTGGTTTTCTTTTATTAAGTGGCAGGTAAAATGAGAAGTGCTATTTTACGTCTGTGTCAACTCTTCACTAAAACAGCTATATTAATACTGGATTATAAGTTGCGGACATGTAACTTGTCAAATAATATTTGATGATTGTCAGTGAGGCAAAAGCAGTTCATAATCCCCACATTAAATAATTTTCTGTTTATCAACAGGTAAAATCCTACTTAATTATATTGTGCAACTTTGCCAACAAGAGTCCATCTAGTGTACAGGCTCTCAATTTCACTCACCTTAAGTATCAACTCATTTTTCTTTTTAGGTCATTCATAAAAACACTGATCTGGCAAATGAACCACATCGCACAGTGTATTTTGGCATGGTGTGGTCTCCTGAGCATGCAGCACTATTGACTTGAAGAGTGTTGATGGTCATACTGGGTCAGGACACACAGGAAGGAAGAGGAAAGTTGCCAGATTGAGTATTCTGTTACAACTGGTTTAGATAAATCACTCAATGTACTCAGGAAAACCAGCCTTACTGAGCCTCTGTAATAAAAAAACTAAGTAATTTCACATTGGATGATAGAATCTAGAAATTGTAGGAATGTCAACCAGCCCCCTGGTGACTGCTACTCCTGATCTCCAGGACCCCGCATGCGTGCACCTCACCCTCTCCACCCAACCATTATTCAATTATTCCCCGAGTTGTTGATTGCTCCTTGATACCTGACCCAAACTTCAATTCCCCTGGCTGCTTCCAGTTATTCTCCCTGCCCACATTTAAAGGCACTGATCTCTGCCATGCCCCAAAACCTTGCTATCCTAGATCATGGCACATCATCTGCTCCACTCCACCACTCTGAGACTATGTGTGTAAATGTGGTCCATCATCCAGAGCCCCTCAATTGTAATCATTCACATTCAGGGTAATTATAAAATGTAAATGCTCCCAAATTTAGAAGCTACTATCTCCCAGTTGGTAGCTGGCCTCCATTAGCTCATCCACTGGGAGGTACTTTCATGCAAATAATCTGTGAGTACTGTCAGGCCATTAGAACACAGCCAGAAGCTGATCAGACATACACTTTCCTTTGAGGATGGTGCTCATGTCTAATAACATATTATCCTCTCTACCTGTTTTTTAAGCTACTCCTTCACGAAGGTAAAAATCATTATCATTACCCTGCTGGACAATAGAACTGCTCTCTTATTAGAGAGAGATAGGTTTAGGGTGAGAGGGGAAAGATTTAAAAGGGACCTAAGCAGCAACATTTTCACACAGAGGGCGGTGCATGTATGGAATGAGCTGCCAGAGGAAGTGGTGGAGGCTGGTACAATTACAGCATTTAAAAAGCCTCTGGATAGTATTTGAATAGGAAAGGTTTAGGGGCATATGGGCCAAGTGCTGGCAAATGGGACAAGATTAATTTAGGATATTGATTTAGCATGGACAAGTTGGACCGAAGAGTCTGTTTCCATGCTGTACATCTCTATGACTCTATGACTGATGGTGTTTTAACTAGAGGGTCACCATGCCTCAGGTGAGGGAAAAGCCTGAAAAGGAGGGTCTTTTATGGCAACTACAGCTGGTGCAGAAATTGAACCTATGCTGTTACCATTACTCTGCATTGCAAACCAGCTGTCCAGTCAAATGAGCTAATTGACCCCTTTAATTATAGAATGCCTACAGCGTGGAAGCAGGCCATTCAGCTCAGGTTCACACTAACCCTCCAAACACCATCTCACCCAGACCCATCCCATCCCTGTAGACCCATATTTCCCACAGCCAATCCACCTAGCCTACACATTCCTGGACACTATGGGCACCTCAGCAAGGCCAATCCACCTAACCTGCACATCTTTGGTCTGGGGGATGAAATGGGAGCAAACCCATGGACACATTGGGAGAAAGTGCAAGCTCCACATTGACAATCGCCCAAGGGTGGAATCAAACCTGAGTTCCTGTGCTGCCCTCTAATTCTAGTTTTTTTAGGTTACTTACAGTGTGGAAACAGGCCCTTCGGCCCAACAAGTCCACACCGCCCCGCCGAAGCGCAACCCACCCATACCCCTACATTTACCCCTTACATAACACTACGGGCAATTTAGCGTGGCCAATTTACCTGACCTGCACATCTTTGGACTGTGGGAGGAAACCGGAGCACCCGGAGGAAACCCACGCCTACACGGGGAGAACGTGCAAACTCCACACACTCAGTTGCCTGAGGCGGGAATTGAACCTGGGTCTCTGGCGCTGTGAGGCAGCAGTGCTAACCACTGTGCCACCGTGCCGCCCACTAGCTCTTTGTCTGAACATTTGCTCTGCTGCCCCAATATACCTTTAAGAGATTGGTCACTGCCTCTTTGACAGGATGTGACATATTAGTCCCATGACTTATGTCCAATATACAGCAATAGCAGTAGATATTAGATATACATAGGTTGGAGTTTTTCAAAAATTTTCTGGTGTAGTGTGAATAATCATGAGACAGGTGGGAAAATATGGTGAGACTGAAAATAAATCAGATTCTCGATATCAAGAATAATTGATTTTTCTCCTAAACTTTGAGGCTCAAAATCCCACCAATTACCTTATTTCCAAGTATTTGCATTTTATTAAAGTTCCAATTCACCTGACGTATATGACATTTCCAATTCTCTTCTCCTTCACTGAGAAACAAGACGTTGCAAATTCAAAGGATTGATAAGGTAGCAGGGAGAAGGTGTGGCATTTATCTTTACCGCGTTCGAAGACCATTGAGCATCTTCCTTCACCCTGCTGGGCTTTCCCACTTCACCTGGGCTAAGGTGCTAATCTGGGCTGCAATTGTTGTTCAGGCTGTCTTGGTCCAGTGGCATGACCTCTGTTGGATAAAGGACTATCCTCCACTCCCCTGCTCTTTCCACCAACACCTCCATGTCCCTGTCCATGCACGAAGAGTGCATCTTCCCTTTCCTCTGCTCTGATTACGGAGCTGAAAATGTGTTGCTGGAAAAGCGCAGCAGGTCAGGCAGCATCCAAGGAGCAGGAGAATCGACGTTTCGGGCATGAGCCCTTCTTCAGGATCTCCAGCACCTGCAGTCTTCACTTTCTCCTCTGATTACGGAGGCTTGAGTATAACAGGGAAAGGGGTAATTCCGGCATTGCAGCATCCAAAATGGTGTGTAGCTGAGCTTTAAATGTGACAAGGTGTTGTAGTAGCAAGTATTTCTGAAGTCACACAATTCCCTCGCCTGAGAGCCTGGTTGTTTAATTAAAGGGATGAAGAGTGGAGGATTGTGAAAGAAAGGTTACTCCAAGCCAAGGTGGACCGGGTGCCATTAATCTCATGTGACAAAACACTTTAACTGAAAACCAAAAAATAGTCTCACAGTTAACTCTATTCATACATTGTCTTTTCTTGAAGTAAAGAACTAACATGGGGTAGTATAGTGGTTCAGTGGTTAGCATTACTATCTCACAGCGTCAGGGATCCAGGTTCAATTCCACCTGCAGGCAACTGTCTGTGTGGATTTTGCACATTCTCCCCCTGTCTGTGTGAGTTTCCTCCGAATGCTCTGGTTTCCTCCCACAGTTCAAAGATGCGCAGGTTAGGTGGATTGGCCATGCTAAATTGCCTATAGTGTCTAGGAATGAGAAGGCTTGGTTGGTTAGCCATGGGGATAGTGTAGGGGATTGGGTCTGGGCGGGATGCACTTTGGAAGGTCCGTGTTGACTTGATGTGCCAAATGGCTGCTTCCACACTGTAGGGATTCTTTATTTTTCAACAAATCCTTGGAATCATAAAATCTCTACAGTGTGGAAACAGGCCATTTGGCCCAACAAGTACACACTGACCCTCCGAAGAGTAACCCACCCAGACCTATTCCTCTACCCTATTACTCTACTTTTCCCCAAATTAATGTACCTAGCCTACACATCCCTCAGCAAGTTAGCATGGCCAATTCACCTAACCTGCAAATTTTTGGACTGTGGGAGGAAACCGGAGCACCGAAAGGAAACCCATGCAGACACGGGGAGAATGTGCAAACTCCACACAGACAGTTGCCCGAGGCTGGAAGCAAACTCAGGTCCCTGGCGCTGTGGGGCAGCAGTGTTAACCACTGAGCCATAGTGCCACCTTGTTGTATAATTGTTACATTCTTCCCTTTGACATAAATGTACCAATTTTCACATGCAACTTGATATTCAGGATTGATTGATATCCCCTTGGAATGTCTTACTACATGAAAGATACTGTAGAAATTCATGTTCTTGTTGTTGACTTCTTTTTTCCTCATTCCTCTATTTAGGTGATGCTAAAACACAATTAAAGTAAAATCTTTCAGATGAAATGAATACTAACTTGGCTAACTTTTATTCCCAATTCCTAACTGCCCTGGAGCTGGTAATGGTGAGCTACCATCTTGATTTGCTTCAGCTTTTGGGGCTTAGGGGCTCCCACTGTGATGTTAGGAAGGGAGTTACAGGATTTTGACCCCGCGACAGTGAAGGAAAGGAAATGTAGTTCCATTTTAGGCATAGTATGGAGCTTGCAGTGGAACTTGTGAGTGATGATGTTCCCATGTCCTTTTAGGTGACAAGATGTCAAAGATGCTGTTGAAGAAGCCTTGGAGAGTTGCTCCCTGAATAGTTGCTCGCTCTGATCAGCTAACTCTGCACTGCCCTGTGAATAAAGCTGGGGAGTCCTGACTTGTCCATTTCTAATTGATCATGGACTGGCAAAAGTGGGAAATCTCATCAATAAACTACAAGAGGATGAAATGCATGCTGCAATTTCTAAAGCACATTTAACTACGCACGCACAATGCTTAATATAAACTGTCATTACACTGTCAAATTGCAGAAACCTACAACTCACTCCATTCAAAGTGTGCTGTGTCGAGAAACTGGGGAATAGATTTAGATTGATTCACTGACTGCAAAAACCAATTCAACTTCCTCCGATTTTGTTTCAAAGAAAATTGTTGAGATGACAATATTTGAGAGCTGTGAAGAATTCTGCTTTAATTGACAGCCCACTGAACTACAGTGGTGCAATAAAAGCCTGGTAACATTGAGCTGTGAAATAGGAATGCACAAAAGTGGTGTAATTCTATTCAAGTTAAGAGTAATGGATTTTTTAAAAAAAACTAGAAGCTCTGTCATTTAAAAAGCTTCACTTCTAATTTGTTTTGATATTTCTAATTGCTTCTGCTTTCTATTTTGTGAATTTGGCTGTCTTTTGGGTTATTAAAATGAAAAGCATCAAACTGGCAGAAAGTATGGCAGGAAGATCTATCATCTTTAACAGGAATTTATATTGGAGATTTTCATCCATCTAACGGTCTTTTGAAATAAGCAGTTCCTCTACAGCAGTTTTATTTTCCCTACCTTCATAATTATTTTGCCTTTCTCCCCATGAAATTTTAATATTTACTGACTTTGCTATTATGCCATAAAGAGAGAACTTGTTTGAGTGTGCTGTACACCTACTCTTCTCCGTTGTCACAAAGGTTGTATCACCTTGCAGCTAACATCCGACCCTTCTTGTCGTCGTTGTCCGTGAGGTTGGTACAAGCCTTGACAGTGAGTCTCAGCAAACTATTCTAGCAGGAAGAAAGGCATCAAAGCCCACAAATATATATCAATGACGTGGATGAAGAGTCTTAGTCTTGTAGGAAAAGTGCATGGACAAAGACTAGTGGTGAAGACATCTCAAAGAGACAGCCGAGGGATGTAGATAGGTTAAGAAAGTTTGCAAAAACATGGCAGATAATGTGGAAGAATGTCAGGTTATGCCCTTTGGCAGGAATAGTAGAAGAGCTGAATGTAATTTCAATGGAGAAAGACTGCAGGAAGCTACAGAACAGAAGGATGTAGGGAGTCCTCGCCCATGAATCACAAAAGAAAACTAGTATGAAAAGTTTGTTGGGAAATGGGACTGTTGGCCTTTATTTCATGGAATTCCTACAGTGTGGAAGCAGGCCATTCAGCCCATCGAGTCCATACCACCTGCCGAAAATCTTTCCACCCATATCCATCCCCCACCCTATCCTGATAACCCTGGATTTCCCATGACCAATCCACTTAGTGTGGACACTACAGGCAACTTAATGTGGCCAATCCATCTAACCTGCACATCTTTGGACTGTGGGAGGAAACTGGAGCACCCGGAGGAAACCCACGCAGACACAGGGAGAATGTGCAAATTCCACACAGGCAGTTGCCCGAGGATGGAATCGAACTCGTATCCCTGGTGCTGTGAGGCAGAACTGCTAACCACTGAGCCACCGTGCCTGCCTCTGTTCAGGGCCCCAGAGAGTTTTAAAAGTGAGCAAACCCTCATTGCCTCTGACTGCCTCAATTCAAACTCCCTTTGCCTCATAAGAATGGGAGGTGTTAAAATCAAACCACGCTTTGGCCTGAAGCCACTCCATTCCCAACTGGCACCATTTCATCTCAGTTCACTTTTCAGCTAGCTGGGACTCCTGAACTGGGGACTTCAGTGCTGCGTGCCTTCTGATATACCTTCTAAGTGTTTGGGTTCTTTATGTGCTTATATAGTCTAGAGAGTGAGAGTGAGAGAGTGTGTGTGTGTGAGAGAGACCACCCTTGATCTAATAACAGTCATTTAGAATAGACAAGTTTTAACCCTTTCAGACCCAGATACAAAATGTATCACCATCTGCACCTGAACAGCTGCTGCTTGCTCAGATAGGATGAACAGTAGTCATTAAAATGATTCTGTCAGACACCTATGTTCTTGATGTTTTATGTTCCTGTGGACCAACAGGAGTAGGACTGCTCCCCCCAGCCCATCTTGGACAAATTAAACCTTCCCAGACCCAACGTCCCTTGGCTACTTGTCTCACAGTTC
This sequence comes from Chiloscyllium plagiosum, assembly GCF_004010195.1. Lineage (NCBI taxonomy): Eukaryota > Metazoa > Chordata > Chondrichthyes > Orectolobiformes > Hemiscylliidae > Chiloscyllium > Chiloscyllium plagiosum. Next base: position 11,815,925 of record NC_057740.1, read on the forward strand.
ATGGAATCTTTTGTAAAGCTTGGGAGAGATTTTAGGTGAAATAAGCTTGGAAAACAGCAATCCAGCTACCAGGGCCATGGTATTAGAAGCTCTGAAACCAATCAGTTCTTTCCCTTGTCAAAACTTAGTCTTGTAGGAGAAGTAATAACAAACAGATCTAAAGGAGACTATTGGAAACTGAAAGTGCCCAATTTACACCAATTTATCACTAGATGTGATAACAGAAGACAGGGGTAATGATTTGAGTGCTTGGCTTTGGAACATGTTTCCTGTCAGCAGTAACTATTCAGCAATAATCTATTTTGCCTCAAGTTTTCTCTCCTTTTCATTCTAGCCTGCAAAGATATAGCTGGAACAGGTTGTGTGGGCACTGGTTATTCAGCAATCTGTCAAGGTGAAAATGAACATTTCATCATCTGGAGTGATTGGTAGAATTCACAAAGTTATGTCATGGACTGCTACGATTCATGGGTACAATCTGCTGTAAATGGGGAAGGCTATCACAGATGATTAAGTTTTGGAAGGTTTGGGGCTGAGATTCCCTCTCCTTGCCTGCATTCTCTGTCTCTGATATATACTTGCTTTTGAAGGAAGTGACACAATCTTTCATTTGGTGGCACCAGGGGCAGTGAATCGGGGATAGGAGTCAGGGTTGATGTTGAGCCTCCAAACTCATTCAGAGTTTCCTGTAATCCTTCCTTCATCTCCCATGAGAGCACAGCCCAGATGGAAGCTCTCCATTGGTGATTGGTTTTGGTGAGCAAGTGTCAGACATTCCACCTGCTTGGCCAGTCCAACTGTGACAGTTTATTGTTAATTCCACCATTCTGAACTGTACCTTCTTCCCTGGACCTTTACAGCACAGAAACCAGCCCAACTGGTCTATGCTCGTGTTTAGCTTCCTACATCAATACACTACCTCACTTCATCCTATGAGCACGTCCTTCTTTTCTGTTCTTCCTCATGTTCTTATCTGGATTCTAGTATTTTGCGCATTTCTCTGTTTAGTGGTAATACCACATGGTGCACCACAAGCAAAACTCTCATGAACAAACTGGTGTTTGTATTTGGCTCTGGCAGATGTGAACAGTCCTGACTGCTTGAATAAACTGCATCCACTGCAACTGGAGTGTTTGCATTGATTTTAACCTGCTCTCACCTTTACTTCTCCCAAAGGTAAATCCACCACAAGCTGCACTAGTAATTCGTGTGCATTCCCAGGCTGGATTCCCAGGCTGCACTGAATTAGGTGGAATCTGGGCTACCAACTCTCATGTCAGTTTCCTGATTTGGTTGAAGAAATTTCCCCAGCTTTCCTGCTTATGACTGCCACTCTGTCGCCAATCAAGAGAAGTAGAGAAGTCCCAATGTGGGATAGAAGGTGGGTGTCAATCCCAATGCTGCCAATATCCCCACCTCACCCCCGCCCCCACTGACACACACACACACACACACACACACACACACACACACATTGAGGCAACCTCCTAATAGCAGCTCTGTCGTTTTACAATTAAAGAGAGATAGGTAGCTGATGATACAGGTCCAATCAGAAGGTTGGGAGTTCTGGAATCTCAACAATCCTTTCACTAAGGTGGGCATTACTTGAGGCAGGTTGGCAATTGAGAGGGTGTCTCAACATGGGGGCATCCTTAGGGAAGGAAGTCAGAAATTCTGAAAGGCCAAGGAGGGAGCTCTCTTTGGGGCTGTGAGAATTGGCCTTTCTACATGCAATCCCTCCTCAGTGCTATGTAGTTGGTTGGCTGCCCATGTGGCAGGAGCTGTCCCACTGCTGGCAAAGATTAGATTAGATTCCCTACAGTGTGGAAACAGGGCCTTCAGCCCAACCAGTCCACACCGACCCTCCGAAAAGTAACCTACCCTGACCCATTTCTCTCTGACTAATGCACCTAACGCTATGGTCAATTAAGCATGACCAATTCACCTGACCTGTACATCTTTGGACTATGGGAGGAAACCGGAGCACCTGGAGGAAACCCACGCAGACACGGGGAGAATGTGCAAACTTCATACAGACAGTCGCCCGAGGCCGGAATTGAACCTGGGACTCTGGTGCTGTGAGGCAGCAGTGCGAACCATTAAGCCACCATGCTGCCCTGGTGCCAACGATCCCATCTAAATGACCCCTTTTTTGGTGCTTTAATGTGTGTAAAAGGCCATCCACTTCTGTTCAGTGAAAACTTTCTCCTGGTCCCTACCCATTTGAGCCCTACTGTCCTGGTGACAGGAACTCATCATAGAACTATCCCAATGCAGTTCCAGCTCTACTCTCTCCCCCCCCAACCGCCCCCTCCCTCGAGGGATGAGAACATTGGCTGGGGTGTTCTGACCAGACATTCATTATTCAGGTGTAGAGCTGCACATGGGGACCCTGCAGAATCCCCTTTTGGTATACCCAGAAGGAATTGCTCAGGAAATTAAACATTAGACTGTGCCATTTCCCATACGATTGGTGCCATGTGGTTGGAGGGTCCCAACGCAGAGTTCTTCCTCCAGGTGTTAGGTGGCTAGGATTTGGTGGTGGAGGAGGCCCAGTACTGGCATGGAGTGGGAGGGGGATTTGAAGTGGTCGGCCACCGAAAATGGGGTTGTTTGTTGCATGTGTCCCAGAGGTGTTTTCTAAAATGTTCTGTGAGTTGGCGTCCTGTCTCCCCAGTGTAGAGGAGACCATATCGAGAGCAGCAGACAAAGTAGATGAAATGTTTGGATGTGCAGGAAAATCTCTGTCGGAGGTGGAAGATCTTTTGGGGCCTTGGACAGAGGTGAGGGGGGAGGTGTGGGGCGTAGGTTTTGGAGGGTGGGTTGATGGGGGATGTGGACCTAATGAGGGAGTCACAGAGGGAATGGTCACTACAGAATGCTGATAGATGTAGCGATTGAAATATATCTCTGGTGGTTGGGTCTGACTGTAGGTGGCAGAAATGGCAGAGGATGATGCGTTGTATCCGGAGATTGGCGTGGTGGAAGGTGAGGACCCCCAGAGGGGTTCTATTCTGTTTGCGGTTGGAAGTGTCGGGTTGAAGGGCGCAGGTGCAAGAAGTGGAGGAGATACGCTGGAGGGCATTGTTGTCCATGTGGGAGGGGAAATTGTGGTCTTTGAAGTAGAGATGGAGAGATCCAGGAAGTGGTGGGGGGGAGGCGGGGGATGGTCCAAGATGGTTCAGGTGAACTTGAGGTCAGTGTGGAAGGTGTTTGTTAAGTTGATGAACTGTTCCACCTCCTTGAGGGAGCACGGTGTGATGCTGATATAGTCATCAATATAACAGAGGAATGGTGCTGGTATAAATGTGGACTGTTCCAAGTATCTGTTGAAGAGGCAGGCTTAGTTGGGGCCCTTGCAGGTGCCCATGGCTACTCCTTTGGTCTGAAGGAAGTGGGAGGATTCGAAGGAGAAGTTGTTGAGGGCGACGACCAGTTCAGCCAATCGAATGAGTGTGTCAATGCAGGCGTACTGGTTGGGTTGGCAAGAGAGGAAGAAACAGAGGGCTTGGAGGCAAGAGAGGAAGAAACAGAGGGCTTGGCGGGTGTATGTGTACAGGGACTGGATGTGCATGGTGAAGATGAGGCATTGTGCACTGGGGAATCGAAAGTCACAGAGGAGGTAGAGGGCCTGGGCTGTGTCCTGAATGTATGTGGGGAGTTCCTGGACCAAGGAGGACAGGACGGTTCAAAGTATGCGGAGGTACATTCGATGGGGCTAGAGTGTCGACTGAGTTTGTGAATTTTGGAAGCTACCTTCGCTCCAGCCCACACCTGCTCCCCTGCCTCCATTTATCTCTCAGCCATTCCCCCCCATTCCCCCCCCCCCACCCCCCCACCACATTCCTGATGAAGGGGTTATGTCCGAAACATCGACTCTTCTGGTCCTCGGATACTGCCTGACCAGCAGTGCTTTTACAGCGCCACGCTTTTTGACTATTAATCCAGAGATCCAGGTCATGTTCTGGGGACCCGAGTTCAAATTCTGCCATAGCAGATATTAGAATTTGAATTCAATAAAGAATCTGGAATGGAGGGTCAAATGATGACCATGAGTCCATTGTCAATTGTTGGAAAGACCCATCTGTTTCACTAATGTTCTTTAGGGAAGGAAACTGCCATCTTTACCTGATCTGGCCAACATGCGACCTCCAGACCCATAGCAATGTCGTTGTCTCTTAACTGCCCTCTGGGTAATTAGGGATGGTTAATAAATACTGGTCATGTCAGACATGTTCATATCCAGTATTTGAATAAAAAAAGCCGACCCCTTGCCACTCTAACACCTATCCAGCTAGAACCCTACTTACCTGGCACAATACCCCTAACCATCTGATTTTCTACTGAGCTGGCACCATATCACCTACCTAACTGCCATCCTACCTACTTAGACAGGCAGGAGACTGGAAAAACACAACCCTGAAGAAGGGTTACACCGAAATGGCGAGTTCTCCATGTCCTGCTGATGATGCCTTGTTTGTCGTGTTCTTCCAGCCTCCTGCCTGTCTACTTTGGATTCCAGCATCTGCAGTTTTTTTGACCCTACCTACCTGGCAGTCTATCCCTCTATTTACTTTAAGCACTATATACCTGGGACCTTGGGAAAGGGAATGGCCTTGTGGTATGATCAAGATTATTAATAGGCCCCTGTTCTGTATTTGACCTCCCCCTACCACCAGGCAGCAAACCCTCTCACACCCTATCTTTACCCACTTGGCACCCTTTCCCCTTTCTGCAACATCTTATCTCCCTGGGACCCGAAAAGAGGCAATTGCCTAGTGGTATTATCATTAGATTATTAATCCCCGCTCTCCCCCCTCCCCCCTCCACCCCCCCTCCCCCAACCGATAGTTCCATACTTCAAAAGAACTGTTGAATGAGGGTATGCTTCCATCTTTCTGACAGAGACTAGGTCAGAATTTCTGTTCTGTAATGCAATCTGCATGGGTTGCACTCCCCAGAAAATCCAGCCCAATGTGGCCAAGAGTTCTACCAAACTCTCACCATCACCCTTCTTGACTAATGGCTCAATAAATCATTGAAGGGCTGAGCTCTACAGACCAGGAGAACCACAGGTTAGTGTGATGGTGAAATGGTTTGGTTTTGTGCTGATAATTCTCAGCACTAAGTGAACCAATCTCAGTCAGCAATGCATTGCATCTATTACAGTTGGACTCAGTGCCTCATGATAAGTGCCACATCAAGTATTTCAGCTTTGGTTACTAATTTCCTTCTGCATGTACAGTTGACTAATAGGAGCTCCCAAAGGTGTCCTGGACTGAAGAGGCCTGAGACACTAACTGTGAAAGCTCACAAATCAAGAATGCGTCCTTGAGTAAGATGCTGGAGAGTGACCAGTGTCCATGCTGGAGAGTGACCAAGAGCACATCCTGTAAATTTGGACAAGGCTGCAGCTGATGACCCACCATCCATTTTAATGGGAAAAGGTTACAGAGGCTAAGGGATAATTATGCGATATATCCCAGGGTAGGAGTGGGATTCTACATAATGGCTCAACAAAGTGTTAATGTCTTTCAGAACTAGAAAAGAGCAATAACATCGATGGGAATAAATAGCCTGTCACCTTCCTTTTCTTGGCTTACTGAAGTAGAATGGCCAGTTGGGTGATATACCAAAGAGCTGCTTGTCTGTGATATCTAAGCTCAGTTGCAGTTAGGAAAGGAGGGTAGAGATGAAAGATTTTATCTACATGATCATGTTCTTGGTATTTATTTTTGAACATAGTGACTTCATTTCTGAGCAATGTCTAAAACTGTAGGTGTTGTTTCTTTGTAAAGGTTATTAATTTTCCTTTGGTTTGACACTGCTGTCGTTTCACATTATAGGAGATGATTCATTCACTGTAATATACCAAGGTATTAAAGCTGAATATCTTGAATCCAATACCATTCAGTGTTACCCTGAACTTAACAAAAAGCCAGACCAATGGTGGTCTGGATTGCTGTACTGAGCCTGGATGCAACAATTACAATAGGGTCCCAAATGTAGCAAGATGAATATTAAAATATCCCTCAATTATACAGGGGTTTATACATTATTAGATTCTTTTCTGATGGATGCATTGTGTACCTTTTGACTGACATCCAGTGGAAATACTAGTTGATATAGAGGGCCATCCCACTGACCTGTCAGTTTTGGTCATGAATTCAGCCCAGACTAGGAATGTGGAAGCCTTCACTTTTAAAACCAGCCCAATGTACTTTACCACTGTATCCTAATAATGTTAAAGTAATCTCATTAGATCTGAAACTATGGGCAATGACCAGGAAAATCCACTGATCTGAGTGAATCCAATCAGTTACTCAAAATTAGAGCTCACGGAATTAAGTAATGTATTAACCTAGATTGAAACTTGGTTAATAGACAGAAAAAAGAGAGTAGGAAAAAATTAGTTATCTTCAGGACCACAAGTCTTAACTACTGGAAAGCTGTGAGAATAAGTAGCTGGGTTTTATCTGTTTGTAGTCTACATCTATAATTTAACTGAGGGGATCAAATGCAAATTATCAAAAATTGCTGATATAAAGTTAAGCTGTGCAGAGTTTAGAGAGAGGCTGTGAGAATATTCTCACATCAGGGATTCCCTCTCTCATACTAGCTTTAAAAAAATCTTGGTTACAAAAATACTGAGAAGTTAATCATTAAACACCCTTATACATACAGAACAAATTCCAAGTCACTAGTTCAAAATAAAAACTCTAGCATACATTACATTAAAACATATAAAAATCACACACTATGTATCATAACACAAAGATGTTAATGAGGTAGGGCAACTTTAAACTGAAGAGACATTCATTGTATTCCTAAAGGAAATTGGCAGTCAAACCAATATATTTTGGTAAGAAGAAATTCAGGTCAATGGTCATCTCATGAACTTTATGCTTAATACCTGGGTGACTATATTATGAGATTACACACCATAAGTGAAGAAACAAAGATTTGAACCTACAATTGTTAAGCTACATGGTCCAAGAAATATGACTGTCAAGGTTAAGAATAGGCCACAAACAACACTGCAACAGATGTTAGAGATTAGCAAGTATGTACATAAATCAGAAACTTTTCTTGACATCTTGAAGTAAGAGAGGGAATTCAACTAGTTGCAAATGATGGCGATCAGGTCAAGAGAAAAGCAATGGCTTGCAAGCCAAAATAACCTCAAGCAAATTTGACCGACCGAAAATGTGCTACCATTGCTGGTATTGTGGTCCAGTAAGCTGGCCAAAAACACCTAATTTGAACACTGACATGTCACCGCCATAAATGACTTACTAGTATAAGACTGAAGAGAAAGTGAGGGCTGCAGATGCTGGAGGTCAGAGCTGAAAATGTGTTGCTGGAAAAGCGCAGCAGGTCAGGCAGCATCCAAGGAACAGGAGAATCGACGTTTCGGGCATAAGCCCGAAACGTCGATTCTCCTGTTCCTTGGATGCTGCCTGACCTGCTGCGCTAGTATAAGACTGAAGACTAGTTATGCTAGCTTTGCTTGGAAAGAATGCACTTGGATGTCAGGTATTCAGCCAGGGCTCAGATAGCAGTCTGGTGACCACAGATAAATTGAATTAAACACTTTCGTAGAATCCCTACAGAGTGGAAACAGGCCCTACACCCAACAAGTCCATGTAGACCCTCCAAACAGTAACCCATCTGGACCTTACCCTTACCCTGTTTTTACCTCTGACTAATGCACCTAAACCTACACATCCCTGAACACTATGGACAATTTCCCATGGCCAATTCACCTAACCTGCACATCTTTGGACTGTGGGAGGAAACCAGACCACCTGTAGGAAACCCACACAGACAGGGGGAGAATGTGTATACTCCACACAGACAGTTGCCTGAGGCTGGAATCAAACCCGGGTCCCTAGCACGGTGAGGCAGCAGTGCTAACCACTGAGCCACGTGCCACCACTTTGAAACCTTTGTAAACTCTCTGATTATACAGGACTGAAATACAAGAAAATTCAGATGACAGAAACCAACAAAGTTACAAGACAATCCAAACCAGGAGAAATAGAATGAGCAATTACAACCCACTTGAGCTTATTGAACAAATTTTAACTGAACTTGTTCAGGCACCAACACAACTGAGTGAACAAAGTGCCAAAGCAACTCTAATTTTGAGTCATATGATGAAACAAAACAAATTAAGGAGGAATTAAAAATTTCTCATGTCATGGCAGATTGGAATGGATTTGCTTCTGCATCCAGTTTATGTACTTACATGGAAGCATGTTTCAATTCTAATGTTAATAATCTTAAAAAATGAACCAAAAACAATAGACTTTTTACAGATGAAACCACAGCATTCCCAACAACTCATACCTGATAACACATTCTGTTGCTCTCTTTTTCCATGCATGAGATCTGTCTGGTGCCACTTTGTAAGCAGTATCTTTTGTGTCATAAACTTTTGACTGTCATGGTTCCATTTGCACAGTAACATGACAGAGTTACTGAATGCACTTCAGAATTCATGTTGACAAGAGTACCCACTCCTATGATAGTGGAGCTGCAAGCAGCAAAGCTGGGCAATGTTGTTAATGACAGGCTGTTGCTATGGTAACTCTCATCGAAATAAACCAGTTGCTATGGGAAGCCTTCCTGGCATATAGCTTATCTCTGCATCCACACATTTTGTTCAAGAATGACAGGTTTTGTTCAGTGCTGAACTCAGCCAGCCCATAACAATTAAAGACAATGCTTTTTTTTGGTCTCTGTAGGTTGCTTACTGGCTTCTCCCCACAAATCCATTGTTGCTATGTTACAATGGCTTAGTGAGAGAACCCAATGGTTTACACCATTTATCTTCAATTTTCTATCTTTAAATCCTAACAAAATCTCATTTCCAAAGTCTAAATCACAACAAGGGTGCTCGATGCCTCTCTTTGTGAGTACTTTTTTTCTTTCCACTTACCAGGTTGTAACTTCATTGCAAAAAAACATGTTGCAAGTTCTCATGAAAACTAAAACTGGGATGCATTTGGCATCCCATCTGTGAAGGACAGCATGGAATACAATAGGTTCATTTTAACAAAGCTTTTTTTACACTTTGTCTTGCAAATTCTAACAAAGACCAAGTTAATATAGGTCTCATTGCAGGACAGCCATAGGTTAGGAATTTTGCATCACCAGCTCTCTAAGGAGTTCTGTGTGAACTCAGAACAATCAATTTAGTGCTAATCCATCCTGAGTGTTCCTCCATCTGGCTCTCAAATAGAACTGGTCTTGTGGTAATTTGTGTTTGTTTTTACAGGTGATTTGAACCTGGGGGAGATACATGTTTTCATAGTTTTTAAAAAGTCACTGCCTCTGAGATTAGTATTCCAAGATGATGAACCATGGTAAAATTGAGAGCGATCTTTTACAATAGATAATTCCTCTGAAAAACTCAAGTTCCCTTCTAATTGGTTTTCCTCTTTTTTTACTTTTTGTTTGCCCAATCCTCCTGCTTAGATCAGTTGAGATAATTTCTACAATATCTTTCATGCAGTGAGTTTACTCTCACCCCCAATCTATAACCTCACCATTTGTTGATGATATGGCTGTTGCTACCAAATAGTTTTGTCTCTAATTGGTCCTAAGCTCTAACTACATTGACTTAAACATTTGTTTTCTCCTTACATCTTCAACAGGCTGAAAGAAAGACTCATTGAATCATCAGTCTCTAAGGCTTTTACCTTCCCTGGAGGATTCCACAAGTTGTTCCCCTCAGCTGGCTCTCCTCTCCGACATTTGACAGACTTTTAAAATTTAAGATTAGTGTCAAATAATCACTACTTTCTGCGTTGTGTCATCCAACACTTTGTAATTGTGAAAGTACCTTACATTTTTGAGCTCAATCCTTTACTTGGCCATTTTGATATGAGAAAGAAAAGCTTCTTTAATTTGTGGAAGATTTACTTGCCTTGAGCCAATCCTAACTCTGCAGTATAAATTAAGTGATGGAGAGGGAATGGGACTCCAGTGGGGTGAGACTGATAATGTTCATCCTCATCACCACTTGCTGTTGGGAGCAACTGTTGTCAAAACTAATTAATGAAGGCTAGTCTTAATTGAAAAACAGCCACTGTGTCCATCATTGCTATAACATATGGCTACTCCTTCAATCCTTTTCAATCAGATTATGGTAATTTTCTTGGCTCTGTCATTGTGTGTCGATCTGATGATATTACTCTGACAATTGGCAAAGGTATCAAGCCTTGTGCTGAGCAAAAACACACAGCCATAATGATATAAAATATGGACTACTCATCTGCAAATTTCAATTTAGTGCCTGGCATTTTAATGGACTACAATGCCAAAGCAAAGACATGCATCTGTGGGATGGCCTTTTTCTCCACGATAACACTAGCTTTTTAAAAGAAATCTGAAAATCCTGACTTAAAAAGGCCATGAGACTTAGCTGACCACATCTGATTAAGTTTCAGTGTGGTTTAGACAACAGGCAGATGAGCTGATTTGAGCTGAATTTTATCAAACTGAAACCAAACAGCAGGGAATGCCACTGTCCCGGAAATACATGAGAAAGCCCTCATCTCCTATTTTTTGCTGCACCTTTGGGAATATCCATATGTCAGAGATGAACCGCTCACTGGCAATTATCTGATGGAGTTCATTCCTCATGAACTCAGACACAGAAACACACAAATAAGCTTGTATATCAAGGAGTTGCTTTTAGCTGAGAGAGGAAGAGGAGAAACTAAAGATGCAGAGTTTAAAACTGAGGAACGCTCGCTTGGCCTTTCAAGAATACAATGTGCCCAGTGGCAACATAGACTGAAAGGAAACATCAGAACATTGGGAATTCAAAGGATAACTGAAACAATTGGTATGGCTAATGATCCAAGCCACCACTAAACCATGGTCTCAGGTTAAACCTTTTGCCTCAAGGGCAGCCTAAGGCTTTTAAACTGCATATTCCATTTGTCTTCCTTTGTATTGGACAGTATCCCTTTACAACATTGTACATTTGCTTCTGTTGATGTTGCATTCTTTACTATTTTTATCAGGATTAGTAAACAATAAATTTGCTCGTTCTACCATCTATAAACCTTGTGACTGACTCCTGACTGATAACAGTAGAAATTAGCAATCCACATTGTAGCTGGTGGGAGATTTGACTGCATGCTGAAAGGAATTTAAAACAGTTGCTCCAGCCAACTACTGAGTTCGTAAAGAGGGGACTTGGAACACTCAGAAAAAACACAAAATTAAATGCTTCTGTAAGAATTCTCGCTGCATCACTGAGGTAGGACATTAGGACACAAAACATACAACACAGCCTTGAAACAGCAGAGTGCAGACACATAATAGTGCTAAATGTAGATTGTTCATCAAAGGCAGTTTCTTTTCTGTGCAGGTATTGGGAGAGTACTGTTATTAGATTAGATTCCCTACAGTATGGAAACAGGCCCTTTGGCCCAACAAGTCCACACCGACCCTCTGAAGAGCAACCCACCCAGACCCATTCCCCTACATTTACCCCTGACTAATGCACCTAACACAATGGGCAATTTAGCTTGGCCAATTCACCTAACCTGCACATCTTTGGACTGTGGGAGGAAACCGGAGCACCCGGAGGAAACTCACACAGACATGGGGAGAATGTGCAAACTCCATACAGACAGTCGCCCAAGGCTGGAATCGAACCTGGGACCCTGGTGCTGTGAGGCAGCAGTGCTAACCACTGAGCCACCGTAAAATAGAGTTTGGAAGTTTTAGATGTATTGAGTTCAGGAATTTATGTGTAATGGGAAATTATGGGCATTGGATTAACAGCGATAAATGGAGATGTGAATCTGAATGAATAGTCTGGAATTGGTAGTTTATAACCTTTGAGAATCAGTAAGCATTTATATAAAATCTGCCTTTTGGATATTTAATGAATATGATCCTTGACGGGTTAGTGTGTACACAGAATATGAAAAGACTGCTCCTGCTGTGATAAATTTCCCCTTCTAGTTCCATGCTTTCTTATGTTGTTTTGAGTAGGTGGGAATGAAGGAGCAACTAAACTTAACCTACAGCAGTCAAGACACATTGCGGTTGATGACAGGTAGTGTCCTCATTAACCACAGCCCATCAGAGCAAACATATCCAACTGGAACCCGGCATTTCCTTCCTTGAGAGAAAACATATTGCAGACATTTGACAAATATTACCTGAAACGAATAGTCTATTTAACTTTCAGCCAAATTTTGTGCAATTATAATCAATACATAGTTCAGATTTCAGATAGTTGGATAATGATGACAAGGCATTAATAACAAAATAAGCAAGAGTGTTATAAAAAGGAAAGGTTAATAAGTTATTCATGTGGCTGATTTTGCAGAACTCGACATCTAAGTCTTTATGAAACCTATTACTCTCAAATGGCCCTTTTCTGAACTTATAAGCAGGATATACAACTTAAAAAGTAAAACTCACATGACGTATGCAGTGCTTGCTTATCCGCAACCTTTGTCCTGCTCTGTTGCAATCTTTTTATTCTCCATATTACTTATACTTTTGGGGTCACTGTTTCTCTGAACTCTCCCCTCCCCCTTCTGAGACCTACTGATACATCCTCTCTTCAGCATTCTTAACATTCCTAAAATTAGGATTCATCTTGTCTTCTCCTCCAAGTCACTCTTTCCCAGGCTCACAAGACTGTGGAGCTGTTTGTCTCCCTCAGTGTTTCCTTTCTTCGACCAACCACTCTAAATCCAATCACTAGAATCCTTTTGAATCCAAACTGTTGGGTCCAGTTGACATGGATCTGAAATACTAAAAACTGTCTGGTATTAGGGTATAAACATGCTGGCTATTTGTTTTTATCCATTATCTACAGTGCATTAGTGAAATCATTAACAGGAATAGAGATGCTTACAGCACAGGGGGGTAATTCATTTCTCTATATCTATCCTGGTTCTTTGCTACAGCTGCAAGCACTGTGAGACACCCTATAAAAAAATTCCTCTTTGCTGTGAAGCTTGTTTCTTATTCTAAGCAATGGACATCAAACTACAGACCTGGCAAAGGTCACAATGTCCATTCCACAAACTCTGAGAGGCTTTAATCTGGCCACAGCCAGTGAGGCAGCTGACAGAGATATGTGAAACATTGATGTATTGAAACAATTTTCGTCCCTTCAATGTGCACTTCATGCTGCGGGTGTGAGAAATAAAAGTACAAAGCAAATCAAGGAGCTGCCAAGCCAAGCAGAGATATTCCATTTACTCAGCAAGAGCCAGATTGGAAGAACAAGCAACTTTTCATACCTAACTCCCCAGGGTTTCATTCATCTATAATATTATTACTTTAAATTTTTGTTATTTTGACAGCTGACACCAGCATACGGGGATGTGTTTAATGGAGACTTTTTTTTCAGCACCAAGGATTGATTCTGACTTTATTTAAATCAGCGCTGCTGGGCTTTCCTTAACGAGCAGAGTATGCAAATTATACAACCTGATTTTCACCAGGGTGTGCCAATTACAATTTCAATTGCATTTGGAATAAGCTTATTGACTCATTTGTGCATTTGTGATAATTTCTGAACAGGAAGGCTCAGGCAATGAGTGCACTGCCTAATAAGCAACGGATGGACACAAACTCAGAAGTATCTGCTTTTAATCTTGGTTGTGGAGTTAGTTGATCTTAAAAGACCATTGTCAGAGGTTACTATTGGTCTCAGTTCCTTTGGTTTGCAGTGGGGTATTAAAACCTATTATGTAGTTCTACAGAAATAGCTCTTATTTACTGCAATTGTACACATTGCCCGAAACACCCTTTGACTTCTGAGGCATTTCCCATCCCCAAAGTAAACTGTATTCATTGAATGCAATAAAAGTGAATTGTGATCATTCGTTGTTGACAAAACACATTGTAGAAACAAAATCAACTTTTTCCAATGCTGGATGTTACTCAGTACATCCACAATTGACACTTATCAGCTGTCAACGTACAACCCCAAGAAGATTTACACTGTTTCTAGCCCCTCAATGTACTATGGCTGGAAGGCCATTGAAAGGATAAAATTAGGCATGGTGGCTCTGCGATTAGCACTGCTGCCTCATAGCACCAGGGATCCGGGTTTGATTCCAGCCTCGGGCGACTGTGTGGAATTTGCACGTTCTCTCTGTGTCTGTGTGGGTTTCCTCCGAGTGCTCCGGTTCCCTCCCACAATCCAAAGGTGTACAGGTCAGGTGAATTGGCAATGCTAAATTGACCATAATGTTAGGTGCATTAGTCAGGGTAAATATAGGGCAGGGGAATGCGTCTGGGTGGGTTACTTTTTAGAGGGTCGGTGTGGACTTGTTGGGCCGAAGGGCCTGTTTCCATATTGTAGGGAATCTAGAATCTTTTCAAACACTGGTTCTGTTTGTCCTACCTTTAACTAGAGAATAGTATAGGGTGTCTCTATGAATTCGAGATAAAGCAGAAGATGGTTTGAGTGGCTGTTGCAGTGCAACAGTGAGATGTAGGCCAGACTACAGCCTCACACTGCAATACCTTGAGCAACTTACACCTGATGGCCAGGGTTTTACGCACAACAGGCAGCAAGTATCATTCCAAATGCCTCACTTTGACTACATGCTTATCCAACCCTCTGAAACATATCCTCAGCACCTTCAGGCAGTCTGACCTGATGGTGAAAGGAACAAAGTATTCGATCAGCCCAGTTTTCACTTAAATTATTCATCTGGAGTCATCACTGGCCGGGCCAGCATTTATTGCTCATTCCTAGTTGCCCTCAAGAAGATGGGGGGGAATTTCCTTCTTGAACTACTGCAATCCTTCTGTGAGGTTCCCAAACAATTTGGCCACACTGTCATGATTTACCTTGGCTTCTCAGACAAGGTTACGTTGCTCACAGGTACTACCAGTCTGTGCATTGACAATGGGACTCAACAGGACATGGTGGCTTTGCAATGTACGTGGGAGCTTTGATCTCCTACTGAGGATCATCAACCCCCTTATGCCCACGTCCCTTCTGATGTACCTGACAAAAGATTTAATACAATACACATGTGTAAGACAGATGTGAGAGGGCAACATATTTTGATTGGAATTCTTTCAAATTCCCGCCATTGCAGAAACTGTATTGATGATATTTGTACAAAGCTAACAAATCCAATTATGGATTCGCTCCCCAAACTTCATTTTGGACAGTACATCCATTACTAAAGTGTAGGATATTCTGTCAAAAGCCTTTTCCTCATCCAGATTGATGAGGCAACAGATTCCACTTCCCACAGCTAATCAGTTACTCATTATTAGCCAAAGCTCCATTCCTGTATCCCCTTTACTTCCAACTTATCTGCAAATTAGCCTTCCACTACTGCCTGAACAAGAAGCTGTGTAAATAGCACCTGCAATGAGTGTTAGGTTGCTTGCTTTTAAAAACTGCAATAATCCTTCAACAATAGTTGTTTTCACATTTCACAATCAACTCAAAAACACAAAAGAAATTCTTTGGCATAGACAAGGTGGCTAGACAAAATTTTATTTGGGTTTCATACATAAAAGTATAGAGGATGAAAGCAAAGGAGTTTAGCTGAAGATTTTGTTAAATTTTCCAACCAGAGATGTTTAAAATTGTCGGAACATTTCATGGAGTGAACAGGAAAATCTATTCCCACCAGCAGATCTAAATGGCATGGATCTCTGGTAATTATCAAAACATGTGAGAGGGGAGGAGAATGTGTTTTGGAAATAAGTGGTCATAATCTCAAATTCACTGCCTGAAGGAGTTGGTTGAAGCAGATTCATTAGTAACTAGGAATAGGAAGGGTTTGGAAGGATATGGGCTGGGTGCTGGCAGGTGGGACTAGATTGGGTTGGGATATCTGGTCAGCATGGACAGGTTGGACCGAAGGGTCTGTTTCCGTGCTATACATTTCTACGACTCTATGACTGTAACTCTCAAAAGAAATTGGAAACTGAAAAGTATTTCAGCAGAATCGGGAAGGAATAGGAGTGAAACAAATTTAATAACTCTGTCAAAGAACAGGCATGGGCCGAATGGGTCAAATGGCCTCACTTTGTGTTTTAAGATCCTATGAAATTTGACTGATGTGGAATCATAGTCCAGTAGGAGTCAACATCTGACGAGAATTCTGAGCAAAAGCTGTTGACCAACTAAAATTACACGATTTGTTAACTAATCGTGGAAGAATGGAGTCATGAAAGTCTTGTGGTCTTGATATTCTCATCAAGCTCCTTAATGGCAAGGGATGAAAATTGCTGAAAGTGGAGAAGTGTGGAAACAACACTATCTGTAATCTAATATACACCAAAGAGACAGACTAGCTATAATTCAAGTCACAATCACCATTTCAACACTTAGTCATTGACCACAAAACATGGTGGAATGAAGAGCCATTCCTTGAGATTATCATCATAATATTACTCCATAATGTCAAACATTTTGGGTCTTAATTTTATCCATAATCAGAAATGTGCTCTTTATGTTGATTTTGTACTCACCTTATTATAGAACATCTCATCTACAGCTGGTGCATCTAAATCGACACTGTATAGGTGATCCCTGTGAATGAAACCAGAGCCTCATTAGCTTGTGGAAGAACTAATACAATATTTACATCTGATTACTAACACTGCATTAAAGAGAGATGGAAAGCATTCTAATATGCAGTACTTTAAAGTGATGGGTAACATGTTTTCATTTGACAGCTAATATTTTCTTCAGCATTTTTACTGCTGTAGAGTATTTGTTAGGATTTGGTCAAGGGATAGGATGAGATGTTACAAATTGCACTTTAGCACCTTCAGGACGGAGGTAGAAATAAGATGTGGAAAAGGAGGAGTAATTTGCACTGAGGCACAGCACCATGAATAATGGAAGTCTTCTGACTTCTTACTTACATTGCTATTGTTCAAATGTGGCTGTGCACAGTGAATGTAGAGGGGTACTGAATTAGAGTAAGACAGCTTAATCTTAAATCGTTGCATTGGTGGTTCAGTGATAGAATACTCAGCTAGGGGCCCTGTGCCATAGTGCTAGTGGTCCCAGAAAGACTGGGTCAAGACTTACTTGCTACAGATGTCTGAACAGGCTGATTAAAAATATCTAACCTCACATGGATTTCAAGTTTGTACACATTAAAAATAAAAGATGAGCAGAGAGGAATCCTGGTTAATTTTGTTGGTCCCTCATACTAATGACACTGAAACTTATGAGCAGTCAACTCAACAGTGACTTAGAACTGAACTTGGTAGATCATAACTTAGCGGAAGGGAAGTAAATCAGGGGAGGAGAGCAGGAATCATCACACTTACTGTCGGGGCTGGTTGTAAGATGAGAATTGGGGAAGGGGTGTGCAGTGTTTGACAGTCATTCAGGGAAGAGAGGAGACTAAGGTACACTATATGTTCAGCCCCACAAGGTACACAATTTACTTGGGGGATGGAGTGTAGATAGGAAAAATTCCTGTTCATCTTGGCCTATGTGCTGTATAGAGCATTTATTTACCTGGTCCAGCAGCTCTCATATCCCCTCAGCTGGTGTATCCCCATGCCCCAGGGGACCTGCATTGCCAGCATTAAATTCTAAACAATGCCAAGATATTGGGAAAGGAATCTCATTAAAATATTATGATGAATGACCCACCTGTTCAGATCAGCTCACTCAGAATTCCCTCCCAAGCTAGTTGGGTGGGTTGGGTTTAATGTACTGACATATTTCCTGACCTCACCCTTGAGGTGGTTAAAATCAATTTTATTGGCGTAAAACTTTATAAGTGTTACCTTCACATAAACGATCTGAAATGGATTGTATATTTCTAAAAGTTCACAAACATTATTATTCCAAAGGTTAAAGGCAAAATGTAATTTCATCACTGGATTTGATTAATACAGGTTCAGCTCTCAACATTTGGGTAACTTAATTTATTCTATTATTTTAGCTTTTTGGGCTGGGCAATGTTTAGAAATTGGCCAATCAAGTCATGCTGCTTGAGTTCTGATTTCACATAGAATGATATAAGCTTCTGATATAAATTGAGCTTCACCAGAATCAGTCTGGATCCCAGAGGGAAGTGGTTTATATCACAAAATAACACAAAGCGCCCTTATACTAACTTGTCCAATTCTTTCAAGATAAACAAGTCACAGATAAGTGCTAAGTGAGATACCCCCCACAATATTCCATCAAAAACTTCCCTGGCTCAGTTGATCCTATTTAGAAAGTTCCTGCTATCATTGCAAATCTGCTGCAAATGGAGAACGGTATCACCTTTTGACTGTACAATATCTGATACCTCTTTCTGCGTGAACTTGCATCGTTGGTATTGAGTTGTTTTGTGAGTAGAACCCATGGCCATTAGGAACCGAATGGGTACCACTCCATATAAGTGACCTCCAATTCCTGATACTCAGGAACTTCAGAAACAAATGTATTTCTCTGATCTTTTACTGTCAATTTTTAAAATGTTTTATGAAAATGTGGCCTTCTCTTTATTATATTTTCCTTTACACAGGTTTTAATAGGAAGATATGTCACATTAAAAATACCGAGAACTAATGCTCCTCATATGCAGGAGAACTAATTCAATGAGCTGCAGCTTTAAATTTTAAGATTGAAGAAAAATATATATAAGAGATGTATCTGGGTGTCTGATTGTTACTACTTGTTTATGCCAATTGTGGGAGCATGCAAATGAGATCAGGAGGGTTCTTTGATTTGATTTTGATGTTAGCAAAACAGGCTCAACTTTGAGTGAAATGTTTGGGTTTAACCGGGGATGAAATACTGGGCCATGGCTCCAAATGGTACTATCCATATGCTCAGAGCTGAAATGGATGGCTGGTCTAATGGCAGCCATCAGGTCTTGAAAACCCTGATTTGTATCCCAGCCACTGGAGTCCGAAAGTCAATGTGCAGGGTGTTGTCTGTCCTACTCTCACCAGAGCTGCAGACCTTCAGTGATGGAAGAAGCACGGATGAGTCCCTGCCAACTTCTTCAATGGGTACTTTTTGCTGATTCTAATAAAGCTGACAATTGATGCCCACAATAATGAGAAACCTTCCCTGATGCCACCAGCAGTAAGGATTGTTAAATGTACAGTCACAAGTCGGGAAAAAAACATAACAACACATTTGAACCAGAATTTGATGAGAGTCCATTTGGACCTAGAGTAGAAACAAGAAGTACACAATTGCATAGAAAAAACACTTACATAAATTTCAAAAAAGTGTTCCATTGTGATTATCACCAAAAACTAACAGACCTGTTGCATTGTGAAATGTGACATTGTGTGTAAAAATGAGAGATTTATTCAGAACCTATAATTGGACCAAATATTGGGCGTCAGGCCAGAACAGGGACCTTCAGATGTGTTGTAAGTGAACAGAGTTTGATAAGCAGAGTGGTTTCAGAGAAGGAAAGAAATTAAGAAAACACTACATTTTGGATCTCCCTATTTCATCATATCCCAGGTGCTTAAAGATCTGTGGACACATGGCAGAAATCCACAGCCCTGAGGTGATGGATTCTTAAATTAAGGGACAGCTGCCAATATCTCAAGTCACACCAGTACACTGACATTCTTGAAAGCTGACCACTAAGGCCATGCATGGGTCCCCTCCTTCACCTCCTTCTCACAGGAGTACCCACCAGTTTAGCTTTCTGCCGCTCCTGTGTATTCTTTTCCTCATCCTTCACTGGGAACATGGATTATCCTTGTCTGCTCCCCTTCCTCCGTGCAAGAAGAGAGCATTTTTTGATGTTACTGGGTCTTCCCTCATTAGCTCATTAGATTTCTTATGCTGCTAGCTCACAATCTTGGGGTGGCAGAGTAGGCATTTACACAATTGCCTTCCGAGGGCACCTAGGTAACTTTTGTCAGACTTCTTCCCATCCGCCAGTCCGTCCTCTGTCGCAAGTTGCTTAATCAAAATTTTGTTTTCTTCTTTACTTCTCTTCACAAGGCTCTGGCTCCCTTCTGTAACAGTGCATGTTCCAGTTGGAAATGTCTTGAAAAGTGGCACAAAATCAAATAAGGCATCTCATGGAGCTTTCTGACAGACTACTTAGTCAGTCAATCTCCTTCTTATTTATCGTGCAATCTCCAACTAAATTTGCCTTTTGAAAGGCTGTACTCCAATTTCCAAGCATCCCAGCCCAGTACTCCCATTTTACACCACATTTTCACTGGAGAACTGCCAATTGCTATTTAACTGGGTTGAATGAACAGGTTCGAGTGGCAGATTCTGCTGTCAAAGCGTAACTCCAGACTCTGGCTCCAATCCAGCGCAACTAGCCCGTGGAATTCTCATTCCCCTATCCATGCTAACTGATGAAATTACATTTGGCCTGAGTTTTTATTCAAAACCAGCCAAAAATCAATCTGCACCATGCAATTAATTCAGTGCAAAGTATTTCCCAGACACAACTTACAGTATATACTTGCTTGGATTGCTGACCCAGACATGTAAGAAGTGAAATGTTGATGTCAGTTTTGGCTTAGTTGCAGGAATCTCAGCTAGAAGTGAGAAGTTTGTGGGTTAATCCCTGTGACAGCTAAGACTGGAGTACCCAATCTAAACTGACACTTCAATACAGCACTGAGGGGTGACTGCACTATTGAAGATGTTGACATCTTTTGGATAAGATATTAAACGAAGCATCTGTCTTTCCTGTTAGGTTGGTGAAAAAGATTTGATGGCATTACTGAATGTCCTGGCCAATAATCCCTCAACCAATGTCACTAAAAATGGGTAAGCTAGCTACCCATTTCATTGTTGTTTGAGGGACCCTACTACATCCAAAATTGCCAAATGCACCTATCCACTAAACAACCTGGCTGAGAAATACTTTGGAACACTCTGAGGCAATGTTCTCACTAATTTTTCTTTGTGGAGCATGGACTGTCTGTAAGGAACGCCTCCTTCAATTACTGTGGGGCTACAAATACTCACATGTTCAAGGAAATGCTGTTTGCTCACTGTGTAACACAGTGTTGGGACCACAACTTTTCACTTTCTACATTAACGATTTAGATGGAGGAACTGAGTGCATTCTGGATAAGTTTGCAGACCATACAAAGATAGGTAGAGGGACAGGTAGCATTGAGGAGGTGGGGGGGGGGGTGGCTGCAGAAGGATTTGGACAGTTTAGGAGAGTGGGCAAAGGAGTGGCAGATGGAATACCACATGGGAAAGTGCACTTTGGTGATGAGATCATGCACTTTGGTAGGAAGAATAGTGGCCTGGATTATTTTCTGAATGGGGAGAAAATTCAGAAGTCTGAAGTGCAAAGAAACTTGAGAGTCTTACTCCAGATTCTTTCAAGGCAAACTTGTAGGTTGAGTCAGCAGTTCAGAAAGCAAATGCATTGTTGGCATTTATTTTGAGAGGGCAAGAATATAAAAGCAGGGATGTACTTCTGAGGCTCTATAAGGCTCTGCTCAGACCACATTTGGAGTATTGTGCACTGTTTTGGTCCCCATATGTCGGGAGGGAGGTACTGGCCCTGGAGTGTGTTCAGAGGATGTTCACAAGAATGGTCCCAGGAATAAAAAGCTTAACGTATGTGGAATTTTTCAGGACCCTGGGTCTATACTGTTAGAAGGCTAATAGCATGCTGGCCTTCATAACAAGAGGAATTGAGTATAGAAGCAAAGAGGTGCTTCTGCAGCTGTACAGGGCCCTGGTGAGACCACACCTGGAGTACTGTGTGCAGTTCTGGTCTCCAAATTTGAGAAAAGACATTCTGGCTATTGAGGGAGTGCAGCGTAGGTTCTCGAGGTCAATTCCTGAAATGGCAGGATTACCTGACACTGAAAGACTGAAGCGA